>NC_133202.1:29573997-29648997 GCF_958299795.1 Porites lutea
AATATTATATAAAAGAAAATGACTTAAAAGACCTTACAACAAAGATTGCAGCTGTTCTAGTTTACTAAAGTTAATCAGTTATATCGCATATTATAAAAATCCCTAAACCCTTTAAAACATTTCCTTCTTTGAAAATACAATCATGGCTTTCAAAACTATTTATGTTTGACTTTATTTGGGCAAATTCATAGATTGCGAAGAAATTAGCCTTCTTGATACTGACATTGACCACAACAATAACAGTGTTACTTAATGAGAATGATGTTTAAAAATTGTTTCATTTTTAGATTGAACAGTGTTGTTATGTATCTTGTTACATCAAGAAAATGCCAATCCAAGGGTTGATAAACAGTGAGCTACCCCCCCCCCCCCCTCCCTGCCTCAAACCTTTGGCAGATTTTCTTTTGTGAATCACCTCCTTGCTTTGATAACCACCACATATCTTGATTGCTTGCTGTGACAACAATTTTTAACGTTACTGAGGTCCATGATAGCCTGATCAATTGAAATCTAAGTGGAAGTGCTTAGAAATGCAGGAAACTTCTGTGTCACCTAGCTCTTTAATCACCGATATCTACATACAAATTCTTTAGACTGATCCCTATACTTTTACTGTAAGAATTGGTTGGGAGAATTTGTTGAAAGATGAGCCAAGCATTTTTGCCTCAGTGATCATTTTTATTAATTCTCACGATTTTTCTCTTGATGATATTTTATTGATATTATTAGGAGAAAATTAGTGTTGATCACTCTTGGGACTTAGAGGGCTATTAACAGTTAAAAGACATTATGCCTAACACCCTTAGGGAAGAAACTTTTAGTCAACAAGCCCTGAAGAATGCATACGCCCAGGGTTGCTGGACTTGTTGTCTGGTTGTTTGTCTCCCAATGTCCATTACTTTATTGAATTATGATACATTTTTGTCTTAAAACGGTAAAGTACCAGTATTATTTAATCAACAAAGCATCTGAATATAATATGCCTATTGAACTGCTTCTCCAGTCTCAAGAATGCTAAAAACAGTGTTTCAGATTAGAGGCATGTCTGCTTAGTTACTTGCTAAACTGAGAATAAAAATATCATGATGTGTATTTTGTTTTCAAAACAGATTCTTGTACTTTCAAATGACACCAAAAATTCATGCTACACCTGCCCCAGCCTAAGTGTGGCTGATCAATGCATACTACACTGTAGTTACTGACAATATTAATAAGTTAATACAAACAAATTGGCAAGTTGTTTAGATGTGAATTCAACTTTATTTGTATCAAACACTAACTCTTCAATTATTACCTGTTTCATCTTTTTGCAGACCAGACATTAATTAATAAATAAGCTCAATTTTATTGGTTGCCAATGCAGTAATAGCCTTAAATTTGACACTATCTTGTTTTTCACTAATTCCATATTTTAAAAGTATAAATTTTTTATCATGTACATTGTATTATCTTCTGTTTGCAACTGAGAGTTGCATATTTGGTCTCACTAAGAGTGTTCAGGGTGGAAAGCTACTGTATTAATTTTAATTTTTACCAGAAGAGATTAGTAAGCTGCAAAGCAAACAAATAATAATATTTATACTCAAAAAATTTTAAGCTGTCATAATGGGTTAAAGAAAGCTTCAATATTAACTTTCAACATCTTTTGAGTAACTGAAATAACTACAGCTTTTCAATGATTCTGAGAATTGGTAGCTAGTCTCCAAAGCAGCCATACTTTTGTGTGTGTGTTGTCATAACACAATGCTCCACTCTTGACGACACAAAGAATGCCTGCAGAAACGAGGAAATTGGTTGGCTGTATTTAGCAGTCTCTTCCATGGGTTTAATTATGCCTGATTCATGCCCACACTAACCTCTTTTAATTAGGTGTTTAATTCTAATTTTTTCTGGTGAGCATCCCCATACTTTTCATACAGGAGTCACTGTCCAATGATTGACTCTTATTTGCAACAGTTTGCAAATAAAAAAAGGCAATCAACTGTTCTTTTTTTGATTACCATTAATGCACAAGCTTACAAACTTACATTGGACTTGTAGGGATATAGAATGGTAAATTTGAGACTCTGTGAGGCTGCGAGAACCTGGTTTTCAAATCCAAGCCTGAGAATCAAACAACTAAAAATGCCAATGAAAATTAGGCAGAAGCCCACCAATATACTGCTTTAGCTAATGCGAGTTGGGTGCCATTGTCTTGTTTTACTGTCTTAATGTGTGCGAGCTCAGTTCAATAAGCTGTATCTATGTACTCTGAAAACTTCAACTCCTGACAACCAAACTAAAAAAAAAAAAAGGCAACAAATCCAATTCCCCGAGACCTGTTGGCAAAAAAATCGACACTGTGAGTCCAAAAAGAAATGCAAAAATGAGATTTTGAGACCAGGCCGAAATTTTACATTTATTTTTTCGAGGTACCATCGGCCATCCCTACATATTTACTTCCGCAGAAAATTATTAATTATATCTATAACTAACTACACCTGTTCAGAAGGTATGTCTTTATACCACTGGGAATTGGTAGGCAACTGATCTTACTGGCTGCCACAGAGTGTAAGATGACAACTCGGCATAAGTGTTTTAAATCAAACCTAACAGGCATAGCCCATATTCTTGCCAGTCCATCGCTATAGCCCGCTGCCACATACTGCTGTGATCTAGAGAATGCAATACAATCCACAATAGTGTTTTCATTCCTAGGTCGATAAGGGTCAGGCATCGACTTTGAGTCCAAGCAGAAAAGTGACTCCAAGTTGTCAGAGTCAAGAACTATTATGTTAGCGTCCGATGTTCCCACAGCTAACATCATACCATCGGGTGAGTAACGACAAGAGTACAGCCTCCGAGAAAACGAAACTTTGCGCTGCTTGTCACAAACATATCGCACATCACAGGTGGACAGATGTTCGATTTTTTGCCAGATTTCCACCCGTCCATCTTGTAAACAACACGCAAGTATTTCGCATTTCCATCTTGGATCAAAAACACTCCAACATTTGTTTCCTCGGCATCTCTTTCTCAAAACGGCCACAATGTCGAAGTTTTTGCTCCTTAAAATGCACAGCTGTTCCTGAGAAGTGGACACAGCAATGTACTGTCCATCTGGAGAAAATTCGCAGCTTGTAACGAAACCACAAAAATCTGTAAGATCGCGTAACACGACTTTCTTCACGGTCTGCATAGATTTCACGTTCCATAATCGTAACTCGTTCGTTTCTCGAATACTGTGAAAATCCAGTGACGCCGCGCTAACGATGTGCGAAGCATCTGGAGAAAACTTACAAGAAAGAGTTTGACCCGTGATTCCTGTGCAACAGGGCTGAAATTTCTCAACGCGTTCTGCGATTCCACTTCGAGAATCTCGACTTCTTCTGACCAGTGCAACTTCTCCTCTTCCAGAATTCATAACAAAAGTGATTAAATCACCGTCTGCGGAGATGTCGCATTGTTGAGAGTTATAAGTGAGGATTTCCTTTATACATAATCCCGAAGTGATATCAAACACCCTCAAATGACCAAAACCTTCGCCCGGTCGGTAAGTTGGGCCGCAAGGAGTCGTGCAAGTCACAATCAGCGATTCGTCGTCTGGAGCGAAAGTACAACAGTGAACCTCTTCTTCTGTTTCTTCGGTTAATCCATTGCCGTCTTTGTGGGTAAACTGCGCGATGGTCCTTGGAAAATTCGAAAACTGAATGTTTCGAACTCCGTTTATTGTCCTCTTTAAAGGCTGTATAGGTCTACGAGGACATATCGCCGCTGGAGGTCTCTCGACCTTCGTTCTGGATTTTACCAGCTTGTTACCCATTTGGTATTGCCGCTTTACAATAAATGCCGGTTTTCTTGTCTTTCCATAAACCGGCTTATTATCAAGAAACTCATTTTGGTTAATTAGCCATCGATCAGATGGACTGAGGCTCTTCACACAGATAAAGGAAACAAATATTTAGTTCGTGCTAAGTGTCGCTGATATAATTTCAGCGGAATGTCCGCTGTACGAAAATCCCCAACATGACAGGATTTCTAACACAGGACACCCACACAACCTAAGTCAAAGTATGGTTAAGGTGACTCGACCCAGTTTTTTTGGGGGGGTACCATCCTGCTTTAAACCTTTCTGGTATCCCCACCTTTACTTTTATCGTAAGTCTAACACATAGAATGGATAACATATAGATCAATCTACAATATAACATAAAATTTTGGCGATCGGAGTAAATGTCACGTGGTTATAATGCCACGCCCCTTTGAGGTCTGAGTCGAAAATCTGCTGTTGCCGGCATTTTTTCGTGAAAATCTCTCGGCTACACATAGTGCGCATTAGGGCCTTGCGCTGAACAGAGTTTCACCAAAATCGCAAAGACCCAATTCGAGAAATTCAGCGGTTTCCAAATTTAGGTCATAATTTATGCGAAAATGATAAGCAAACTTTACACGGATTATATCTAATAAACTATTAGATATATCTCTGTATTTTGGGCATCCTTATAACAGATGGGTCCTTGCAAGTGAGCAAAATACTTTAAGGCGTTGTAAATGCGCGCGATTTCGAGCAAAGCAAACATATAGAAATTATAGTTTTCGCTATTTATTGACGTTTGTCAGCGTTTAAGAGTCAATCTCACGAAAAAAGCATTTTCTTAAAAATTCGTAGTTTTTTTTCCTTCAAATTTTTTCAGGGCCACAATTGATTAACTAACTACCCGCACTCTGAATTTCATGGTCATTGAAAAACTGTGACATTACCTTCTATAAGCCCAAACTTGAGTAAACATTGAAGAGTTTTAGCGTTTTGGCTGAGTTTGTGCTTTGGGAGTTGTCTATTGTTTCTAGTCTGTCATTATACAGCATTCTTGTTCAGCACGCGTGCAATGACCACGCTTGGCAGACTTCCGAATGCTCACCGAGATATGATAATTTAGTATAACAAAACAGAAGGGATTCCCGTCACGAGTTGGTTTAATTATTGGCTTGCATTAAACCTATGAAAAAATGATATTTTTTTAATAGTAAGTAGATTTAGTGTGTAGCACTTCTTGATTTTTTTTGCAAAGGCACAAGAAGCACGAGAATTGATTAAAAATTGTGAGTTAAACCTCTATGTATCACGCGATGGCCTGTCTCACTCTACCAAAATTATCATTTTCGACTCAGACCTCAAAGGGGCGTCGCATTATAACCACGTGACATTTACTCCGATCGCCAAAAATTTTATGTTATATTGTAGATTGATCTATATGTTATCCATTCTATGTGTTATACTTACGATAAAAGTAAAGGTGGGGATACCAGAGAGCTTCAAAGTAGGATGGTACCCCCTAAAAAAAAATGGGTCGAGTCACCTTAACAGGACAGCAACGACAGAAACGACTTGAGTATTCACGATATTTGGGACGGACAAAGACAAGCTCTTCAGGGATAGTTGGATACTTTAGAGAGAATAACCACTGGTAGACCACCCAGCCCAAGGGAAAAATGCTCCCCCTCTCTCGCTCGCTTTTGCCGCAGAAAACATAAAAAATAGCTAAAAATCTACCGCTCACGCTTCGCGCTTGTGGAAAAATTTGAGCTCGACTTGTGGGCAAGACTAAGGGGGAGACTTTGGCTCCTAAAGGCTGACCTATAAATAGAGCTAACATGTTCATAGCTCCCCCAGAATAAATCAGTTGCCCCTTATTAGGTCAAGGAAAAAACAAATGTCACAGTGCTCATCCCTACCGCTTCATTTTTGGACCGTCTGTCTTATTTATTATTGGAAAGGTTGGAAGGAACGAAAACCAACAGATGTTACTTTCAACACCAGTTATTCGAAATCCTACGTAAACAGGCGTTACTTTTCATAAAACAAAGCTGACACATATCGTTTGACCCAACACGTTATTAAAAACCAAATTTTCGTTAAATCAATATCTAACCTTTCATTTATCACTACTTGACCGGGAAAAACTTCAACTTATCCCTGGGGTAGTATAATAATGTGCAAAGAAAGCATTCAGCTGGCTATGACAAAAGGATGGAAACAACGAAAAAAATAGCTCGAAAAAAAAAACCATGGACTCTTGTAAAAGCCTAAGAACATCTGCGGCCTGGCAGCCAACTGAATGTGGTTTCCATTGAGCATGCGCTTTAGGTGCCTTCAAATTTTAAACCTTTTAAACCAACAGTTCGAAAACTCCTGCGCATTCACTTTTTACTGATTTCCGGTGCAGAAACATTCTCGTCCCCAGAGCCTGTCGTTTCTTGGTCGGTTGCAAATTAAGCCGAGTGGCTCTGGGGACGAGAATGGTGCCCGGGAACGTTTCAACGAGGCAGATTAGAGGAAAAGTTTTCTCCGCTGAAGGCCTCGGCAATTCCTACTTGAGCATGCTCAAATCAAATCAAATCAACTTTATTGGTACATCCAATTAAAATGGGTTTTCACATACCAATTACAATAAAATCTAATATGAACAATAGAAATTCAATATAAACATTTGAAAGTGAAAAAACATTACCATACTATTTAAAAAATATAAAATATGCATAATTACACCTATTGAGTGTCAATGGCTTAAAAACTCGTCAAGGGCACGTCCTTTAATCGCATTCTTAAAAACATTAAATGACTCTATGTTTGCTAAACTTTCTGGAAGGTCATTCCAGAGCTGAACAGCCCTATATGAGAAAGATCGCTGACCTGTTGCTGATCTAAAAGATGGTACATGAAGTTTATCTTTATTCCTAGTATTTCTAGTATGCATCTGCCTTCTTGTCGAAAACTTATTACACAAGGATGGTGGGGCTAATCCCTTTATACATTTGAAAGCCATTAAAATGTCTCTAACCTCCAGTTGCTTAGCAACCGGCAACCAGTGGAGTTCCTTTAACATCGGCGTGATGTGCTCATACTTTCTTGTGCCAGTCACAATCCGTGCCGCAAAATTCTGAACTTTTTGAAGCCTAGCAATGTTCTTTTTTGTTGTACTAGACCACATGGAGGAACAATAGAAAATCTTGCTGAACACTAATGAATTTATGATGGTTATGAGCGTAGACCTATCAAAGAAATGTTTCACACGATTGATTTGGCACAGGCTACCTGTACACTTAGATACAACATGGGTCACATGTTTGTCAAAACTAAGGCGCGAGTCCACGATGACCCCCAAATCTTTTGCAGAACGAGATGGTAGAATCTCCTTACCGAGTAGCGTAACTCCAAAACCCTCCGGCACACGAGCTAACATCTGCGGGGTTCCAAGAAGCAATAACTTAGTCTTATCTGGATTTATCAGCAAGCTGTGTGTGCAACACCAGGCGGCAATCCGTTGCAAATCTTCGGATAAATGTTCCACAGCCATGGCTGTCTCCTGGACAGGAAACGAGAGATAGAGCTGGGAATCATCCATCCACGTAACTCTTTAGTGAGCACAGGTTAGGGACAGCTGGAAGATCGTTGATGTATATATTAAAAAGGGCTGGTCCCAAGATCGACCCTTGAGGTACACCATAAGCTACCTGGCGAGGATCTGACACCTCACAACCAATCCTCACCCGCTGATTCCTGTCCGTCAGATAGCTTCTAAACCATTCCATGGCCTGTATAGACACACCCAGTTCTCGAAGTTTACGTAATAGGATCCCATGCTCGATACTGTCAAAGGCCTTTGACAAGTCCAACAGAACCAACGCTGTGACTTGTTTTCGATCCATTGCTTCGAGAATCATATCGGACATGAAAATATGGAGTGTTTCTGTCGAGTGCTTCTTCTTGTTTCCATTTTGATGTTCAGTTCAACAGTTCTGACGTGTTGTGTACTCCGTTAACTGATTAAGAGCTGCTCGTTCGCAGATCTTAGACAGAGCGGGTAGCAGTGATACTGGCCGGTTGTTATTAGCAACCTCATGATCTCCTTCCTTTAATATCGGTATCACCACGGACTCTTTCCAAGCAGATGGAAAAACTGATGTTAAAAGCGATCTATTTATAAGCTCTGTCAGAACTGGAAGTATAACTGGTAGGGAATCCTTGATCACACTCATGTGTAACTTATCCATTCCTGGTGCCCTGTTTAAAGGAAAAGACAAGATGATCTGGTGTACCTCAAAGGTAGTGACTGCGCGGAATCGGAATTCATCTAGTTGGAAAAAGTTCTTGGATGAGGGGGGCTTATACGCTGGAAGAACGTTAACTGAAGCAAGCCTCTTAGATTCAGCTGCAGCCCTTGCCCCCACAGAAGTAAAGAACTCATTGAACTCGTTCGCCAGTTCCGTCATATCCCTTGAGTACACCGGTTTCGATTTCTCTTTTGACGGGATACAGTTCCGTATTACCTTCCACATGGCACTACTACTCTGATTGCCATTCATCTCCTTTTGAACATGGATCCTCTCAGCATCATATAGCCTTCTCTTAACCTCATTACGACACCAACGGTAATGCTCCCAGTCCGTAACAGCGCCCGACACACGAGCAACTCTGTGTACTTGGTCTCTCTCATCCATCAGCTCCTTGATCTCTTGATCTAGAAATGGACATTGCCGATTTCTGACTTTTCTTTTCCTGACAGGCGCATGACGCTCCAGGACTGCCAAAAATTTCTCATTTCTCAATTTCTCTCCACATCCAAATGTAAAAGTTGTCACTTCGCAAAAAAGATGACCCTTTGTTCATTAAACAGAAATTTAGAATGGAAAGTGCAGTGCCGGATCCAGACCTTGAGATGGTGGTGGTGGTGGGGGGGGGGGAGTGGGGGGGGGAGTAGGGGTTGGCGGCGGTCATCCAGATCGTTAGATAAGGGGGCGGGGGGCGGGGGGCGTGTCGCCTGTTCTCGTGCGGGGTCATTTTCACGCCCGCTCGCGTTTCGCTCGCTCTGCTATCCTTGAGGAAAAATGGGGGACTACTCGTAGTCTAAGACTCTTTACGAACCCTGGAGTTATCAGATTGCGTTCTATGCATTCCATTCATTCGTAGTGGACGTCCAATCGAATGCTGGCTACATACGTACCAAGCATGCGCAAAAGCAACCTGAAGATTAGGATTGCGGCTGTTCTGATCGCCCGCAATAACCATTAAAATTTATTTGCAAATAATATTCATTTGCTGCGTATCAAAAACTGTCCGTAAAATGAAAGTAAAAATTGTACCCTAACCACCGAAATCGTCGTAGAAGTGATGCGTGTGTAATGTGAGAAGCATTAGGTAAATTCAACTTCATAACAGTACCCCCGGGGGAGGTACTTGGGCTAATTTTTGCTAGGTATGTGCCGCTGGCCCCACACTATTCTGTTGCCAATTATAGATCCCATCTTAGTCACTTTTAGGCTAATATAATTTTCGCGATCCCAAATTAAATAGTCACTTTGTGCTTCTGCATCTACCTTAACTAGGTCATCCTAAAATGAATTGACATTTTTTGTAAATGGAATGAAGAACACTGTGCGTTTCACCTACAGGACGAGCATTCTGGTACGTTTGCTGCCCGTAAATATGTAGAACTTTCTCACAACAAAAATCAGAAAATGTACAACCCCATTCTAGTAACTCTATTGAAACTCCATTAGAGTCAATCCAGTCCTGAAAATACGACCCCATCCAGCGGCACATCCCCATTAGCCTCTTATAAGGAAGTCTACCCTCGGGACAGTAACACTCAAATCTAAGTTGACAGTTTAAAATCATACTCTAGTCTGTGAAACTCAATTATGCCGTCTTAACATGCAAATGACACACAAGTTTCGAGTTTCAAGTACATACGTACAATGATGCTATGAAACTAGAAAAAATAAGAAATAAGCCATTTATAAATCTGAGCATTTGGCTACACTACCTGAATCTACAAGTCTTTTTTGGCCAATGTAAGGTAACCCAAACCAGTTTTGGAGTCTGGCATAGTCTGGATCCCATGCTGTTGATTCCCGATTCCAGGTACGACTAAGTCACTCTGGGATTTTGGGTGATGCTCAATATACCAAGTCAATATATGCACTATTGTGTCGTTCTAATTATATTGTGTGAAGTTTATTATGTTATTGTGTATTATAAAGGGCCAGAGATCATTATTGTGTTCTTTGGGACGTGACTGGAAACTTGGTATTCATTTGATATATCGTGCACCAGGGGTTGCCACAGGTGGGATTTCAGATTCTCAGAGCTGAATACAGGATTTCACAAGTAAAATTTTTTCAGAATGCAGTATCTTGATAACCTTACATGGGCCGAAGTTCTTGCTAATGTCTTTTGTAAGTTTCACTCTTTGACAGTCTTTTAAATTTGAAGGTAATGCTATCGCTAGTAGAATGATCATGTATTTATTTTAACTAAGCAGCCTACTCGGCGCATATCAAACAAGAACTAAAGACAACTGTATAACCGGTACCTTCTTGCAAATACCGGTATTATATTCTATGAATTATGTTCTAATATTTCCATAGCTGGTATAGAGGCAACTTAGGTCAGGCAATTACCTTTGGTAAGAAATTGCAAGTCTTGTGTGTGTATCTTGTAAAGAAAATGCTAACGACTACGATGCGTTTATTATCGTATCTAAAATAGTTTAGTCTTTTTTTGAACTGCTTGGCAGTGATGTAGTTCTATTTGTTATGCTTGATACTAGAGAAGCTTTCCACTTTTCTTCTGGTATCACTTTAGCCCAATCAGGAATGGCTGAGGTGGGGAGAGTTATACCTGACATCACTTGTCTGATAAGATCCACTTGCTCTGAATAGAAACAAAAACAAAGATCTCTTATTTTATGGAGACAAGACTTTCTGACTCCCAATCTGTCTGTAATAACCCATATAAATAATTGAAATTCTGCACAGGCAGTTTAAATGGAAAGGTTTCCTTAGTTGACTACCATGCAAGTATTGATTTTTAACAAAAAGCCTTTTGTAGTACCAAAATAATTCACATACATCTTACAATAACTAAGGATGACTTAGTTTGTACATGTAACCCTGGGACTAGCCTGTGTACAGACCCCCCTCCCCTTAGGAAAAATCAGGGGAAGAGGTGGGGTGAGGGGGGGGGGTCTGTACACATGCTACCCTGGGACGAGGATCCAAACTAATAAGATCCTAACTCAGGATCCCTAACTACCATCCTAGAGGTTCCTTACAAGAGACTCAATTAGCAGTAATAGGGTCCTGATCACAGAGATTTTGCCTGAATTAAATTCCCTGCTCCCACAAACCACTCAAGCCACAAACCACTCAAGCAAGGAAATTGGATCATTATACATTTCTAGGAAACTATCCACCTACAGTATACCCCTCCCCTAAGCCAACATTAACTCTTTCTTCTCACTCAGAGCAAAATGTTGTCTTAGGGGAGGGAGGGGGGGGGGCAGTCTCCCAGAAACGTATAATGATCCAGGAAATTTGTGACTCCCAGTGAAAATTGACATAAAAATTTGTGTTTATTTTCATGCAGGTACAATATCTTGCAATACATACAGCTATAGATCCGAGAAAGGTCGTCGGAAAAAATGTGCACGCGACAATCCCAAAAGGTAATATGGGATATGATCAATACACTGTTCCTGACAACTGTAGCTGTCAAACCTACTTTTGTTGCTTTCCTTTAGCACTCGCAAACACATTTCCATGGCCTTTCGTGCCAATTCTTTCAAATTTCTTTGAAAAGAAGAGAACTCAAAACCACCCACAATGCCTTTCAGGATTGTCGCGTGCACTTTTCCTGACAACCTTTCTCGAAATAGCTGTATATTTTTCCCACTAAACAGTATAACATTATTTTGGGCTTTTGCTGGATCACTGAAGTTACTAGATGTACATAACAAAGTTAACCTCCCTAAATCTTATATTTTACTGCTTTATAATTATTACCTTGTTTCATTTCTGAATCTTCAGTTCTCTCGGGACATGTTGGTGATGAAGTGTTGCCTGTAGCATTAATGTCACAAACTGATGTGTTTTCTGTTTCTGTTATTTCTTCCTCTTCCTTTCATATATAAAATAATAACAGCATTGAAACACGAAATAAATAGGTAAATGACCTCTATAATAATAATTTAATAATAATAAATATTATTTTAATAATAATGGTCTGAAAATGTAATAACCCATATATGCATGTTAAATGTGTCACTTGAGCAAATCTCACCGCCAAGCCTCATTTTTGAAATAATCATAAATTAGCAAGTTAGAAATAGAGTAGAACCCTGGTAACTCAAACTCTGAAGGGAAAGGAAAACCGCTGGGTTAGCAAGGGTTTGAGTTACCCCGGGTTAAAAAAATGATAGTTAACGATTTGTCAGCACTTCAGTGTATACATGTAGTGCTACTGCAGTTCAAGATTAACTTATTTCGTGAAACACAGTAACATGATTGGGCAGTTTTTTATGATAGAAATATGTAAACTGTTAGTTGCACCAATTAATATCAAATGGCTGTAGTGTTAACCAGTGTTGGTTTTACATGTAGTGTTTTTGCTGGATTTATACAATAAGAGGAGCTAATGTGATGGCATCCAAGTAGAGTTACAAGGACCAGAATATGAGTTATTGAGGGTAATTTTCAGTGAGTTTTTGATCAAGGGAAAGGAATTTTAGTTTGAGTTGGCTGGGAATTCGAGCTATCCGAGTTAAAGTTAACCGAGTAAAAATGACGGAAAAGTGGGATGAGATCCAATTGGACCTAGTTTGAGTTAGCAGGGAGTTCAAGTTATCCGAGTTCAAGTTATCTGGGGTCTACAGCATATAAATTTCCAAAGCAATACAATTTGAATAGAATAACCAAACAAAAAGAACACAAATTTAGTTCACAAGTGAAGCCTGGTGCTGAAATGTTCTCCTCTGACATAATCGGAAATGCTGACATTACAGTGTGGTTCTTTAAGTCAGAGGATTCAAACACATTCAACAATTAATGAATGAGGCTGAGTATCTTATGAAGAATTAGAAAGCCGAATTCAATAATTGTTTTATTATTCATTCAAAATAGTTCCTAGTTTAAAAACAACCGTATGAAACGCGCAGCGCTGTTGCAGCGCTGCAGAATGGCTTCAAGAAGCGCTGCAGAATAGCTGCAAAGAGGCTGGCTGCAGCAGTCGCAAATTTTGGCTGTTCGGGGCAGCGCTATGATTGCCGTTTGAAAGCGATAAGCAGCGGTTTAGCAGTGGTGGAAAGGACACGCAAAAACGCTGTCAGCGCTGCCAAATAGCTGCAAACGTGTACAAAAATTCAAAGAATTATGGCATTTGCCTGATTCGATAATGCGGTTTGGCAAATTAGTGCCATCACGCAACGCAGTCCGGAAACCGGCTTAGTAGCAGAGTAAAAACCACTAGAAAGTCAAAATGCAACTTATACTTTATTAGTATCCACGTGTACACCTTACAAAAGCACGTGACATAGAACAAATCTGCAACAGTCTCGCTTTGTAAATATTTAGCAATCACGGTCACTCATCTGAATGTAAGACCATCCATTAACATGCAGATATTGAAAATTATCTTTTTTAAAAATAAAGAGAATAACATTGATTGTTCTACATAAAGTTTACACGGCCATTAGGCAAATGATATTTTGATTCGTTGCAACGGGCCAAGCTGGACATTGCTCACCTTGACGTTTCGTCCATGATCCACGATCTTCTACACTTTTTTCATGAAAGAAATCAACCCAATTTTACTTTGGTCGTCGTTAAATTTTACAATGGACTAAGGAACGAACATTACCACGAGCGTATAAGAATCTTGTAAGTGCGAACCCCAGCTGAGATTCTTGTATCTGTGTTGCTTGCTCTGGTTCAATTCGTCGATACTTAGCGTAGAAGTCACTGTTCAGTGCGTTGTTTGCAAATACGTTTGAGCTGTTCCATCCAAAAACTTCAACAGAACTTCCATCTCGAAACAGAACTAGATGCAAAAAAACTTAGAATGTTTGCGCCTTTCATTCAACGGTCGCAAATGTTCTGTGTTTGTCTAGAGATGTAATGGAATCTCATGCAAAAGGACCGACCAATTAGATTACGGCCTAGAATGTCTCCAGGGAATTGGCGATAACATTCCCACACTCGCCGGTCATGGAATGAAATTTATTGAAAGCTTTATTCCGAAAGCATAGGATTTGGTGGTTTATTCAATAAGTGATCTTCTTGGCGCACAAGCTTACTCACATTTCTTAGAGGTACAGTCAAAGTTTTCACGTTATAAAAGCCGTAATCTGTGCCAACGCTTTATCTGGCGATTCATGTTATTGGCGCTCAAGAAAGTCAGATCGACCGCAGCTGAATTGTAGCGTTACTGCAGCTACTTCGCAGCGTTTGAAAGTCGGCAACTGCGCTGCAAAATCGCTGCCGAGAGCTTCAAAGAGCCTTCAAAGGCTGCACAGCGCTTTTGCATCCCGCTGCAACTTGAATGAAGCTGCTGTTTGGCTTCTAAAAGGCTGCTGAACAGCTGTAATTTAGCTGTACAGCTATTTTGCAGCGATTTTGTGGCACTGTACAGCGCTGCAAGTTTCCTACGGGCATAGCTATAATATGCTTACCTCCATTGATTTTAAATTCCTCTTTGATAGTGTACGTTTAGGGTTGTTCAGCTCCACAAACATTCTCCAAATAGCAGATGTCGCCCTTCGAGTTGTCTTGTTGCTGTTCTTGTCATGTTTTTAGCTATTATTTCACCTAGTGCTTACTCTTGAAATTAGTGAAATGTCCGCCATTTTTGTTTTCACAACCAAAACAACTCAACCTCATCCCCAGGTCTTCTTGGTTAACAGTGCATTAACCTGCAAGAAGGCCGCACTTTTGATGTCATCAGTTCATTAAACGCAAAATTCTTCCAAATTTGGTCATCATTAGCTGGTTATGGTGAATTATGCGTGTGCTTTTAGCCAATCAGAATCGGGGAAATATTTTGAATGAATGAATAATAAATATTATCCCTTTTTGACTGCAATGACCACTCCTGGCACAAAAATGACAGCTGTAGGCTCAGGATTTTCTTTACTGGAAAAATAATAAGTGACTATGGTAAAACAACAATGAGACAATGTCAACAAAGTTCCATCACTTGTTGAGAAATCAAAGTTTCGCTTCTTGCTTCACCTGGCCTAAAAGCCTGCCAATGTGTGTACTCTGAGTAAATATGGCTAGTCTTATTTTCTAGGATCCAATTTAGCCTTTTTATAATAACCACCATTCCTGAAACAACTTTGAATCAAAACGACCAATTTCCCTTTAGACCCAGAAACTGCAGAGATACAAGCAAATGTTATGAAAGCACGGACTTTACAAAGATCGAGGTAAGCATGTTTTCAAGCTGGAAATATCTTGATTGAATTTTGGATTCATCTTTGACTCATATGAAGAATTATGCAGATCACAGAGGGTGTTATCCTTTGTCACCGATGTTTATGATTTTTCATTTCATAAGAAACCCAAATGCAATCACTACTAATAAGCACAGCAATCTCAGAATACTGATGAGCAGTAAATTACAGGGAAGCTTAACCTACAATTTGTAAGGTTAATTGTTTTTAGCTTAATGAATTAGATATGCTTTATGCATTAATATTAATTAATAAATTAGCTTAATAAAATAATTAGATATGCAAGAATAAATGCTATAAAATTTTCCTATTTCTATAGAGTAGCAAAATCATGGAACTCTCTGCCTTTACATTTAAGAAAAACTGCATCTTTAAGCGATTTTAAGGATCGCCTGCAATTTACATTGTTTTTTTTTTAATAAAAGCTCTAATATGCAGTGTGATACTGTGCACGACTCCGACTGGTGCCACAGCAGTTTCCTCTAAGATAAACGTCTATTCTTAAATGAGGTATAAATAATCACATACTTGCGATAACCAATGATCTGCAGTTTGTTGGATTTCGCTTTCCTCCTGAGCCGGCAGTTGAACATATCCTTGGGTCAAGCCGTCTTCCTCGTCGTCCATGTTGTCAGCTTCTTCGTCACTGCTTGATGAATTTTCCAGGATTACTGGCGGTACAGGATCATCTTCTTCCGAATCAGAATGTTCTCCGTCTCTAGGGAGGTCTTTAGGGGAAATCTGTGGCGGCATTACTGGTTTTTCTTCTAGTAAATCGGACATTTAGACCCTGTCACCTCAGAAGAAGTCGCATCATAACAATACTTTCTAGTCAACTTGACGGAGAAGCCCTGGGTACGAGTATGAGCATGAATGACCTGGATTGACTGGTAGGCCCGCAACGCGTGCTAAGATAGAAGGCGATTTGTACGAATATGTTCAAATTATCAACGGCTGAATAATTCTTGTAATTTCTTCAACCATTTAGTCGACGAATTCTCCCTTCGCTATTTTACTGAAGAAGGTCTATCGATTGAAATACCAGCTTTATGATGGCAAATTTAGTTTACTAAAAAGAAGTAGCCTGAATTTCATCCGATCACTTCGAGTCGTTATAATCAGATGAATTTCAGGCTAAAAAAGAAGCTATTAAAACAAGTTTGAAAGTTATTCTAAAACCAGGTTCACTAGAATAAAAAAGGGACTATAAACAGATGTACATGGAAAGCTGCTCCTCCCTGCCAAGCTGTTCTCCCTCTTTACCTTTTCGCGCGTTACTGTGTCAATAATTAACAATTATTCTTTGAAACCGAGGTGGTAAGTGGCAGGATATTTACCGAGCCGCCGTAATATTCCTAAGGCCCACTATTTACCGAGATTGAAAAAAATTATTGTTATACATACAAAGTTCTCTTAACCAAATAAGAGAAGAAAACCATTAAAAGAGCAAAGTTTGGTTGACGGGCTAATTAATGCGTGAACATGCAACCGTATGTTCAAAAGTTAGATCTCTATAATTTTTTTTTTCTGTGAGCTTCAACATCAACGGTTTAAAGGAAATCTTCAAAAGTTTAAATCTCAGCGAAATTTTGTTGAGCTTTATTTGCTTCTGTGAATTCACCCATCAAACAAGTCTGCTTTCTCGATTCGTGTAAGTCTCTGAAGGCTTCACAGCGTAGCTTTACTAAATTTTTTTGATCAATTTGGGTTTCTGGGAAACTGCCCACCTACCCCTCCCCTATGCCATCATTTTGCCCAAAGTGAGAAGTAAGAGTTAATGTTAGCTTAGGGGAGGGGTAGATGGGCAGTTTCCGAAACCTAAATTGATCCGATGTTTCTTTGCCTTGTCTACTTACTGGCACGCTTTCGCTTTTCTCTGCATAAATTGCGGACCTAATCAGTTCACAAAAGGGCCTCATTCGCATCTGAAGTTGTAAACACTTAATAAATTGAACAAAAAAGACACCCAGTAAATTAATCATTTCTTGCCTCTTGCGAAGCAATCATCAGGCAACTACCAAAAGTAACGGTTACAATCAAAGGTATAGGAAAAACAAACAATAAATATTATAGGCGCGGCGCGTGGCGTATTGTCAGCCTGCGTAGCAAGCGTTTCCACTCGGATGATATTCTTCAGCAACCTGGTGTTGACATCCCGCTGTTCCGATGTTTGCTAAATGCGACCATCGAAAAGTTGAGCAAAAAGAAAATACCTGTTTCCGATCAAAGTAAGGAGATGATTTTCCACCAACAATGATAAAACTTCTGAGTTTTTCATTATTCCTGTCCCTTCTTAAAGCTTCCCAAGGTAGGTAAATTGTCATAATATTATTGAAGCTTAATTCTAGTAATCCTTGCCAGCAATTGATTCATTTTATTCATTATGTAAGGGCCATTCTAAATTTAAGGCTTGATTACAGTTAGTAAACAGTAACTTTAAAGCAACTTTTATCATAGTCTGTTTTGAGAAATAAGACTCATTTCGTCATTTTTAAGCACTTTCTTGAGTCGAAGTTCTAAGTAAAAATTTTATATCCGTGTCTCGCCAAAAACAACAAAGTCATAAAACAAAGAATTTTTTTTGTCATTAGGTTTTTTTCACATTCAGGATATCGATTAGACTTGAGATTTAATTCATTTTCAGACTACTGACCTCGGTTAAATATAAGGTTTATTCATTTTTAGTTCACAATTCATTCAGTAATTTAAATTGTTTTTCGACGTTAACTTAGGAAAAAAAGTAATACAAACTTTTTTTGTCTTTAGTATATTTTAATCTTTTATCAGATTTATATATTTTTAAATTTACTGTGGTACGTTGTAGTAGCAAGAAAATTATAGGGCTTCAATCCCGTTTAGTGTTTAAAACAATTGTGAAATTATTCAGTTGAACTATCGAGTGTTAACATTATAAAATATTGATAAAAATTTCCAAACAGATGCCTTAACAGTCAAAACTTACAAAAGTTATCATTATTGTGAGCCTTGTATAAGAAAATAAATGTTATTCTGATATGACTTTTCCTAAACACAACGATATATTCGGTCAGAGAATGCATGTATTTTGGCATTCATACGTCAGGTTTCTTTAACCAAACTCCGTGCATGCCTCCTTAACAACGGACATGATGATAGTTACAACACAAGGTATATAAATATTTAAATGGAAAAATACTTAACAATTATTGCACAAGGATATGTATGATATAAAGAATTCATACATATCGAGGAGTTGTTTTCACATGGTTATCGGTCTCTACGTCGAAAACTTTCGAACTCCCTAAATGTGAATCCTTCATATTAAACGAATTTAATTCATTCAATAACTGTTTTGTTATTTTTCATTCAAACAAAATGTTTCCCGCTCAAACCATGCTTACTGCTAGATATAAAATTTCCGTTCCTTTCTTCTTTTCCTCGGCAGGCAGGATATAACGGTTTGTTTTCTCTACCCGATATTCTTCAATAGTTTTTGTTCAGTATATTTGGTTTGTTGGACTATTTCGTTTTCGGAAAGCGGCATTTCCACCATTTTTTTCCTACTGCCAAAGGAGCTGAGCCACCCCTTCGCTTTTTTGACTGAGTTTTTCTGTGCGTCCCATTAATTTTTAGCTCTTTTTTTAGTCTCGTATTTTGCTATTTCTTACATCCACCCATACCCTCCTGGACTAACTAAAAGTAGCTTGTTTGCTTATCTCTTTGAGAAAACTACAAACATCAAACGACAACGGTTGAATTAATTGAACATCAAACCTACATTGAATTAAAAGTTTTGTTAAATATTACATACATCCAGTCTTGGTATTGAAATCGGTCGCTAATTAAAGTGAAGTGGCCTTCGTTCACGTTTAAAGTCATTCAGAGAAACTAAAGACGTCTCGAATATGATTCGAAGGGGAGTTCCATACCCAGAGGGAGGGGGGGTGAAGGGGGTGGAAGGGATGATAGAATGGGGGCAAATATGAAAACCTCTAGGGCTACAAACAAAACCCCCCAAAATCCCTGGACCAAAATTTAACCCCCGATGTCCGATGTCTGATGTCCGATGTCCTTTGTTGATGTCTGATGTCAAATGTCTGATGTCCCTTGTCCGATGTCTGTTCTCTGATGTCTGATGTCCGATGTCCGATGACTGATGTCCGATGTCCGCTATCTGTTTTTTGATGTTTGATGTTTGATGTCTGTTTCCGATGTCTGATTTTCGATGTCCAATGTACATGTCTGATGTCTGATTTCTGATATCTGATGTCTGATGTCTGATGTCCGATGTCCGATATCCGATATCTGTTGTTTGATTTCAGTCGTCTGATTTTCTGTGTCCAATGTCCCATATCCGACGTCTGATTATTTCTGATGTCTGATTTCCTAGGTTTGATCTACGATGTCCGATGTCCGACGTCTTGATGTCTGATTTTCGATGTCCGATGTCCGATGTCTGATTTTCGATTTCCGAAATCCGACGTCCGATGTCTGATTTTTGATGTCGGATGTCGGATGTCTGATGTCTGATGTCTGATTTGTTTTTGGGTATGGTCACGTATGCCAATATAGTCTAAACAAAAGAAAAGTAGAACTCACCTGAGATAAAAAATTAAGTACGACATATGTGACACTTTCTTATCTGTTTTTTTTTTTTTTTCACAGGTCTCGATTTTTTGACGCAACTCATTTTGATTACAATCAACGAGGAGGAACCTGTAGGTAGGTGGATTTTGTTGCACTATGGAGCATTTTCACATGACGTTACGGCGGCCATATTGGTGTTCCAAAACAATGAAACGGCGGCCATATAGGAGTACCCAGAAAATCCTCTGGGAGTTGAACTCTTTTGTCATGTAAATGCTTTCTTTTGTTCCAATAAATTAGCATAGAAGCTGGCCACGTGAGTGAAAACACCCTATTACCCTTCATTATTCGAAATTGTCATGGCCAGTTTCTTTTGTTTACTAAAATTTCGTCTTAACATTCTGAATTAATTTTGTAAGGAAAAACAAGGTAATTCTCGGAAAGTATTCAAATAGAAATTCCATTTCAGTTGTAAGCAGTCATCATAAACTCATCAAGTCAGGTGATCAATGGAGCGACAGATTCCTTTCCTTTTGATTGGTTGCAGAACATGAACACTGATCTAGAACCAGACTCCTTGTAGTGCAAGCCATTGAGGGCGTGGATGCTAAGCTTGAAAAATGGCGGATTGTGTTCTGTTTTCCTGAAAACATTTGAGTCATTTGTCGCGATTTTTTGCCTTTCAGGTTCATTTGTTGCTCAAGCACTAGCGGGACCTAGTCCTGTCAGATATGAGCTCGGCGCTGGAGCAGCGCAGTTGTTCGTCATCAACAATGCTACGGGAAACATTACCATACAGAGTCACATCGATCGAGAGGTTTGTTCTAAAGACGTTTTGGGTTGTGGGCTTTGAACCATAGCCTTCAAGATAATGTACATTACCTTAAGGCTAAGGTTAACCATGTTTTATACAAACCTCTATTGTTTACTGATGAAAATTATGCTTTAAATATACTGTTACAGGTCAAAATTAAATCCAGGTTAAAACTTTTTAACTTAGGTTGATTCTCAATTTTCTGTGTTTCCTAATCCTAATTCCTGAATAATTAGGGTTAGGAGACAAAGGAAACTGAGAATCAACCTAGGTTAAAAAATTTTAACCTGAATATAATTTTGACCTGTAACATACACATGTACTACAAGTAGTAAAAATGATAACAACATGAAGAAAGCAGGGTTGTATCAAATAGAAAAAGGTCACCTCCAGCCCCATTTCCATTTTTAACTGTTAAATGGGCTATTCATCAAATCCAGTTCCTTAAGACCTTAAGCCTTAATTTATGTTGCCCTGTTTTATAATACTTTATCATTTTTAGACTTTTAAGGCCTACTCTGGGACCTTAAGTCACCTTAAGTCGCCTAAAGTCACCTTTCAAAAATCACCTTAAGTCACCTTAAGTTATGGTGAGTTAAGGTGCCATAGTAGCTCCTTTTAAACAAGAGTGCCTCTTTCTTTTATGCAGTATGTAACAACAAAGAGAAGTGACATAGCTGCTTGTGTTTTTTCCATTAAGGAATCGCGCCTATTGAAACGTGTTGATAGTCAATGCAAATTTTTCTGTCAATCAAATGTCTCCTATTATTTGGAGGTGAAAATTGGTGAAACATCCAGAGGCGGCGGGGCGTGAACTTGGAGGGGGGCTCATCTTCCACTCAGCCATACGCATACCCCTTCTCAAATTTTCCAAAATACCCTTTGCATTGTTCGTTGGCAAAGCAACCTTCACAGTGTCTAGTGTGTCCACTTTTGATTTGTGACAATGAATCAGTTGGTAGTTGTTCATGTGGTGTTCAGGTGGTGTTCAGGTGTTCTTAGGTAGTTCTTGAGTTGTCTGAGGGCAGAGAATGTGCGCTCATGTCATAGGTATTGTCAGATACTTTGGTAAAAGTGTTTTTCGGCACCAAGATGTCTCTGCCCTCCCAAATTTTTTTCAGGGATGGCTACATCCCCCTTGCCC
The DNA here is from genome assembly GCF_958299795.1 of Porites lutea. Classification (NCBI taxonomy): domain Eukaryota; kingdom Metazoa; phylum Cnidaria; class Anthozoa; order Scleractinia; family Poritidae; genus Porites; species Porites lutea. The sequence continues at coordinate 29,595,791 of NC_133202.1, forward strand.
CTCCTTCTCCGCTGCCTATGACATCTTGATTGTTGTGGAGACAACAGAAGAACAAAAGATTCCAGAAAGATCAAGTTATGAGGTCTTAAAGTGTGTTGTGTGACTTTATTCAGTTACTGCATTTCACATAACTTTCCTGCAAATATATTAACCGTATGTTGGAATGAAAGTCTGAAGGGAAGCTTAAAAAATCTTAGTCAAGGGTAAAGAAATCTTGATAGTCAAAATAAACAGGGTGCCCAAAAAGTCAAGCATCTAAGAAACCCACAGTGACATAATTATTTGTCTCCACTGAAATCTGTCGAATGAAGGGTAATTTGCGTATAAGTGCAACGTTTCTTCAAAGTTTTTTTTTCCTTCTGAAAGGGTAAATTCACATAAAATAACCATGCTTTCATAAGAAATAATGAAGAAGTGGTGTTCAAGTGTCTTTGTTAAACCACAAACTGAAAGTTCTGTATGATCCTTTGGTAGTATTAATTTCAACATTTTAAGGCATTTATAAGGAAAACTCTGGACAGGTCTAATTTGTGCATTTCAGGGGTCTGTAGAAATGTAATTCCCCTAGACCATCTTGGTCAGCCACTGCATGTACTAGTACTTACACGTGCATTGTTGTAAACTGAATCTTTCAGGTGCTGAATGCCACACAGGGATCATTTATGGTATTTGCCTTTGATGATGGGGGCAATAAGGTGAACTGAGAACTAACTTTTACTTATTTTTGTTTCAAGTGACAGAGCAGCGGGGGAGGGGGGGGGTACTTCCTAGTAATAGGCTAATGGTTATGTGCCGCTTAATGGGGTCACATCTTTTTTCACGGCTGGATTGACTATTATGGGGTTGCATTTTCATAAGAGTTACCACAATGAGATCGCACATTCTCAGGACTTTAACTGGGGGTCAGAAAATTCAGGTACATGTATGTAGGGATTTAAAAATAGAAAGATTTACACCACATTAAGTTTAACAAAGTTAATGTGTCAGTTAATTTTAGGATGATCAAGTTAAAAGGCTTTATACATATAAGGTAGATGCTTAAACAGAAAGTGACTAAGTTGTGGTTGCAAAAATTACTTTTTTCCCAAAGTGACTAAGATGGGGTATATCCCTTTCCAGCAAAAATTAACCCAAGTACCCCCTCCTGCCACTCCCAGGTAACAGAGTTACAGTGGTTGAATGGAAACAGGATTGGTTGACACTGGTTTATAGACTTAAATGACATATTATACAATTCCTCTTTATGAGCAATGGTTAAGTATGCTTATTGAGTTATTTTATTATTATACATACCCGCACAGTATAGTTGCATGTATTTTTTATTAGTGGGTGATTTCCTAGAAAAGCTGTGTTATTCATGTACTGCTAGAGGATGACCCTGAAAATGGTTGTTGATGTATATGAGTTTGGCCTGAGTTTTGGGGAGTCTAGAGACCAGTTTGAAGAATACAGTTGACTCCCGGTAATTTGAACCTTCAAGGGAAATAGAAAAAAGTTCGAGTTATCTGGAGTTCCAGTTATCGAGGGTAAAATTATATGGAAAATGATCTGAAGGGAAATGAAAATTACTTCGAGTTAACGGGAGGTTCGCGTTATAGAGGGTTCGAGTTACCGTGAGTCGACTGTATCGTATATTTTGTTCTTAAAACATCAGCAAGGAAAATATTCATTTTCTCCTAAAATCGGCAATCAGGCTTTAAAAAAGTAAAAATAAGACTCCGTCAAGCTTCCATTAAAATCCTTTTTTATCTCTACATACATGTAGTTTTTTATTTGTATGTAGCATAATATATGTTCCATATACTAGCTAATAACATCCTTATAATGAACACCCACTATCTCTAGAAAATTAAAGTTTGTATTTGGAACCACCATATACTTAATGGTTTCATTTCTCTTTCTCAATTGCTGGCCATTGGTGGGTCTAGTGTAGAGGATTAATGGTGCCTTCATACCCAGGTGAACAGAAAGTCAAGCTTAATAACTGGTTATTGTTCCTTCAACAGGCTTCAGCTAGTGTGTATTACTGGATTACAGATATTAATGATCACTATCCTCACTTTTCAAGTCAACACTACAATGTGACAGTTGGGGAAGTAAGTGATAACAACTGCAGCCACAAATTAATTTTATCTTTAGATTTTCTTTGAACAATTACTCTTTGAGTAAGTAACTTTAAAGTAAACGTATAAAAACTCAAAGTTGAGGATCTTTCAGATGCAGACACTCCACTTAAGACCCCACCCTGTACCATGGAGTCTTCCATCCACTGTAATCTACCCTCTTGGGCCGGGTTGTGCAAAGCTGGGTTAAGATAACCCTGGGTTAGTGCAAAAGTTAAATTCAGATCTGAAAGCTTAAAAGGGAAATTCAATTTAGTTCTTTTTATCGACAATTTGAAGACTGAATGCTCTAAAAAGAATTGGGAAAATTTCTGGTGGAATGCTTTTGAACAAAAGAAAAAGGAACCCGGATTAAAGTTTAACCTGGGGTTAACGCTAATCGGTCTTCGAACAACAAGGCCTTGGCCTTTTATATCCTCCTTTGCATTGGACTCCACGATCCTTGAAGTTCCCCCTCATTTGGAGACTCCCCTGCCCATATCCTATTACTATACTCGGAGATACTAGCTCTCTCCAGCTATTCTAAATCCGAGTTTAAATAAAGTTGTATGTATGTATGTATGTACCGTACCCTGCCTCACAGTCTTCCCTTTCCTTAGTCACCTTCCCTCTGCAATTAGAGAGCTTTAGATTCTAAAACGAGTACGACTACGAGTACGAGATTTTCTCAGTGCTAAGTAGAGCACGCACGTGAGCCAGCGTCATTTTGGCGGGAAAACGTAGTAGCCGTCGTCATTCTACCACGAGTTTTCGCGCGAATGTCGTGCATGGTGGCGAAAACAAGATATCAATGTTAGAAGTTTTATCATTTTGGGATCAGGAGAGCTCGTAACCTCCTTCACTAGAGATAACGATGCTAACTTTTCTAGTGAAGAATGGTAAAATGAAGCTGTCCGGGAAGTCAATGAATGTAAATAGTTTTAAACGTAATGTTTTTAAGTTTTTAATATAGCTACTTACGTTTTAATTTTTACTTATACTTATTTTTAATTTTTTATGGATTTTTTTGGATCTTTTTAATCCCTTTGTAATTTTATAGCTTTTTTTTTGGTTGTTATAATATATATCTAGTTTTGAGGTCCTTTTTGAAAACCATATCTTTTATGAAAAAGTTTCCTCAATAAAGATGATTATTATTATTTTTAAGTCTATACTTTGAGAAGACGCCAAAAAAACTCAAGTCAAAATCTCGTACTCGTAGTCGCCCTCGTCCTCGAATTTACACGTAAAGGTCTCTATTATGTCCTGTTAAATCTTGTTCCTTCATTTTAACTTTTCTTTGCTTGCTTTGTACTACTTACAGCCAATATACTCTCCCCTTTCCCTTTAGGGCTTCTTTGAGATTCTTGTCTGGATTCAACCTTCCCTTGTGTTTTTCCCATCACTGGAGACATCCTTGCTCATCATTACCCCTTCCCTTTCTCTAATTTGAGTTTCCCTTCCATCAATTCAGATTCCTAATGTGTCCTTACTTATAAGTTAAGCCTTACTCGTTTGCTGTCTCCACTTCATTTTTCTTATCTCATTGCGTGCGTCATCGAGGAGCCCACAATCCTAATCTCCAGGTTGTTATTACGCATGTGTCGCACGTATGTAGCCAGCATTCGTTTGGACTTCCACTAAAAATGAATAGAATGCACATAACGCAATTTGATCGCGTGCGTTTGGACCTTTTATCACTCGTACTCTGATCATCTGTCACGTGAAATTTACGCACGGCACAGCGTTACTGCAAAAGCGCCGCTTTTGGACCTCTGATTGTTGTCGTCCACACTCCCTAACCTTTGGTTATTTCTAGTTGATGCGGAAGTTTAACCAGTGTCGTTTTGAAGCGACATACGTCAAAATGAGCCATTTTCTCTTTTGATATAGCTTGATTATACCAAATTTGTATTGCTATAGAGACGATTTGTCCAAGAATTTGTGCAAAATCACTGTCCAAGAATGCAAAACGTCCACTTCCTTTAGATGTGCATTGCTAAGAAATGTTGCTTAACTCCGATGTAAATTCACATTCAGCACGCAAATTCCCTTCCCTTCATTGCACACTCAGCTTCCTTTTCTTCCCCTTGAAGAGACTTCCTTTTCTTTAGAGTTCTCTGTCCTTCAATTTACCTTTTTCTTCCAACAATTCACTACATAATTTCCCTCCAGGCTACTGATGTAAATCAGCAGATATTCACTGTAACTGCCCAGGATGAGGACATTGAGGCAAATGCTGAGATTCTCTATGAGATTGTTGCTGGAAACGAGGTAGGAATTTGTTTACTTAATGGTTGCCTTAACCAAGATACGTGTAAACCATTCTGACATTTTCACAAATATTTATCACGCAGAATGACGTAGTCAGCCAGCGTCATAAATTCTGTTGCGCATTCCTTTCGTATTTTTCTTGGGAGTCAAAAATTACCTCGTTTTTCTTAACTTTCCCGTATCCCATGCCCGTCCCGAAAAACTGCTTGATTTTTATTCGCTGCAACTTTGAATCACGTGCAAGTCAGGTTGGATTGCACAAGCAGAAAAAAGATACTGCGTTAGCAAAGGAGGGAAAAGTGAGCTTACTGCGTAGAGGAGGACAAGGCTTTGCTCTAACTTACTTCTCTAGACTTGGCCTCGGGCGACTGAAAATATTGTCTCGGGGTTCTTACCAGTTGACAGAAAATTTCGGAGATTCCGGATGGAAGGTAAATGGTAAGGTCACTTTTCGGAAATTCCAACCGAAAATTGAGGAGTACGTTTTGAGGTAGTCCGTTCATTTCCGTTGGCACAAACCAAACGGAATTTTGCTTACCATTTACCCATTTCTCGGTTCTTTCTCGGTTCCAGACTTGCTCTACATAAATTCGCCCCTTTTTTGCATTCAAACCGTAATTCAATTCCGCTCTCTAAGGAACTCTTGAGGTCAACTTCTATGTAGCATGACTATCAAAAAGCTTGTTAAAAGAAAATGTTGTTACATGTAAATCGGGCGCCGGGCGAACGTTGATCTTCAAAGATCGTTCTACTTGAATTCACATGTAACATGATACTTGACTATGAACTCGTGACAAGCTGCACATTTTTCGATGTTAACAGCTTTTCAAAATAGCATTAAAATTTTTTCTTAAAGTCAGGATGGTGTATTAGTTAGTTTTTCAAAAGAAATTGTTACTTCTACTCTGACAGGCGTAAAGTACGGTCGGCGACGCGAAGCAAAAGTTTTGTATTTTTAAAAGTCTCTGAATAAACAAGGGCGTCACCTGCCACCTTGTGTCCCCTGTGTCTCCTTGTGTCCCTTATGTCCCCTGTGTCCCTTATGTCCCCTGTGTCCCTTATGTCCCCTGTGTCCCCTGTGCCCCTTGTGTCCCCTTATGTCCCTTGTGTCCCTTGTGTCCCCTGTGTCCCCTTGTGTCTCCTGTGTCCCTTGTGTCCCCTTATGTTGCCTCCATCCCTTGTGTCCCCAGTGTTGCCTGTGTTCCCCTGTGTCCCTTGTGTCCCCTGTGTCCCCTTGTGTCCCTTGTGTCCCCTGTGTCCCCTTGGTCCCCTGTGTCCCTTGTGTCTCCTGTGTCCCTTGTGTCCCCTGTGTCCTTTGTGCCCCCTTTGACTCCTAGTGTCCCCTGTGTCGCCTTGTGTCCCCCTGTGTCCCCTGTGTCCCTTTGTGTCTCCTTTGTCCCCTTGTGTCTCCTGTGTCCCTTGTGTCCCCTTATGTCCCTTGTGTCCCCTGTGTCCTCTGTGTCGCCTTGTGTCCTCTGTGTCCCCCTGTGTCCCTTGTGTCACTTGTGTGTCCTTGTGTTCCCTTGTGTCCTGTCCCTGCGTCCCTTTGTCCCCTTGTGTCCCCTGTCCCTTTTGTGCCTTGTGTTCCATATCCCCTGTGTCTCCTGTGCCCTCTGCGTCCCCTTGTGTCCCCTGTGTCCTTTTTTCCCCTATGTCCCTTGTGTCCCTTGTGTGCGCTGTGTCCCTTGTGTCCCCTGTGTCCTCTTGTGTTCTCTTTTTCCGTTGTGTCCCCTTGTGCCCCTAGTGTCCCTTGTGGCCCCTTGTGGCCCCTGTGTTCCCTTGTGTCCTTTGTGTCCCCTGTGTCCCCTTGTGTCCCCTGTGTCCCCTTGTGTACCTGGTGGCCCCTGTGTTCCCTGTTTGGGAACCTGAGGGACTGCCCGAAAATTTTATTTTGGTGACCATCTTTTAGGCCTGGGCACCCCAGCTAAAAATGTTCGTTAGAGCACGGCCTTGTGCCCTGATACATTTATACATGCTATTGTTGAAAATGGAAGTGCATTTATTGAGGAAAATGGTAGGTAATATTGATGTACGTTTTGTTTTGAGGAGCAAAGGAACCCTTGTGTGTAAGTCATCTTCTAGTGTATATAACAGAACATCTCTTTCTCTCCTGCACACATTTGTTGTTGATACACTACTCAACTTTCCAATGCCATTCAACATAATTCTTACTTACGCCAACACATCGCGCGTAGACACCATTAGGCGTCTTCTTGTTTGAAATAATTCATCTTTGCTTTTAGTTGACGGGAAAGGTTTTCTGTTGCAAGTTTTTTGGGACAACCTCAATTACAGACATGTGTTTTTGTGATATTGCTCTTTTGTCAGGATGGGATGTTCAAGTTGAAGGATTCTTACCAGTGCAGTGTGTTGGTGGCAAAGGCTCTGGACTTTGAGTCAAAATCCTCATACTTGCTGAACATCACAGCATCAAATGTAAGTTTGCATCAGTTCTGCAATATCTGCAGTCTGTGTTCTGCACGCTGCAGTTTTGCAGTGACCTAGTCAGTTAATTAAGTAAATGAATGACAGATATGTGCTACTTTTTGGAAGTGTGGAGCAGCTAGCAGCTAGGAGTATTACTCCTCCTTCTGGATGGAGCCCTTTATATTACCCCTAACAGTATGTCACTGGTATCCATTTATGCAACTGGGTTAAGAGAGACACCATGCCTCCACATGATTACACTGTACGTGTGCTGATTTATATTCCAGCCAGTGACATTACAACAAGAAATCTTTTCTTCTGCAGTATCAAAGTGGCTTCTCTAACTGGACAACTCTTACAATATCAGTCAGGGATGAAGACGACCTTCCTGCGCGGTTTTCCCGTTTAGATTACACTGGATTTGTTACAGAAGATGCAGCTGTGGTAAGAAATAAATGAATAAATATCTGCCAACAGGACTCAAGAAAAAGATTTGGCGACATGAAAACATTGTTAAAAATTAATGTCGAGTGTTTTTCATATCTGCCTATTGACATCGCTAAAATAATACAGAGGATACAGGAGGTAAAAAGGGTTAGGTGAGGTTACAAGGGCTTACTGTGGGTTGGAATGGGGAAATAAGTGGTTACGGAAAGTTACAAAGGGTTAGAGGAGGTTACAAGGGGTTAAAAGGGTTACAGGAGAATACAGAGGGTTACATGGTTTTACAAGGGGCTGCGGTAGGCTACAAAGGATTACAAGGAATTACAGAGGGTTAGAAGAGGTTATAGGGGGTTACAAGAGTTTGAAGGGAGTTACAGGGGGTTGCAAGGGGTTACAGCTGATTATAAGGGATTTCATGGGGTTACAAGAGGGTACAAGGGGTTTCAAGAGGTTGCAAGAGGTTACAAGAGGTTACAAGTGGTAATACAAGAGGTTGACAAGGGGTAACAGGGGGTTACAAGTGGTTATAGTGGGTTACAAGAGTGAACATGGGGTTTCGCGGGGTTGCAAGGGGTTATAAGGGGTTACAAGATGTTACAGGGGCTTACAGTGGGTTACAAAGGGGGTACTGGGAGTACGATGGGGCTACATTATTGTTGCTGGGGATTATTAGTGGTTTGTCGGGCGTGGTGTGATCGTTCATATGACGTGGCCGCCTATTAATGTTTTTTTGGAACGATCCTGGTCGCTTGTCTCGCATTTCACGGCAGCCTTGCTCTTCCTTTTTACCCACCTTTAAATCGGAAAAGATAACGCCTGTTTTGCAGTCAAATTAAAAGGTTTTTAGGTTATCTAACCTTTGAACTTCCCGAAGTGATTTGTATGTAACGTCCCTTTGTAATGTCAGTACATCGCGTCCAACAGACAAATGGATCAACTAGACAGTGATAGGTTGATATAACCCAGAATCTTCTTACGTAATGTACAAGGACATGTATAACAGCCAGAAAGGAGAATTACTAATAAGATCTTGGGAGTTTTAAAAAGGCTTTAAACAGGGAATATCATGACCCTACTGCTTGATGTGCAGTCCTTGTTCCTGTTATTGCGTTGTGCTGTCTTAGGGCGGTACCATTCAATAATAAGTTCTTATAAGATACTTTGTTTCAACAGGGGATCTCTGTTCTTCAAGTGACTGCAAGTGACCAAGACAAACTGAATGCTTCAGTCACATTCGAAATAGTCAAATGTAAGTACCAGTGCAACGTACATGCACAGGGCAAAACAAACAGACTTCAATACAAAACTAAGTAAAATAATGAACACATTAAAACCATATGTTTTTAACTGCAAAATGTAAACCCTGAAAAAAGTGAGACTTTGGGGACTCGAATTTGACCTCTGCGTAACAAGGGTTCGAATCCCGTAAATTCACTCCCGATCAGACTTTCTTTTCACAAATCGAAAGTTTCGATGGTCTTCTTTACATGTAAAATTACAAAGGACAGTTAGAAACTTACAAATCCGTATAGATAGCACGGTACTTTTAACAGCGAAAGATTTTTGTCACGTCCCTGGTCGGCAGCGATCATCACCATCACTGTCTTTAATCCTAGTTTTTTTCTCCTTTGGTTTCTCTTGCATGGCTCAGTTCTAGGCACAAACACAGCTTACCTGTACCTACCCCCTTATCACGTCTGGCCACTGATCGTTCTCATTTCTTTCTACTCGTATGATGCCCAGAACTGTCTTTGTGTGAGAGGTTCTGTACGGTTGTGCCATTAATTTCCCGAAAATGCGATTTAAATTTTGCTTCTCTCAAATTGTCTCTTTTTAGCGACCAATGAGCAAGGTCTTTTCATCATCAATGCATCCAGTGGAGTTATCTCCTTGAATGGAACGTTAGACAGGGAAAGTAAACAGGAATACAGGCTGAAAGTTCTGGTATGTGACAGCAGTTTTACACACATTCACTGTATCGCAAGAAGAGCAGAAATATAACGATTGCAATGAAGCCATTTCGATAGCGTAATCATGAAGCAGCGACCTTCATCGTGGTAGGGCAATCGGAATCTGAAAAGTCGGAGTAATCGCGATAAAACAGTCGTGATCACGATAGAGTAGTCACGAGCGGGATAGATTAATCGTGATAAAGTGATATTAGGGACTGGTCAAAAAGTATAGGGGGGGGGGGTGGGCCGGAGCAGAGAGGGGGTGGGTCATGAGGTTTTGAGCCTAGTGCAAGGGGTGGGTTGTGCAATTTTCAGCTACCCTTAGGGGGTGGGTCACCCTATTTTATTACACAAATAGGCACTAACTACTAACAAGACAGTTGACTACACTTGTTATATAAAACACAGCCAGCTGGAATTATTGCTAAAATACTCAGAAACCTGTTGTGCGAAAAAATACAAAGGGTGAAAGGCCGCACACCTATACAGGCGTGGAACCCTCTGTTAACCTTTTTTTTGGCTCTAACGAGCATGTCCTTTAATGATTTTCCTTTTTTGTTAGGAAATGATCGGTGGTTCTTTAAAAATTTATTGAGGTTATAGTTGGTTTTGTATAAGATTCCATTTTTTCATTCAAGCTTCCTTTATAGTAGACACTGAGGGCTGATATTGTGTCACGAATGGCAATTTTTCTTTTTCCTCCTATTGTTTTGTTTTAGAAGTTTAGACTCCCTTTGGTGAATTTTATTTCTGATTGTAGGTTTTCTATCAAAGATTGTGGGTAGCCTCCGTCCATCAAGCGTTTTTTTTTTAAATTTGAATTATTTTTCTCAAAGGTTGTTTCTGAGGAGTTTTTTCATAGGATTCTCAAGGCTTCTCCTTTGACAAATCCTTTTTTAACATTTGGAGGGTGACACGAGGTGAAATGTGTGTGCAAGAAGGTTTCTGTTTGTTTAAAATGTGTCTTTGCATCAAGGATAGATTTTACCTTGAATCTTGTGCCTTTGTATACAACTGTGTCTAAAAACGCAGTCTCAGTGTCAAATGTTTCAGCCTTGAATTCAATAGTTGGGTGATGTAAGTTTGCTTGTTCAATGAAGGCTTCGATGTCTGGTTTACTCATGTCCGATAGGGAAAATATATCGTGTATGTAGCATTTCCAAACTGTTGTTCTGAAGACAGTTTTGCTTAGAGTTGTTGTTTCAATATATGTCATTAAAATATTGGCAAAGGAATCAAATCTGCTGTCTTTGTGCCCATTGCAGTTCCATAGTTTTGCAGGTAGTGCTTTGCATTGAAGTGGACGAAATTTTCTTTGAGGATTAATCTAAACATTTCCGGCAAGTAATGTGTAGGAATGGGTTGTCTTTGTGACAGACAATTTCAATGTACCCTCGTTTTGCTGTATATTTGTGTCAAGACTCATAATGTCCATCGAAACAAGAAATGTTCGGTTTTTCACTTTTGTCTTTTCAGTGAAAGGTATGATTTCTGTGATTTTGATATTGGTTGTAGCAGCTAGTGTGAAAGTGAAGAATGATCATCGCAGTAAATTTTTCAATTAAAGCAATTGGAAAGAACAAGCCTGAAAAAAATCAGGGCTTCAACGGGATTCGAACCCGTGACCTCCGCGTTACCGGTGCGTTGCTCTACCAACTGAGCTATGAAGCCACACATTGGGAGCGAGGTCAATTTACTACTACAACTGCAGTTCAAAAATGAATTATTTTCATATATACTTCACATCATTTCACTCCTCACGGGAGATATGAACTCAATAAATTGACCCCGCTCCCAATGTGTGGGTTCATAGCTCAGTTGGTAAAGCAACGCACCGGTAACGCGGAGGGCACGGGTTCGAATCCCCTTGAAGCCCTGATTTTTTTTCAGGCTTGTTCTTTCCAATTGCTTTAATTGGAAAATTTACTGCGATGATCATTCTTCACTTTCATCTACAACCGCAGTTCAAAAATGAATTATTTTCATATATACTTCACAGCAGCCAGTGTATCAGCAAATTGTGTCAAGCACAGAACAAGGTTTTATTGGATTATTAAGAGGAAACCAAACATCCATGTTTTAACTAGGGGGTGGGTCATGCAATTTCCAACCTTGCTTTAGGGGTGGGTCAGTCATTTTTGCGCCGAAGGGAGGGGGTGGGTTATGTGTTTTTTATCAACCACATTTCCAAATGCTCCGGCCCACCCCCCCCCCCCCCTATACTTTTTGACCAGTCCCTTACGATCGTGTGATAGCGTTATAGTAATCGCCATACATTGTACATGTCGCAATACAACCATTGCAATACATTAAACCCTATCAGGATAGGTATAGTCTAGCTATTGTTTACCAATAAAACTGTCCTATAAGTTGGCTGTAGAGAGACTTCATAAGTTGGCAATTCTAGCCTTAGAGATGAAATTAAGGGCTGAGTCTGCGCTATGAAATGACTGAAACTTCACAACATGGTCCATTTCAATCGTGTTCTCCTCTCCAGGCTCGCTCCACTTTTCACCTTCCTGATCATGCCACAGCTGTTATCCACGTCAATGATACCAATGACAATCGGCCAGTGTTTATGGACTATTCATACTCATTTTTCATCGGAGAGAATGCTGGGGTTGGAGCCATTGTTGGTCTAGTGAAAGCTGCTGATGCTGACAAGGTAGAGTAGTGATACAACTTAAGTCATAACTCTTTGAATGCCTCCTTCCCAGGCACTTCGCTTTCCGCTCTTTGGTCGCGTTAAAAAAGGCGAGCACGAAACACAAGTGACTGGTAACGAAGCGCAAGAAACCGTGGATGGCAAGGACAGAAAAATAGAGAGGCGAGGACGTGTCGCCCGTTTTCTCCTGGCCGTCTACCTTTGCGCTCAGGTCTACATCGAGAAAGAGAGAGAGAGACGTCTAAGAACGAAGCAGCTCCTGGAACCTATAACGCAATGTTAGACGAGACGATTTGCAACGACTACTTTAAACACTACAAACTTGTAGAAATGTTGTAACAATTCCGAATAATGCCGCAACAATGTTGCAAAGCTACGTTTCGCTGAAAATAAATCGACGTTGCGAAGCGTTCCGTGTAACATCACCTATAGCCTGAACAGTGCAAGAATGAGCACAAGATAATGCAGGTCTAAATACATAGCGTTGCGCACACTTGCGAAGATCATAAACATGTGTTGACAAATACAATACAGGGCAGGAAAAAAGGGTTTTGTGACTAGTGTGACTTATGTTTCTTGTGTGGACCAGGAATAAGTGCGAGTATTAACTCAGAGGAAGATAAATGAGAGACTGAAAGTATGAAAACAAATTGCGAGGCTAGTTTGGCTGAACAGTCATTAGAACAATTGTCTGTTACCCTCAAACAACTCATATACAAGTTTGACTCTTACAAAACAGTAAATTACTTTTGGGCTTTTTGTTATATTCTATGTTTTGTTTTATGAATGTTGATCTTGATGTACCTACATTTTGCCCTCCGTTATTTTCTGCAGGGAGACAACGCAGCATTTTCGTATTCTCTAAGAGGTGGTGAAGGTCGCTTTATTGTTGATCCACATACTGGTGTAATCGCTGTGAATGGAACGCTGGATCGAGAGAAGCAAGAAAACTTTTCCTTTTTGGTAAGAACAATTTGTTACAATGATAATATATATTTTCCAGTGTTTTGAATCGGCCGTTCTGATAGGCATCTTGATGGCATTTTAACCCTAACCCTGAGCGTGAGTCATTGTTGTGTCCAACTGCAATATGTGACTAGAGTCACATTCAAGAGGAGGTCGGATACCTAATGAGCGCTACAGACCCAGAAAACCTTACCTTGAATTTTAAGTACTGTTTAAAAAAGTAGCAGGAGTCTATTATCAGGTTTAAAACTTCGAGACAAACCAAGAGTTTTCAAACCTGATAATACACGACTGCGAGTTTTTTGAACGGCTTCAAAATCTCTGGTATAGATCAACTCATTCTTGCACTAATATTTAGATTTAGGGTTATTTTAGTTTAAGAAGTTGGAAGTAAAGTTTAGCCGCCTGCAATTTTATCAAATACAAAGACACTCATTAAACATTAAAATATCTTTTGTTTTTTCTTTATAAATTATTAATTAGTTTTTGAAATTAAAAAAGAAGAAAGACCAAAGTAAATAAAGTCAGAGAGCGAGGAAGAAATGTATTATTCATCCCGGAATCTGTAGGCCATTTCTTTTGTTTCTCCCAGGCCTCGGAGCCAAGTATGAATTTTTTGAAATACATAATTCGAAACGGACTTATTAGGCTTCCATTCGATCTGATTAATTGTTATCCGAATTTCGTGTTGTCCAATTCTGACCATTATATACTCGTGATTATCAAATCATAGTTTTGCTAGGCGTTCGTTCAATATTGGTTCATCAGTCGTATGACTGCACACCGATTTTTACTCTGCCATTTTCAATGTCTTTTCAGGTTATTGCCAAAGAAACGCTATCGTCTGAAAAGTACAGTAGCAATGTAACTGTGGTCGTCAATGTGAAAGACAGAAATGATAACTCACCTCTCTTCGTTAAACCGTTCTACAATGTTACGCTAAAAGAAGAGCTACCCCCTGGAACACCAGTTGTACAGGTATAATGTGCACATTTTATCTTAACTTTTACTTCTGCCACTGATATTAATATTATAAAGGAAATATAGGGAGATGTAAAGAATCAACCATAAGAGGACACAGAAAAAATCTAAGCCCAAGATGGGATTCGAAACCACGACCCTCCGTGTTCTATATCGGATGCTCTAACCTCTGAGCTACTGAGGACTCGTTGGCGAGCAAGGGTCATTTTTGTGGGTTGGACTTGCGAACCGTATCTTGCAGTCACATAGTCCATCACAAGCAACACATTAAGGCTTAACTGTATCACACAGTCACATTAATAGTAAGAAATGTCTCACTCATGTAGGAGCCTCCAACCAACCAACCTATGCCACTGATATTAATATTATAAAGGAAGTAAAGGGAGATGTAAAGAATCATGTCCCCTTTATTTCCTTTATTATATTAATATCAGTGGCATTAATATCATGAGTGAGACATTTCTTACTATTAATGTGACTGTGTGATACAGTTAAGCCTTAATGTGTTGCTTGTGATGGACTGTGTGACTGCGAGATGCGGTTCGCAAGTCCAACCCACAAAAATGACCCTTCCTCGCCAACGAGTCCTCAGTAGCTCAGAGGTTAGAGCATCCGATCTAGAACTTTTACTTCATACAAGTAAAAACTAGACATAAAAACTGACTTTCTGGTACCATCATGACACCATTTTCAAGTTAACTAAAAAACACTGAAACCAATTGTGCCTGATTAGTATGGTTTATTGTCAATAGTAGTTTAGTAATGATCGTAACTAATGAAACAATTGCACAAACCTTTTTGCCGGTATTTGCTCACTTACCTGCCATAAGTATTTTTCCATTTTACTCTACTGTCCTTCTGCAGTTAAGGGTGGGTAATGTTATTTGTATTTTGGCGGAATACGAGTCGCGGAATTCCCTTCCGGTCTGAAATTTGGTTAATCCATTGCGCTGTAGGTTATTGTTTTGTTCAAAGATGTTGATAACTTTTTGCCAAAAACGTCTGTCTGCTTCAAAAAGGAGCAGGTAAGCGTGTTTCTTTTCTCATTTGAGGACAATGGCTTGATAAGTCTGTCGCCGTTTGAAGCGCGAAGAACTTACTGGAAACAAGTCGCATCTTCGTTTTTAAAATTAGAGGCACGCGAAGGTTTGCTGGGCAAAGACAACAACTTCCTTAGTTTTCTGAGTCCTTTTCTAGTCCCCGGAATGGATCCTGCGGCCTCCCCTTTGTAGATGGGCGATCAATACGCGTTACTCATGAAAATAGCCGCGTTGATGTTAGGTAGCGTAACCCGAATAAATACAAGGTTTCCCCAGGATAACGAAATTTCCTCTTTTCTTGGTCCTTAGATCAAGAGTTGGTGCCGCATAGTTTGTTTACAGACGAGAGTGAATGTTGGTTACTTTATAGTGTCTACTTTGATGTCGTTAAGGTTTATAATTATTTATGTTTTATCTACTTGTATTCGAATTTCAGGTTTTGGCTAATGATAGTGACATTTTGGGCAACGCTGTCATTGTTTACACTTTGGTACCAGATGTCAATAACAATTACCTCGCTTTTGATATTAATAAGGACAACGGATCAATAACAACTGCAAAACAGCTCGATCGAGAGGATATCAGTGAATATTTACTGATGGTAAAAGCCGAGGACAGTGCATCTCAGGATCAAACGAGGTTCGTTTATTGCAAAGGCGTTTGTCGTACGAAATCAATTTAAAAGAGTGCAACAGGGGTCTTTTTTGCATGAGCATGCGCGACCGCTGACTTGTCAAAGAGCACGCGACCAGTGACAGCGACCGTGCTGCATAGTCATAGGAACCAAATTGTTCACTTTGAAAACTTGCTTGAGATTGAAATGGTAGCAGGAACTTAGGAAAGACCTTCGTTGTACAAAATAAGTAAAGATCTGTTGATTTAAAGTGGAGACTGATGCGCTGAACGAGGTGAAAGAGCAAGTTTCTCAAGGATGTCTGACACGAACATGGCTGCTTGTTGTTGTTTGGCGCTCGACTCGTGTCTTGATTCCCCTTTAAGAACCGCAAAGTTTCGCATAGAATGCATTGCTGATGCGTAGCTATTGAGCAAAATGTTCTTTATTTAGTGTTTGTCTATAAATCGGATGTAAATCAGTTTCTCGATGCCGTAGAGGATTTCTGTCAATAATTTGTTAATAGCTGATTTAGCCATATTTCGGGAGTGGATTAATAACGATCAGCGGGCGACTACCACGCCGTTTTCAGTTGGAATAGAAAGTTTTTGCCTTAAGTATTTTAGCGATACAAAGTTTGTTTATAGGAAAATTGTAGAACTTCTTGTTTTTGCGTGGACTAACATTGTAACGCATCTTTTACAGGAATTTGCTTTTAGCCAGAACTTAAATGTGCTTATGATTTTTAACTTTTGGTGGGCATCACATGTTTATTGTACTTCTTGGGAAACCTAACCGTTTGTTTCATCAAAATCGGTCACAAGATTGGACTTTAATGTCGGTCCTATTGAATGCAGTTTTGACTGTGTCTCATTGATATTCATTTTTTTTATTGTTCGAGACATACAGAGTGACTACCACCAACATCTCACCAGGTGACTTATCTACGTCTCGTGTGCTCTTAATTTTGTAGCTTTAAAGTGCTGCGAAACTTGTAGAACATATATAAATTCACCGCTGAACTGAACATCGGCTTTCGCGCACTTCGAACTCACTCGCTGAAATTTGCTATGTTTTTTTTTTAATATTTCTCTTCCTTTTCCAGTTCAAAACAAAGAAAATTGAAAGTGTTTACTTGCATCAATAAACGTTTCTGCACTTTGTTTAGACTTTGATGAGGTCAGAGCAATCCTCCAGGCCTTACATATACGCACGCTGTTGTCCAGGTCAAGTGGGGAGATGAAATTTGATAGTAGCTCGTGTATCGCTTTTGTTAAGACCATGTTAGACCATGTTGCAAACTACACATTTTGTTAAATCACGAGCACATTCGCCAAGACCAACGAGCAAAATAATCGCTATGATAGCTTTGAGACGCGCCATTTTGATGAAGGCAAACCCTGTGGTGAGCCTCCATGCACATCGCTTGTTCAGCGGTCGCGCATGCTCATGCAAAAAAGACCCCTGTTAAAGAGTCCAGTATGCAGCTTTGAGTGTCATCCGTGCTCTGTAGATGCATTATTGATTAAATACGACAAAACTGACAAAACCAAAAGCCAGTGGAAAACAAAAAAATAGGGCAAAACGGGAACTTCACTATCTAAGCGCACACATGCCAAGGGATGGGAGGAAGATGAAGTCTCTTTCAGCGAATTGTGTTGCGCCAACCGCGCCCCGCAGTACACTGACTACACCAACTGAACTGATCAGACCGGCTACAACAACTCCAACTACACCGATTGTAATGACTACTCTAACTTAAACGATTACTCTGACTAAGTTGACTGGCTTCACAAACGATCCTGGCTTCATAAAACTACACAGACTACTTAGACTCCATCGAATATTGGATACATCAACTCACTGAACACACCAACTAGACCAACGTGACTGTAAACAAACCACACTGATTACACCAACTACATTGTTTCACTGACTACACTACACACCAAATACACGTTCAGCTTTACTGACTGGCAGTGACTACACTACTTGCAACAACTTGAATCGCTGTGTGAGAAGTGGTTTATATTGGGGAAGGTAGCATGTATTGGTTAGCCCTTCTGTTGACGCTTTCCCTGGCGTTTAATTGGTGACCATGACTCTTAACAACGGCAAGAGAAACTTCGAAGCTAACACGAACATCTCCGACTACCTCGGAAGAGACACACTCGGGGAGATCTCTATGGCGTTCATTACTGCGCAAACTACTTGGAGGAAATTTTGAGGAAAGAAATGGAAAGGAATGTTAATTCAGTTAAATCGGTGTGCCACAAATCAATATATTTTATTAAATATTTGATTTTCCTTGTTGGACTTATTTTGTTTCAAGGTTGAAGGTCACATAGAGAGTTATTTTGTATACTACAGGCGTTTTGGTGCAATATAACACAAGCAACGCGTGTTTGGTAACAATTCTGTTTTGTGTTGCTTAGGTCGAGTACCGTTTCAGTGAAAGTTTCCTTAAAAGACATTAACGACAATGATCCGACATTTGATAGACCGTCTTATACACTCACTATTTCAGAAGCTACTGATATGAATACAACAATTTTAACAGTGAAGGTAAGCGAACACAGTGTTTCAAAACATCAATCATCAGGGGCACCCAAGGTCAATTTTGGGAAAGTATCTGTTCGGAAGACGATTTAAAATCTAGAATTTTCGGAACATTTGTTGTAAAATTCCTTGCTTGCCTCGGCCTCTCCTAGGATTTTCGAACATCTAAAAAATGGTATAATTGCCCAGCTTTGACGAATGTTTACCCTAAAAAGCTCACCTAGAATTTTCGGGAGCCTTTTTTTCTGGCTGAAATTTTCGAAAAGGTAAGTTTTGATCCCTATATTTTTCGGATCACTAAACTTTCAGCTAGAAAATCCGAACTGGTGAAAAATTTTTAGGGGATAAAAATATGCCTATGTCTACCGTTTATTTACTAAAATACGTTCAACAATGCTATGTTTAAGTACTTTTGAACTATATTCTCGTTGGGTGCCCCTGAATCATCTTTGTGAGTGCCTGCGGGAGAATGCTAAGCACGAAAGAAGTCTAAGGCTGCGTGCAAGCGGACGCAACAACTCCCAACATTGATGCGCCAGCAATGTTGGGAGTTGTTGCGTACGTGTTGGCAGTGGTGTGCAAACGGATGCAAGACTCCCAACAATGTTGGGACCTGCAGTGCATCATGGGAAGGATACAACCCATAAGTCTTTGTAAACCATGCGTAATGAGCGTGCGTGGCCCCAACAATGTTGGAAGAGCTGTGCAAACGGATCCAACATTGTCGCGCTACGCTTCGGCGATCACGGAACAAAAGAAATGTTGGGAGTTGTTGGCTGAAAAGTTTGACCGGTTTCAAACTTTGCACAACAACATGCAACGGGGTGTGCAAAGGGACGCAACATGTAACATCAAACAATGTTGGGGTTTGTTGGCCAACAATGTTGCGTCAGTTTGCACGGGGCTTAAGAGTAAGCTTCTGGGATGCCTAGCAAACGTAGGCTAATTTTACTTGAACCGTGAAACAGATACTAACAAAAAGTGCAAAATAGCGAGAGGTAAACAAAAGAAGACAATAGAATTAGTGCATAATAGTGCGTAGTTTTCTACTACCTATTTCACGTTTCAAATAAAATCATTCTAATTCCATGACTACACAGCTGCGGCGTTTGCCAATTCTCTGATGAAATAATCAAAAGAGAAAACAAAATTCAATTTGATGATTACGGATAGTAGGGGACTTTCGAATATGTTCGAGTGGCGTTGTGGCATGTCTGTGGGAAATTTTTAGAGAGATTACTGCAAACGTGAAATTGTACCTCGAAATCCAGTTTTCCCTTTACTTTCGTTCCCCGTTTTTTTATATACACAGAAATTACTAGTTTTAAGTCAAGTTCTCATCCATAACAATTATTTTCGACAGTTTTTATCAGTTCATCCCTTAATTGAAAATTATTAACTTGAATCTGCGTTTGCCGTATACTCTAAATTTCTCTATTTATTTATGACGATAATAGTTTTTTTAACTGAGGCAGGGCCTTATCTTACCTTACAATACGAACTTCAGAGGTTGATACTCAAGATAACTTTATCGTGCTACCCCACACAGTAATAAACGTCAGTTTAGCGACCAAATTAATTACGTAGGTGACTCCGTGATTTAGTGAATCCTGGCTGCGTGCAGTTTACCTTTATTTTGTTTTAAATTGGATTCTACAAATAAATTTCATTTTCCAGGCTACTGATAGAGATGTTGGAAAAAATAGCAAGATATGTTTTACAATGACTAACGGAAACGTCGGAAATGTCTTCAGCATTAACCATTCAAGGTATTTATATTTCAAAATACATTCACATGATAAACTGAAAGACTTAATGGGTTTTTACCTTATCAGCGCCGTAGCTAGTATGAGGCCAACCGAGGCACTCGCCTCGGTAAAATTTTGACGAATTTCGCCGATCATTTTTATTTTACATAAGCGATCATCGGATATTTTTAACGCATCATGATATTACAAAGAATTCAGCAATTCAGTCAATATACTATGAAAAAATTACCATATCATCGATCTCAAGGGGCTACGTACGTTAACTCAAATTTTTTTTGAACAAATACTGATCAAAACCATTGGCGAGGTTAACGGTCACCCAGATTATGTAGCTTGTTTCTGATTATTGCTTTTTAAATTCCACTTAAATTAACTCGAAAAAAAGTTACCGAAAGGCCCAGAAAACGCTGCAAATCGCATTTCCGAGAGACTAAAGTTCAAAATTTCTCGGGGGGGGGGGGGGGGGGGGGCATGCCCCCGAACCCCCCTAGCAACTCCCGCCTGCCTCGGTTGGCCGTTTGGTCTGGCTACGGCACTGCTTATTCTATAAATAAGCAGACAATTACCCTTAAATCCTCCATTAAGTCCCCCCTCTCAAATAAACCCTCTCCCTGTAATAATCCCCCCTTTTCAGGGGAAGAAAGTTAATAAGCCCCCCCCCTCTCTATTAAGCCACCCTCCCCTAATTATTGTTCACTAATAAATGAGAGACTGTATTAATCAATCACGACTGTAAAATTTCGTGTGGACTGATCCCTTCAAGTTCGGATTTGATTCTGATTTTCGGCTGCATGACCTAAGACTTTTTGTATTCTTTATGGAGAACTGATACCATCGTCGTTTCTAAAAAAATGAACCCCACTTTCTCAAATAAGCCCTCCCCCTCAAATGGGCTTGAAATAAACAACCCACTCGAGTGATTTAAGGCATGGCTCCTCGCTTCATTTTGGGCTTTTAACATTTTTTCTTGTTTTGTCTGCCATCTCTTTTCATTTTTACTTAAACATATGTGCTTAACATTGGAACCATTTTTGGACCTCACACTGAGCCTCTTAAGGTCACGTGACCAGTCACGCCCATAATTATGCAAATTTAGTATTTCTAGATTACACCATGAAAATGACTGTTGAAGCTCCCGTTTATTTTTCCATAGTGTTAAGTTTAAAGTCAAATGAGTCAAATTAAACGGGGAATTGCAAAATATTTTATTCCTATGCAATTATCAAAATGTTTTCTCCTCGGCCCAGTCCCACTCTCAACTGGAAACGTTATAGTTTACGCAAAACAAATAATTTTGAAAAAGCCCGATTAATTCCATAAACCTTGTGTTAATAGTCATTGAAAGAAAGCAAAATAAATCACAGCTAGTATTTGCAAAATGTCGTAAAATTGGACCGAACTAAATGGCAAAAAAATGGGCGTGACAAGTCACGTGACTAAGATAGCTCATTAGTGACAACGGATAAAACCATTTTTTAAGAAGTATTTATCTCATGCAAAGTTTCAAGTCGAAAAGTTAAATCCCCTTTAAACTAGACCACCCCCCTACAAATTTCAAGAGACCCATTCCTTAATTCACCCGAGCACTGGGGGGCTTAATAGAGGATTTATGGTACTCATTTCATCTCACAATATCAATTTCTTTTCTGACTTGAATTGTATTGTAATTTGTTAAGTATTTGTAATAATTTTAAACTTGAATATAAGAATAACATTTGAGACATTAAAGTAACAAAATGAAACGAAACCGCCAGTAAGCCGGATTGTTTTTGAGCTATTTTGAAAAAATAGCTCATATGTCAGTGGTGTGAGCGTATGTATCTTTGTGGCTTTGTGGATTTGTGGCCTTGTCTGTTTGGATGTGTGTTGCAGGGGCCAATAAGAGGTACTATGAGTTGATGCTTAGGAACCAATTAGATTTTGGCATCTAAACATGACACTGCTGCGATAAAGGTCAAACAAGGGCACTTTGAGACCGCCATTTTAGTTTTTCACAATTTTGTTGTCTTCTAGACCTCTTCTATTACGGCCAAAGGTGAATAGTGAATTATGTTTCACCTGCTTCAAAGTGAAGCGTAATATTTTTAGAAATTGGTATTTAGATATTGACTTTAACTTGGAAATATGCGGCGTAATTGTGTTTTAGAAGATTGAACAAGAGCTGATTTTTTTAAAGCTGTACAGAGTAAATTAATTTCGTAAACATACCTTAATATTCTCTCTCGTACAAAGTTCAACAGACCTTTAAAATCACGTTGTGGCAACTTAAGTGCAACCGTATTTGATACATGTTTGCTGTCATAAAAGTAATTAAAACGTATTTAATTTGCCCAGTGGCTAAGTTTTGCGTTAGCGAATAAACTTCTAAGTAGCCAGTTGGCGAAATAATTAGAGATTGTTTGATTGATTGATTGTTTCAGTATTTCGGCAATATGACACTTCCAATGGAAGTAAAGTATGTTAAGGTATCAATCTTAACATTGACTGATGAAAATCTTAGCTATTCGGTATTCCACGACCTTCATTACTTTAAGAAACCATGAAGAAACCTTGAAGCCTTCGAGTCTTCCCTCTAAGCAACGTTTGGTGAGTTGATATTCATAGTACTTTAACAATTTGCACCAGATGTCTGAATGAAAGAGAAAGAAAAGTGGGTTTATCAGATCGAATCAGCCATGCGCTGCAGTTCTCGTTTTCACTAATGTACAACAATACCCAATTTCGCACAAAACATAGCCTTAATTTAGCATTAAGACAGTAGATAGCTGATACTGTTACACTGAAGCACTCAAAATAGCTCATGCACGTAAAACGTGCCTATGTTGTTGAATGGCTTTAGAAAGTTGAGCAGTGTATCAACAACAAATGTGTGCAGTAGAGACGGAGACGTTCTGTTAAATAAACTAGAAGATGAGTTACACACAAGGGCTCCTTTGCTCCTTAAAGCAAAACTTACATCAATATTACTACCATATATCGTAAGAGCATGGGGTAGTTCACTAACAACTGCATTCCGGCTTTACTAATATCCTCAATAAATGCACTTCCACATTCAACAATAGCATGTAATGTATCAGACTTCCAATAACTACGGGGCGCAAGGTTGTGCTCTAAGGAAAATTTCCAGGGAGCCCTTTGGACTCCCAAGCATTTCAGCTGGGGTGCCCAGGCCTAAAAGATGGTCGCCCAAATAAACGTTTCGAGGAGCCCTTCGGGCTCCCAAACATTTTACCTGGGGTACCCGGGCTTCCAAGTTGGTCCCCTAAACTAATAAATCAGTGAGCTGTTAGTCGATTATTAAAAATTAAACAAATTATTTTTTTAAAGCTCTAAACAAGTCAAGCGGAACTTTGTGTGTTTTGATTTGTTTACTTTCATAAAAAATCACATCCTTTGACCTCCTGGGCGTGTGAAAAAAAACCGCATGGTGTCATATGAAAGCAATCAAACCCATCAAAATTTGTGCACAATATGAGAAACAAGGGCAACGTAGCCATATATTTCAGGGGACACACAGAGAAACAGAGGACACAAGGGAAACAGGGAGCACAAGGGACACACGGGGACACAAAGGGACACAAAGGAACACAGGGGACACAAGGAGACACCAGACACACAGGGGACACGAGAAACAAAACACAGGAGACACGAGGGACACAAGGAACACAAGAGGCAAAAGGGGACATTGGGGACAAAGCGTACACAAGGGGAGACAGGGGGACACAAGGGACACAGGGTACACGGGACACAAGAGACACAGGAAACACAGGGGGACACAAAGGGACACAAGGGACACCGGGAACACAAGGCAGACAAGGGACATAGGGGAAACAAGAGACACATGGAACACAAGAAGACACAGAGGACTAAGCGAACACAAGGGAACACAAGGGACACAAGGGACACAGGGAACACAAGAAGAACACATAGGACTCATGAGACACGGCAAACACAAGGGGACACTGGGGAAACAAGGGACACAGGTAGCACAGGGGACACAGGAGGAAACAGGGCACACAAAGGGAACACAGGGTAACAGTAAGAAACACAGAAGACCACGCGGGAACACAGGGTAACAAAGAGTAACAGAAGGTATCACGGGCTACCTGGGGCTAACACGGGGTAATGCAGGGTACGACAGATTAACACACGGTAACACAGGATAAGACACAGTAACAGAGGGTAACACGGGGTAACAAAAAGTAACACGGGGTAACACAGGGTAACGTGGGGTAACACGGGGTAACACAGTGTAGCAAAGGGTAACACGAAATAACACAGGGTAACAGCAGGTTACACAGGGGTAACACAGGGTAACAAAAGGTAACACAGGGTAACACGGGGTAACTCGGGGTAACAGAGGGTAACACAGGGTAACATAGGGTAAGAGAGAGTAACCGAGGGTAACACAGGATAACACACAGTAACACAGGGTAACACGCGGTAACACAGGGTAACACGGGGTGAGACTGTTAACACTGGGTAACACGGGGTAACAAAGGGTTACACGGCGTAACACCAGGTAACACAGGGTAACACGGGGTAACACAGGGTAACACAGCGTAACACAGAGTAACACAGGGTAACAAAAGGTAACACTGAGTGACAACAGGTAACACGGGGAAAGACAGGGTAAAACAGGGTAACGTTGGGGTAACAATGGGTAACACGGAGTAACAAAGGGTAACAAGGAGTAACAAAGGGTAACACGGGGTAACACCCTGTAACACGGGGTAACATACTCTACCCAGTTGAAGCAGGTGAAACAGAACTCAAAAATACGTGCGTTGTATCGTTTGCGATAGCCGAATTTGGTCAGAAATGCCTTGAAGCAGCATCCACACTAAAATATGAACCCTTAAACATGTGATGCTTCCAAGCACCTGTAGCCTTAATTTAATGACGAAAAAATTGTGAAGAATCAAGATGGCGGTCTCAAAGTGCCCTTGTTCGACCTTTAGCAATGCTATGTTTAAGTAGATGCCAAGATCTCATTGGTTCTTGCAACAAATATCCGAACATACAAAGCCACAAATATACAAAGATAGAAAGCCACAAAAAACCATACGCTCACACCACTAACATATGAGCTATTTTTTCAAAATAGCTCAAAAACGGTAAAAATTTTTAATTATCATAAAACTGAGGCCGGACCCGTGTTTATTTATTCAGAGATTTTTTAAAATAAAAAACTTTTGTTTCGCGTCGCCGACCGAACTTTACGCGCGTCAGAGCAGAAGTAACAATTTCTTTTGAAAAACTAACTAATGAACCATCCTAATATAAAGAAAAAATTTTAATGCTAAAAAGAAATTGACTGACCTGGGTGTCATTGAAGACTGTCAACTTTGCGAGAAAAAAATTCTAAAATAGATTAAAAGTCTGAACCGCTGTGAAGATTACCATGTCTTCTTACGGACGCTTTTGGGACTATTTTTTTAACATTTTTGTCCCCATATTTTTAGCGGTGACATATGTGTGGCAAAAAAGCTTGACAGAGAGATGGTTGAAGATTACAGCTTGGTCATAACTGCCACGGATGGTGGAAACAAGGTTTGTAATGATATACAGAACACTCCTTTCTCAGTCAGTTTTTTCCTTTCTCTCCACTTCTCAATGGGGCGGGTGCACTTTTCCACTTGTAGAAGTTTTTCGTAACAACTTTGGTTTCGATTTTGCACCTTTTCTTTTTGCACGTGGATGATGCCATTTAAGGCAGGCAAGATTGAACCTTTCATCGAGTCTAGAGTTTGTTTTGAGATATCTGGCAGCCTAAAAGATAATGGTTTTGATCTTTGGCAGCAATAATTTTCTCACCTAATGAGGTGTCTTTTCATAATAGGAGGTCATCTCATTTAGTTTTGGTCATTAGTCAATTTCTCCTTTCAGTGTTGAGGGGATTTCTTGTTTCATCTATGCCTCGGCTCGTTTCCGGTTGTTATTTTCGGTCCTAGAGACAATCTTGCTCAAAGAAAATAGGCCAGTTAAAATGTTGGCAGTATGATTATGTGCGAAGAAATCTCCAGTAGCTTCACATTTGATTAAAATAAATCTGCTTGGCTAAACCTGGTTTTCCAAATTCTTGGGTTTTTTTTTGTTAAAAGGAACACTCCTTGTGTTATCAAATATTAGCTTTCCTTTAACACTCAGTCAATTAATGTCAATATCCTATTGGTTTTTAGAGTACTTCTGTCAATGTGTCGATTCTTGTCAGTGATTTCAACGACAACTCCCCTCAGTTCACTTCAACGGATGGTTACCAGTTTACTGTTGTGGAAGCTACCGCTGGATTGCTTGTGGGCTCGGTTAAGGTACTTATCGTGAGTATACAGATGTTTGTTTTCGAGGCTGGTGTGCCTTCATATTTTAACATTAATTCCATAACCTGAATGAGCAAACTTGCCCTTGTTTGTACTGGAGACACATTATCCCTCATAGACGAACTTGGGTTGGAGTTGGATCATTTGTCTGAAAGTTCTTCTGAAACAAAGACGTGCCCAAGACTCATGATGCGTGTAGTATAAAACAATCTTTAGTAGCTCGCCCAAAGACACATAATAAGAGATAGTCTGACCAGTATTATCCGTTTGTGTTTATAGAGACCGAAGACAAAGGTAATTTATGTTCGTTTGATCATGCGTCTCGGTAAAAGCAAGAACCATCTAAACTGGATTATTTGTCTAGAAGAACTTTCGGCTTTTGTGTATTTCAAATGAAGAGTGGGGAGTTGCCTGCGTCTGTCTTATCTCAAAACAAACCCTAAAAGGAAACAGCAGGTGCTAACCTCATCTACACGGATTTTAAGTCTTCTATGGTACATAACGGCCAAAAAATAGATAATTTAACATAAATCGTAATTAATAATTGGATTTAAATTTTTGGCCTTTTTTGTCTCAGGCTAACGACAGTGACAGCGGCGAAAATGCTCAGATAGTGTACTCACTGGTGTCAACACCGACATCGAATAGGTAGGGTGTTGCTATTAACCTTTACAAGTTCCAAATTACTGCAAAGTTAAATAAATTATATGTATAGTTTTATTTTGCATATTTATTTATCAGCTTTGCCAATTCTTGGCTGGGTTATTACAACAGCTTGAAACCAGTTATTGTGGGCCCGTAACCGTCCCCTATCCCCTTGTGAGATATCTTCATTACGCTAAGCAAATTTGATAGTGTCTGAGATTCGCAGTCAGTAGACATATTACTCTTTCCTAGTTTCAGAATTAATTCTTCCACTGGTGAAATCTTTACCAATGAAGCGTTAGATCGTGAAGTTTTAAACACTCACTTGTTGATCGTTCAAGCTCGGGATATGGGCGTCCCGCAGCTGCAAAGTACAGCGGTTCGAGTATCAATCACAGTCACTGATGTCAACGACAACGTGCCAAGATTTTTCAAGGTTCAACCCAAGCTAAACACAGTAATAAATGATTTATTGTGTGGAACGTATAACAGAACGGTTAGTATCTTTGCATTATCCTTTATTACCGTGCCTGAAAAAAAAGTGTATTTAAAGTTTTAAACAACCATCATGTCACCAATGAAAAAGTGCGTCGATCGACGTAAAATGACGTGCATTTATTAAATGATTTGCGCTAGAATTTGAGTTTCATCGAAAAAGACTCAGACGTTGTTCTGTTGTACCTCTCCGCGCGTCAAGATCAAACTATCTCAAAACAGCCCAATTTTTAAGTTTCAATAGTGCTCTGTCTAGCCTTAGAATATGTTTAACTTTTTGGAAACTGTTGTTTTGCGCTTTTTGTTGGCTTTTAAATGTTACCTTGAGGTAGGCATACATAATAGAGAAATTTACTTGAGATAGTGGACTGTAAGCTTGCCTATCATTGCATTTTATGTCGTGAAAATTTGAGCATTGCTTTATAGAATTTTCAATTTTCTTATAGCATTACTACGAGTTTCGTGTTGAAGATTTGACTCCAGCTAACACCGAAATTGGCAGAGTGAAGTCGGTTGACAAAGACGAAGATTTGAACGCCAAAACATTTTATCGCTTTCAAGGTAATTTGGAGTCTCGTCAATTAATTTCGAATACAGTAATTAGAAATTCTCCGCGCCAAGTTCCACAGAAACAACTGTTCCTTTTTACAAAATGCAAATGTACATAAAATATTAAACTGTGTATATATAGCTTAGTAAAACTGATAAAAAAAATTGGTTAAATAAAATGAAAAGACACCTATTTATGAAGCCATATTTCAACAAGATTTGTTGGATTGGTTGGAACAGTGAAAGGATGACTTCTTATTCGCAACAATATAAATCCCGTTGGTGCCAAAAGGTTAACACTTTTTCGTATTTTAATATCTGATGTTTCCGACAGTTTTTGAGCTGGTTTGGACTCCTTTAGGAAAGCGAAACGGGACGTTCTTTTTTTTTGGATTTGTCAATTATAACAATATGTTATCCCCTGCTAAATAGGTAGTAATAAATAGGTTTTTTGTTCGTGTGGTCCCTAACAATTAAACGTTTGGACAATTCACCCACAGTGGTAATTTGCGTAAATATATTACGGTCGAAAATTAACTCTTCATGAAATTAAGATATTGGATATTAATGCGACTTAAACTGACGCAAATGTGATAGGAGACGACTTTCAAATAAAGGAAATTACCGCGAAGGAGAAAAATAACAATAGGAAGTTATTAACGCAACGTTCATAGAGAAACAAAATTTGCTGAGATAATAGGTACAAAGTCAAAGGTATAATTAGGAATGGAACCTTAGTTCGTTGTATACTTTCCCTAAACGTACGTTTCACTGATACTGGCGGATCCCCACCCTTATAAAATACTCCTCCTTCTTATGTGTCAAGAATGTCAAAAGTGTATCGAAAAGTTGGAATCGAAATAATGGAAATTGAGACGGCGGAATTAAACCCTCCACTCGATTAATGGCGCGAAAATTAACGCTTACAAAAAAATTGAAAAAAGTTAAATTTATGAAGTGGTTTAAAATTCCCTTTAATAATGTAATTTTACGTACAATGATAACGATGATGGTAAGGAGCCATGGTAATTTGTAAAAACTTAGAAAGGAGTAATAAGGTAGTAACTGTTTGCTGCTATATCATGACAGGTAATTATTCAGAGGTTTTTTCCATTGAACGCGAGACAGGAGTAATTCGCACCAATCGACAGCTGGTAAGTGTTGTTAAGAGCTGTTCAGACTGAAAGGCTACAGATGTACATGTAGCTTGGTGTTCTGTAACTCTCAGCCGCTAAAATCTGTGTGAGCAAGAAAAGCCTTCTTGCACTTGGGCTATTAATAGATGTAAGTTATGAGGGTGTTTAAAACTGTTGCCGTAAATATTTTTGGTTAGCTACTGTTCTCAATATGTATGTCCCCTGTAAAAATCTTTTGTGTTACGTAATTTAATAATCGCAGAATCCTAAACATCTCCATACTGCCACTCTAGATTATTTACATTTGTCTTATGACCAGCCGCTGTTAATCTTTAGATGCGCCTTGTATTTGCAGCATTGCAACCTTTCATGGAAAAATGCCAGCAAATGCCTAGGGTATGAGAGGTGGGGTTTTGGGCGAGTGATCATACGAGGAATTGACTAGGCTATTTAAATAGCGAGCAAATATTGTTACAACTATTGTTAATACTAGAGTGAACTACTTCTGGTATTTTTTATTCTTTAAGAACAGATATAGGACAAACAGACTTTTCTACCTGAAATAGTCTAAAAACAGCTATTACTGTGCTGTACAAAATCTAAAGCTTCTCATTATTTAAATTAATACAAGAAATGGAGAACCCTGAAGTGAACTCGGCTTTACATACAAAACACCCCAGCAAATAGCCAGCCGGCTCCGCTACAAACCATCTCCAATTTAGTTGACGGGCTTTGCACAACCGAGCTCAGGAGATAAGTCATGTTTAATTCACTTGGCCAAGGAACCAAGTATGCCGTTCATTGTGTAGTCCCAGAAAATATCCATACCCCTCCCCCTCCCACTCCTGCTCAGGGCAACGGGAAAACCGAGGGGAGGGGGCTCTGTGCAAGTGTAGTCCTGGCGCAAGTTGTTCAAAAGTTGGATAACGCTATTATCTCTATCGCGTGAATTGTTTTTCAGTGGATACCTTGTAAAGAAACCTATCGCGTTATCCATTAGAGTTAGTGGATGGCACTATCCACTTTCTGAATTACACGTTGAATGGGAGTGTTGAAGACAATACAGTTTTGCTCAGTCAGTGTAGTCCAACCATCATATTCAAACTTCTTATGATATGACTTCTGCAGCTGTTAAGTCTCTAGTTTTGCTTCATTCCTCTTTTTCTCTCAGAGACGCGCCGAAAATGCGACCTACATTTTGACTGTGGTGGCCGAAAACTCCCTGGCTTCTCCTCCATTGTCGTCGAACGTGACAGTACATGTCTTCGTATATGACGTGAGTGATCAAGCACCACAATTCACCCAAAGCGAATATAAGGCCATGGTTGCTGAGTCTGTGACATCCGGAACAACAGTTATTAAAATAAATGTGACCAACAGCGATAAGGTAAAATACGTCATTATCCATCTTATCATAAATATTTAATCTATGCATACATGTGTACTGTGATGAGGACGACTTTTCTTACAGTTATTTTTATAGTGTTATGTCGTGGAATTAGAGTAAAGCTTCCATAATCCTGAATTCAAGATTTTGCAACGCTACAAACTCCTAAATTCAAAATTTTCAAGGGCACAAATCCTGGACTTAACATTTTGAAAAGCGAAAATTATAAATAAGAGATTTTAAAAAGCAATCATGGTGATTGGTTCTTTAAGTTTGACTACACTAGAGGTTATCACGATGTGGAAGCTTTTCCAGAGCACACTAAATTCCTTGCTGGCTCTCGAATGGTTAATATGGTTCCCTCAAGTACTTCAGGTTACTTTACTGTTCTTCCTTTTGGTCTCTCAGTGGGTCCCTTTGTCTTTACGAAAATCTAGAAAGCCCTAACGAAGCACTGGAGTAGTCAGGAAATTCGTACGTTTACTTATTTGCATGATGGTGCGGGTGTAGATTCTGGTTTTTATGAAGCAAAGAGGGTTTCAAATTTAGTAAAGCAGCATGTGCAGCGAAGTGGTTTTGTGGCAAATGGTGAGAAAGGCCAATGGCTGCCAGTCCGTTCAGGGGAATTCCTGGATTATGTTTTGAATTTAAAAATGGGGAATTTCCAATGTTTAGCGTGATAAGGTAAGAATTCAAATGTTTGGAAGAATAAGGTCAGAATTCCAATGTTTGAAAGAAGATCGTCAGAATTCCAATATTTGGAAGGATATGGTCAGAATTCCAGTGTTTGGAATGATGAGCACAAAATTCCAATGTTTAGAATAATATCAAAATTGCAACGAGTAGAAGGATATGGCCAGAATAGCAATGTTTGGAATGATATGTTCAGAATTCCAATGTTTAAAAGGAAGAATAAAGTCAGAAATGCAATGTTTGGAATGATATGGACGCAATTGCAATGGTTGGAATAATAAGGTTAGAATTCCAATCTTTGGAATGATATGGTCAGAATTCCAATGGTTGGAAGGAAAAGGCAAATATTCTCATGTTAGGAAGAATAACGTCCAAATTCCAAAGTTTGGAAGAATAAGGTCAAAAGTCCAATGTATGAAAGGATATGGCCAGAATTCCAATGTTTGCAGGGATATGGTCAGAATTCCAATGTTTAGAAGGATAACGGCAGAATTCCTATGTTTGGAAGAATAAAGTCAGAATGCCAATGTTTGGAATGATAAGAACAGAATTCCAATGTCGGGAGGGATATGCTAACAATTCCAATCTTTGAAATGATATCGTCAGCATTCCATTGTTTCGAAGGATAAGGCAAATATTCCAGTGGTTGGAAGAATAAGGTGGCAATTCCAATGTATGAAAGGATATGATCAGAATTCCAATATTTGGGAGGATATGGTCAGAATTCAAATGTTTGGAAAGATATGGCCAGTATTCCAGTGTTTGGAAGGATATAATCAGAATTCCAGTGTTTGAAAGCATAAGGTCAGAATTCCAATGTTTGGAAGGATAAAGGCAGAATTCGAATGTTTGGAAGAATAAAGTCAGAACTCTAATGTTTGAAATGATAACGAAAGTTTTCCATTGTTTCCAAGCATGAGGTTAGAATTCCAGTGTTGGAATGATATGTTCTCAAACTCATTAATAATTCATTAAGAAAATACAAAGGAAATTAATGTTTAATGAGTGTTTGGAAATCGGATGAAACACTGCTTAGTATTTGCATCCTTAATTTCTCCTTCAAAAATGATTTTGTTTGAGAAGAAATATCAAACATTCGACACAGTGTTTCATCACCAGATGAAACACCTCGAAGTTCGTCAAAAATACTCCGCTGCGCGTCGTATTTTCAACTCTCTTCTCGGTGTTTCATCTGGTGATGAAACACTGCATCTCATGTTTGATATATTACGTCAAAATTTCAGTGTTTGGAAGAATAAGGTCATAATTCCAAAGTTTGGAAGGATAAGGTAAGAATTTCAATGTTTGGAATGATATGGGCAGAATTTCAATGTTTGGAAGGATATGGTGGGGACTCCAATGTTTGTAAGGATAAGGTGAGA
Source organism: Porites lutea (assembly GCF_958299795.1). NCBI lineage: Eukaryota > Metazoa > Cnidaria > Anthozoa > Scleractinia > Poritidae > Porites > Porites lutea. The sequence continues at coordinate 29,628,190 of NC_133202.1, forward strand.
ATTCCAGTGTTTCGAAGGATAAGGTAAGAATTCCAATGTTTGGTAGGATAAGGTTGGAATTCCAATGTTTGGAAGGATAAGGTGGGAAGTGCAATGTTTGGTAGGATAAGGTTAGAATTCCAGTGTTTGGAAGGATAAGGTTAGAATTCCAATGTTTGAAAGAATAAGGTGGGAATTCCAGTGTTCGGGAGGAAAAGGTTAGGATTCCAGTTTTTGGAAGGGTAGTGTTAGAATTCCAATGTTTGAAAGGATAAGGTTAGAATTCCAATGTTTGTTAGAATAAGGTTAGAATTCCAATGTTTGCAAGAATAAGGTTAGAATACACATTTTGGGAAGTATTCCAATTTTTGGAAGGGTAGTGTTAGAATTCCAATGCTTGCAAGGATAAGGTGGGAATTCCAATGTCTGGAAAAATAAGGTTAGAATTCCAATGTTTGGAAGAATAAGGTTATAATTCCAGTGTTTGGAAGGATAAAGTTAGAATTGCAACGTTTCAAAGGATAAGGTTAAATTTCCAATAGTTGGAAGGCTAAGGAGAGAATTCCAATGTTTGGAAGGCTAGGGTTGGAATTCCAATGTTTTGAAGGATAAGGTCGGAATTCCACTGTTTGGAAGGATAAGGTGGGAATTCCTATGTTTGGAAGTATATGGTCAGAATTTCAATGTTTGGATGGATATGGTCAGTATTCCGATGTTTGGAAGGGTAAGGTCAGTACCTTTCAAAGTGTTAAATTTCCTGGATAGCAGAAACGTCCCCTCACTGTTACCTGGAGAAATGTGATATTGATCAGCCACAATAAGAAATATATTTACAATAGGTAGAAATAAATTTTATGCTTTTATATAACTGTTGGTATGCACTTGATAAATATCTGTGAATATTTTTCTTTGCAGGCAGCCTTGAAGTTTATATTTAAGATATTGCACGATCAAAGTAGTGCGGGGTCAAGAAAGTTTGTGATAGAACCTGAAACAGGAGTGATCACTGTCCAAGGAGAACTTGATAGAGAAACAACTGCAAATTACACAGTATGTATGCCCGCCCCCTTACGTTGTATTCTCTGTAACTTACATGAAATCCCCCTAGGAAACTGCTAATATATGGAGAAGTTTTAATTGATATAAAATCTTTCTACGGACTGGAAAATTTAGTTCGAGCTTTTGGAAGGTGTATAGCGGTATCCACCGGGTCTTCATCTGGTGGATAACACAACCATCTTTTGGACAACTGGGCCAATTCAGGCCAGGTACACTCCAGCTCGCTCTCTTTCACCTGTCGCGACGGCTTAATCTTGCTATCTAAATATACCATTTAACTATGTGACTTGAATGGACCCCTTTGGCGGGAAAATTTAGTTCGAGTAAACTAAGTTAAAGGGCTGTTTCTCTGACCGCCACCTAGGTTGCTCAGGTGGGAGAGCGCCGACGTACTGAACGGGGTGTCGCTTGTTAAGACCCCCGTCGGCCGGACCAATACTCAGGGTCTTAAAATATTGAGAAGAAAGTGTTTTCTTCTGCTGACATCTGCAAACGGTTAGACTTTCTTGTCTTCACGGATAAGGACTAAAAAAAGTAGGTCTCGTCTCACAGTGTATGTACAGTTATGTACGTGTGTGTATGCAAGCATTCACTTGTCAGTGATTTTTTATCAGATAAAATATCAGGCCCAATTTTTGACAACATTGTCGATGTAAAAGTATCCAGACAATGTCGTTCCATGTAGTTAGATATCTTAACTGAACTCTTTTTTTAATGTCATATTGCAGTTGAAGGTCCAAGCGAAGGTGCTGAACACAGATCTTCCAGGCGTGTTCTCTAACATCGTTCCCGTATTTATAAATATAATTGACGTGGATGATAACGTTCCTCGTTTTGTCAACCGAAGTTATAGGTATAATTTTCCTTATAAAATTCACAATTTACTGGCAAGGGCCAGTAAGGGTAGACTCCTTGGGTTAACAAGACGTTCTTTAGTAAGATAATTTACATTAGTATTTACCAAATCAGTGAATAGCAATTTTCGCGTGTTTCGATTGGCTCCCGTAACTCGGAATATCCTTGGCTATTCACTGTTTCGCGACCGGACCCATTGATGGCGTCTTGTTTCGAGACATTTTCGGAAGACGAAATTTGTACGATAAATGAAGCATTCGTACAAACAAATACCAAGAAAGCGACGAACTTGGTTTGTCGGTGTTCACTGGTAGGTAGAAAATTATTTTCACACTGAATTTACAACAAAATCGTAAAATGCACTTGACAAAATCCTCGAAATGTTCGTAAATTGTGAACAAAATCAAGTGACGTCTGTAATTTACAGAAAGTTACTTTTTTTCAGTTTTATTCAACTGGTTTGGAAAATACTAAAACAACTATCCCCCTCAGAGTTGGTGAACAGCGCTAGATATATACCTTTATTAGTATGTGTAATCAAATGGTGACGAGTGAAATTAAGGAATAATTTCACGCGCAGATTGGACAAAAAAACGCACGTGAAATTATTCCCTAATTTCACGAGTATACCATTTGATTACCTATTAATATCACAGGTGACGAATTACGTTAGCAATCTTGGAGTTTTGACTTGTTTATCCTGGATCGTATCGACAGAGAACTCCACTCTCGCGAACGTTTAGAGCTTAAATTTGGCTTAAGTTCAGAATTTTTCGACAAAATACCTGTTAGAATCCTTCTTGATGTGCTCTTTCGTGTGTTCAGGTTTTCTAAAGCGTCTTTTTATGCCCTGGCATCTTCGTTCGTGACATTTTAAAACTTCGTCGCCATCTTGACACTGAGAAGTACGGAAGGTTGCCATGGCAATTTTGTAATTTCACATGTGAAATTACAAATTATCGCTGAAATTTCGCGCCAAAATTAAGGAGTAATTCGTCACCTATGATATTACCACCCTTATTCACCTCCCCTTTGGGGGGATAGTTGTATCGGATACATATGTCCCCAAAGTTCAATTTTTAACCACACCAACCTAGATTAATAACTAATAAGTAAAGCAAGGAAACGTCTTTACCTGAGACTAACTGGCTTATCGAGCTAGAGCTTAACCCAGTTTCTGTAACATATGGCGACTAAGAATCAGAACTATTTCCATTTCGCCTTTGACCAAAACCAGTACATCGAAGGAATACCCCCCACCATTAGATTAGTCGTTACCGATTTATACACCTGGTTGGAGTGAGGCACTGTGCGAGTGAGAGAGGACACGTCTTTCTTTTGTTTGGATCTGCTCAAACATGTCCTGTTTCAGGTTTATCGCGGGTGAGCTGTCACGTGTTGGTGATGTCATTGGACAAGTGAAAGCTGTGGACAAAGATAGCGTTAAACAAACAAAAGGGTTTTATGTGATAGCTCGTGGTAACGAGAAAGGTATGCAACAATCTTGCTATCTTTTCTTGCATGATTTTGTCGTAAAAGTGAAAACGTCAAGGGCAATATCACAAAATTTTGGCGTTTTAAAAGTGATAGTTTAAAAAACGTAATATATGAAACGTTAGTATCACTGTAACCCATTTCAGAACACGTGCCATTTCAGATTCACTAAGAAAGTTCGCTTTTAACTGCTGCGGTTATTCATTCTCTTTATGTCTCGTTGACAATTCTTTTTAGGTCTTTTTAATATCAGCGAGGACCTGGGAACTATTCAAGTCGTTCAAACTTTGGAACGTGACGCAAATTCAACCTTTCATCTGATCATACAGGCTCGTGACGCACACGTGGGCAATGAACTCAGGAAACGAAGAGGTATAATTATGTACTAGACTAGTGACGACAAGTCTTGAGAACAGTGTGCTAACAGAATGAAGCTCCCCGCAATGATAATAACATGTTTGAGCACATCCAAACAAACAATGATAATAACGTAATTTCATCATTAACCTTGAGAACCAAAACAGCCACAAAATCAAGTCGGCCAAATACGATGTCAATGATATAAATTTTATGTGGGCAATTGCTTTTTACCTCTAGAAGAGAGAATAATTGGACTCTCTTGGCCTTTTTTAAGCGTCGTTATATTTCGAATTGCACCTTATCACTATTTGGAGGACGTCAGCGCTTACCTTCTTGGCGTTGAAGTTTGGGTCAAAGCGGTTGTTCTTCAAAACAGTTCCTTTGTGCCGGCAATTTAATACACACCTTTATTTTTAGGCAACCTAAAAATGGCCAATTGAGAAATCTGTGGTGGTTGTGTGACACTATGCGTTCTGCATCCTGTTAAGATTAGCAATGTTTAATGCTGTATGTTACAATTGATATACGAAGCTAAGAAAGGTCTTAAATGTTATTCTATTTGATGAAGTGATAAATATGTCTCGTTTCAAACATAGCACCATTGTTTCAAACGCGAGACAAGGGAACAAATCATGACCTCCCCTTGTGAACGAGCTACCTGCTTGTACATGTCGACTGCAAGCCTGTTTTGCTATCAAATGTGCTAGATCAGCATTCAGTTGTTGCAACTGTAACGTCATTGTCTCGTTCTTCTCCTATTTCTGTTTAGATCAGGGCGAAGTTTTTGATCAGGTTACCACGACGATTGAAGTTCAGGATGAAAATAACAACAGACCTGTCTTCATTCAAAATATTTTCATCGGAGGTGAGGATATTGCAGTATCTCATCCATTTAATTTCACGCTTCAGACTTCAGTCAACGGAAAGGTTTTTGATCCGTCTCCTTTACTGAATAGGGACCTTAAGATTCGACGTCGTCGACGGCAACGGGAACGTCACAAAAGCAATAAGTTTAATTAACCAAAACAACAATTCATCAGGCTTTTTTCTAGTTTCTGTGCCGTCACTGCACGACTACGACGTGAAAATGCCTAATTTCACGTTGTACAGAGGAAGTACACAAGCGACAACGACATTTCCTCTCTCTTTCTGAACTTGGATATGGTTCTTAGGAATTCAACTTTAGGAGGGTTCGCCTACATTTGACAAAGTTTGTGACTTTAAGTAATCTCGATATGAAGATTGAAAGAACAAGAATTCACTTTTTCAGCGACGTTTTCTCTGCCGTCGCCCTCCTCGGATCTTAAGGTCCCTAATGACCAAAGAAATACCGCCGCTTCATCCAAGTGACCAGTCGTCTCCTCCAGGAGGAACGTGACATGGCTTGTTTCAGTGATTTCGTCGGTTCAATGTTACGGCTTTTAGCAGAGTGTGGAGGTATTTTTTTCATCGGAGCTTTTCTGCTGGTTTCTTCTGTCTTTGCGTAGTACGATCAGGTTTGCAGATTTTGTCTTCGGTTAGTAGGGAAGCCACGTTGTCCGTTGCGATTGTCGGGAGAATTCGCCTATCATGCTATCACGCTCAGTTCTAAGCCTCCTCCGCTCACGGAGTTATTATGATTTGGCTAGTAAACAAGGCTGATCCCCTGTATTGAGTACTCAAAAGTTAATAGAGCCAGGAACTGAATCTCCATGATGGTAACTCAGCCTGTAACAATTATACCTGTAAATGCCCTTCCGAAAAACTGTCTCCCTCAGGGAGGTTATAACATTTATTTCATATTCTATTTTAGGTTTTATGGAGAGAGAAGCTACTGAGAACCAAATCGTGGCAAATGTTAAGGTATTTTTTTTCTGTTTTGTCACCTTACTATAGCGTAGCAAAAATAAATACATAAATCGATCAGCCAATCAATCGTTTGTCTATATATAGTCGACTTCCTCTTAACGGGCACCTCTATAAGACGGACACCTCTGTAAAACGGACACCTAGAATTGGCGTGTGCTTTTCTTTACTCTCTTTATTTGACTCTCTATAGTAGTCATGTTTCATTAGAATTAAGCCTCGTTGGTGTATAGGTATAGGTATAGGTATAGGTAAATCATTGATATGCATAATGGTCGAGTCCATGACGTCACCTATCGTTATAGCCTAGGGAAAATATGCGTTCCTCCATACTAATTAAGTGCCTAGTCAGTGTCTAGCTAGCTAGGTAAAAATGCGTTCCTCCATCTAATAACTGTCTTCCTTCATACTAATTCCGTATAGGTTTACTAATGAGCGAATACTACAATAGGCACAATAGGCTTGCCTCGGCTGGCCCGTTAAGTAACTTGAGCCCGGTTTTCGGACCATCTGTTAAAAGGAATAAGAGTAGCGATCACCTAGCAACGCGAGAAACGGCTTCTTATGTCTTATTTAGTGCTAAAACTCAGATATATAAACTAGAACAAATACAGAAAGTGGAGTTGAAGAGTCTTTAATTTCAATTTAGTTTACGTCTTCTTAGTTAGCACTAAAACTCGGATATATAAACAAAACACACGCACATATACAGAAAGTGGAGCTGAAAACTCTCTATTTCAATTTTGTCCGACTATTACAGAACCGTTTTCTCCGTTCTATCTCGAGCAAATGAATTACGCAAGTTCGCAAGCCCAAAGTTGAATACAAATTAGCCCTGCAGTAAAAACCCTAAGGGAGCATCTTGACGTGTTATTATAAAAAACACACAAGAAAACAATTAATTACTTAGCAAGGATCAACTGAAACACACGACTAATAATTGCTAGCAATAAAACCAGACACGTTTCTTAAGTCACAAGAAATCAACTTTATGACCCTTTATGGAAATAATTGCAAAAAGATTAGATTAAAGATTCTACTGAAATAGTCAAAGAAGGCAAGCCATCCTTTTTTTTACACTGCGCACAATATTTTACTTACCCCTCTCCCTTTTCATTTTGATTTCCCTCCTCCTCCTCCACAGTTATATCATTTCCCTCCACAATTTTTTAATTCCCTCCTCCATAATTTTATCATTTTCCCTCCTCAATGTTTTCATTTCCTCCACCTCAATTTTATTATTTTCCCTCCTCCTCCTCCTCCTCCTCCTCATTTCTATTGTTTTCCCTCTTCCTCCTCCTCTTCCATGATGACTCCTTGATGATCACTCCTCGCGCACCGAGGAAAACTAAAGCAATTAACTAACGGAAATAAAAAAGCACACTCCTGACGGTGAAGATATATCCGAACATTGAACGACGAACGTGAACTACGATAACCATATGCAAACGATACTAGAATAACGGTCACAAGCGTTTAACTAAACAGACGAAACCGCTGATCCTAAATACGTGGATACAATCGCCATCCCTCAGTTACCAGACAGACCTCTATCTTGCCCAGTTCTTGTGATTCACAAAAAGTGCTTTGAAAATTGTCATGTTTAAAAATACATCTACATCGCAGAGACTACGTGTAGGTTACTCCATTGTTCAAAACCATAAGCAGACCTCGTTTGTTTATTAGTGGGTTATTTTAGCAAGTGTTGGGGGTTGTTCGAGTAACTCACTCGCCGAGAAGATACTGCAAGGGTCTTCAATATCTTTTTTCTTTATGTCTTTAACTTCTACTGCTAACAGCTAGCTCTCTAATCGCTAATAACATCTACTAAAAAGCGAATAGCCAAACCTGGTCATTTCTGCCCATGTCTCGATGGGACTCAAAACGCAAGGTCACCGCCGCTTACATCCCCCAAACACGTCCACCTGTGTGAATCACACTTCAGGCAAGGCCAACACAAGGTTGATAGAAGTAAAAAGTAAATTGGCGAGCTAAGCAACTTACATAAGGAAGATATTAAAGAATAACCCATAAAACATTTAAAAACAAAAGAATCGTTTCTTTGCTAATTCGTACTACATCATAAAAGGTCTTCTTGCCGCAGTAAATGTGGCTTAAATTTTTTTTTCAGATTGAAAAGCACTTCTCTGGAACGTTATTTTTGTCCGCCATTTACTTTCTTATTATGAGGCCAAGCCCAGAAAAAATAACTGACCGATAAATCTCCACATGTCTGACTGTTTCTCTTTTTACTTTGCGCAGGCTCTTGACAACGACTTTGGCGTTTATGGCTCCATAAAGTACTCTCTTGTGTATGAACAGGATCCTGGAATTTTTTCCCTTTCCCCGCTCACTGGTGAGGTCACGCTGACCAATCCTTCATCCTTAGTCGCTGGGAAAGAACAGTACGCTCTAGCAATTTCGGCAGCAGACAACCTGGCAATAGTTCCATATAATATTGCCGAACAAAATGCATCTGTTCGTGTAAGTCTTAAACAGTAAAAATCTGATAGTTCCTTCCCTCTTTGACGTTTTAGTTAGTCAAAAACAATGCTGCAGGGTTTTACTGTCACGCAATCAAAGAATCCAGAATCTGGAATATGAAAGAAGATGAATTTGCAAAGACCGTCGCAAACGTTCAGGCCAGTGCAGTTTTTCATTTGCGTGATATTCGGAGAAATGATTTACCCGCATTATAGAACATTGTAAAGACACGCCGTGTTGGTTACCATGCACAGAAAAGATCTGTCACTGAGTTTTGCTAAGATATCTACGAAAACTACAATTGTTGATCCCTAAATGTAAGACCCCTAGGTGTAAGAACCTTGGCTGTACGATCGGTGGACGTAAGAGTCCAGTGGATGCAAGAAAAATTCATGTAAAAACCCTTGGATGTAAAACCCCTTGACTTCAAACTCCAGGATGTTAGACCCCTGGATTTAAGATCACTGGATACAAGACCACTGGACTTAAGACCCCTGGATGTAGTACCCCTGGATATAAAAGCCCTTGATGTGAAAGCCCTGGACATAACACCCCTGAATGTAAGACCCCTGGGCCCAGTTGCTCGAAGGCCGATTAGCAGTCAACCCTCGGTTAAATTTAACCTGGGTTTCTTTTTCTTGTGTTCAAAGCATTTTCTCGGATAATTTTCTCTGTTATTTTTAGAGCTTCCATCCATCAACTTGTAGACAAAAAGAATTAAAACTGAAATGCTTTTTAAGCGTTCAAATCTTAATTCAAATCTCGCACTAACCCTGGGTTATCTTAACCCAGCTTTGAACAACCCGGCCCTGGTCGTAAGACCACTGGACGTAAGACCCCTCGATATAAGACCCGTGGATGTAAGACGCCTGGACACTTAAACGTTATAAGACACTTGGACGTAAAACCACTGAATGTAAGAACCCTGGATATAAGACCCCTGTATCTAAAACTTTTGAATGTAAGACCCCTGGTCGTAAGACCTTTGGACTTAAGACCCCTGGTCGTAGTTCTTTTCAATAGACATACGTTTATTATCTGTAAAATTGTTATGGTAACGACTGAATCGATCAGTGCCAGGCATTATCATATCATAAGAAAGGCACATTTAAGGAAAACAAAAATTATAATTATTATTATTATGTGCAATCTTCATTCCTTTTTATTTACGTATATCATATATGACAACAACAAATGCTTCATAGGAAACGTCCCGTTTATGTTATAACAAAAGACTTGTACATCAAAATCACAGCAAAAATCAGTTAACTTTTGACACATTCTAAGTCTTTTTGCTGACTTGATAATACTCAAAACAAACAAAACTGTAACGAACACAAACGAACTAGAGAGTTAAAGCAAGATACAATTGCGCTGTGTACTGTCTTAAGTTTAAATGCTCTCCTTGTACCTTGGTTCAGAAAAGGAAGGTTTTCGTAAACGCACCAGTGATCATAAACAATAAACCATAAATATAAGAAAATCACGGCCGACTCTTAAAGGTTACCCACAAACAGACATTAGTTAAACTTCACACCATCAAAGAATCCAGGGTTTGAAATATCCAGGGGTTGTAAAGTCTTACATCCACGGGTTTTTTAACCAGGGTTTGAAAAGTCTTGCATCCTTACATCTATCGGTCTTATAACCAGGGGTCTCACAACGAAGGGTCTTAAATCCATGGTTCTTACAACCAGGGTTGTTACAACACGCGACCTGACGACCAGCGATGTTTCAACAAAGAGTCCTTCGCCCATGAGTCTTACAACCAGGGGTTTTACATCCAGGAGTCTTACGACAAGGGGTCTTACTACAAGGGGTCTTTCCACCAGTCGTCTTACTTCAGGGGATCTTACATTCATGGGTCTTACGACCAGGGGTCTTACAACCAGTGTCTTACGTTCAGGGGTCTTACGACCACAGATCTTACAACCAAAGTTCTTGCATTCAAGACTCTTCCGACCAGAGGTCCTTGCTACCAGGGTCTTACAACCAATGGTCTTAGAACCAGGGGTCTTACAACCAGTGGTCTTACATCCATGGGTCTTGCGACCAGGAGTCTTACATCCAGGGGTGTTACGCCCAGGGGTCTTACAACCAGTGGTCTTACGTTCAGGGCTCTTACGACCACGGATCTTACAACCAAAGTTCTTGCATTCAAGACTCTTCCGACCAGGGGTCCTTGCTAGCAGGGGTGTTACAACGAGGGGTCTTACATCTAGGGGTCTTTCAACCATGGCTGTTTCCACCAGTCGTCTTACGACCCGGGGTCTCATAACCAGTGGTCATACGATCAGGGGTCTTACAATTAGGGGGCTTACAACCAGGGATTTTACATACAGTGCTCTTACGACCAGGGATCTTACAACCATTGCTATTACACGCAGGAGTGTTACGTTCAGGGGTCTTACGACCACAGATCTTACAACCAGGGTTATTGCTACCAGGGGTCTTACAACCAGGAGTCTTGCAACCAAGGGTCTTACATGCATGGTTCTTACAACCAGGAGTCTTACAACAAGAGATCTGACGACCAGGGATGTTACAACCAAGACTCCTACGACCATGGGTCTTACAACCAAGGGTTTTAAATCCAGGAGACTTACGACCAGGGGTCTTACAATCAGGGGTCTTTCTACCAGGGTCTTACAACCAAAGGTCGTACAATTAGGGGTTTTTTCACCAGTCTTACCAACAGGGCTTTTACGACCAGGGGTCTTACTGCTAAGGGTCTTACAACCAGGGGTCTTACGACAAGGCGTCTTACAACCAGGGGTCTTACATCCAGTGGTCTTACGAACACGGATCTTACAACCACGGTTCTTGCATCCAAGACTCTTACGAGCAGGCGTCTTACAACCAAGGGTCTTACGAGCAGGGGTCTTACAACCAAGGGTCTTACGAGCAGGGGTCTTACAACCAAGGGTCTTACGACCAGGGATCTTACAACCAGGGGTCTTACATCCAGGGGTCTCACAACCAAGGGTCTTACATGCATGGTTCTTACAACCAGGAGTCTTACAACAAGGGATCTGACAATCAGGGATGTTACAACCAAGCGTGCTACTACCAGGGGTTTTACATCCAGGAGTCTTAAGACCAGGGGTCTTACAACCAGGTGTCTTACGACAAGAAGTCTTACATCCAGGGGTTTTACGAGCAGGGGTCTTATATCTAGGGGTCTTTCAACCATGGCTCTTTCCACCAGTCGTCTTACCACTAGGGGCCTTACGATCAGTGGTCTTTCGAACAGGGGTCTTACAATTAGGGGGCTTACAAACAGGGATTTTACATCCAGTGGTTTTACGACCAGGGATCTTACAACCATTGCTATTACACCCAGGAGTGTTACGACAAGGGTTCTTACAACCTTTGATCTTACATTCATGGGTCTCTCGACCTGGGGTCTTACATCCAGGGGTCTTACAAGCAGGGATCTTACTATAAGGGGTCTTACGACAAGGCATCTTACAACCAAGGGTCTTATATCCAATGGTCTTACGACCACGCATCTTACAACCAGGGTTCTTGCATTGAAAACTCTTACGACCAGGGGTCTTACAACCAAGGGTCTTACAACGAGGGTTCTTACGACCAGGGGTCTTACAACCAGGGGTCTTACATCCAGGCGTCTTACAACCAAGGGTCTTACATCTAGGGTTCTTACAACCAAGGGTCTTACAACAAGAGATCTGACGACCAGGAATGTAACAACCAAGAGTCCTACGACCTGGCGTCTGAAAACCAGGGTTTTTACATTCAGTAGTCTGGCGACCAGGGGTCTCACAACCAAAGGTCTTACAATTAGGGGGCTTACGACCAGAGGTTGTTTCCACCCGTCGTCTTACGACAGGGGGTCTTACAACCAGTGGCCTTACGACCGGGGATCTTACATCCGTGGGTCTTACGACCAAGTGTCTTACCACAAGTGGTCTTACGATAAAAGTCTTACATCCAGGGGTCTTACAACCAGTGGTCTAACATCTAGGGGTCTTATAACCAGAGGTCTTACGACCAGGGGTTTTAAATCCAGGGGTGTTACGACCATATAGGGGTCTGTCAACCATGGCTCTTTCCAGGAGTTGTCTTACCACCAGGGGTTTTACGACCAGTGGTCTTACCAAGAGGGGTATTACAACCAGGGATTTTACATCCAGTGGTCTTACGACTAGAGATCTTACAACCATTGCTATTATATTTAGGAGTGTTACGAGAAGGGGTCTTGCAACCATGGGTCTTACGACCAAGGGTCTTGCGAATTACATTCAAGGGTCTTACGACCAGGACTCTTACAACCAGTGGTCTAACGTTCAACGGTCTTACGACCATCGGTCTTACAATTAGGGGTGTTACAACCAGTGGTCTTACGTTCAGGGGTTTTATGACCAAGGGTCTTACAACCACTGGTGTTTCCACCAGTAGGTTTACCACCTGGGGTCTTTTAGGGGTCTTATGACAAGGGGTCTTACAACCTTTGGTCTTACATCCAGGATTCTTACGACCAGGGGTCTTACATTCATGGGTATTGCGACTAGGGGTTTTACAATCAGGGGTTTTTTATCTAGTGGTCTTACGACCAGTGATGTTACAACCAGGTGTTTTATATCTAGGGGTCTCACGACTAGTGTTCTTACTACCAGGGGTCTTTCAACCAATTGTCTTACAATTAGGGGTCTTACGACCATTGGTCTTACATTCATGGGTCTTACAGCTTAGGGTGTTACAGCCAGGGAATAATCCTTTGGAATTAAACCCCCTGGATGCAATACGCTCGGACGTAAGACCATTTAACGTAGGAACCTTGCATGTAATAAGCCCTGGATGTAAGACCCCTGTTAGTAAGACCACTGGACATAAGACGCCTGCACGTAAAACCTCTTGACGTAAGACCCCTGGATGTAACCAAGACTCCTGGATGTAAGACCCCTGGTATAAGACCATTGGACGTAAAACCCATGGATGTGAGATCCCTGGACGTAAAACTCGTGGATGTAAGGCCGATGAGTGTAACACAGCTTGATGTAAGACTCCTGGTTGTAAGACCACTTGAATTAAGCCTTCTCGATGCAAGACCTTTGGATTTAAGATCCCTGAACGTAATACACCTGGATGTAAGACCCCTCAGGTGGATGTAATACTCCTGGACGTAGGACCCCTCGATATAAGACCACTAGTAGACAGACAACTGGATGTTAAAACCCCGGATGAAAGACAGCGGAATTTAAGACTGCTAGACATAAGACCCCTGGATACGACCCCTGGTCGTAAGATTACTGGACCTAATATTCCTGGATGAAATACCCGTGTTCGTAATGTTTCTTGATGTAATGTCCCTGGACATAAGCCCCTGATCGTGAGACCACTGGAGGTAAGACACCTGGACGTAAGACCCGAGATGCTACGAAAGCATGAAGTAATCACTTTTCAGATAACAAAATCCCCGCTAACAGCTCTCTCGGTTTCTATTTAAATGTGGTGTCACGCAAAAGCTTTGAATTTCCAGCATCCTGTACAACAAGACAAGGAGCTCTTTCGAAGTGAAAATTTGTCTAAATATTTGTCTTTGGCCGCCCTAATACTTCATGAAATTAAAATTGAGGAGGATCGATAATTCTTTTGTTTTGAATTTTGATAACGTCGTCTGAAGACCAGCAGTGAAGGTCAGTCTCAAACATTGTTCAAGAACGGCATCCCCTTCTCTAGCCTAGCTGGCGTCATGACCAATCCAAAGAGTGAAAGAGCAAAAAAAGTTGTGCCCTTTCCGGGCTTCTTATTGATAGAATCTAAATATTTGGGAAATTTTATCGCTGTTTTTGCTTGGTACTTCATTTTTTCAGATTTTCGTTCTCACCGATTCCAAAGAACTATCTCTTGAGATAGAAATTCATCCTGAATTCGCTAGGGAGAAAACTGACGAAATGAAAAGGTATGTTTTGATTGATCTAGGATTGTCATTATTCATTCCTTCTCCCCACGTATATTTATCCAAGATGAAGCTTTTATTTTGAAATGATAACGACACCTTTCTGAAAAGTCCCTGGAATGCATGAGCTTAGTCGTTGAAAATATTCATTTTAGCCCGTTTTTGCCAGATTATTTAAAAACCTCGCTCAAGGAATCTCCATCAACTCTCGTAAATCCTATTGTGTGGCAGCTCAGCAATAGACTTATACTGTGAATCGTAATGACCAACTCGGTGCTTAAGGAACGAGAAGGGAACTGGGCCGAGTTAACCTTCACAAAGACTTCCGGGGCTGTTACTTGGGACAGGGGAAAAACTGACCAATAGCAGACCGGCGCATCCCAATAACGATCCCAGAAACACTTTCGGGACACATTTCTGCTCCATTTCCCTTTTCGTTTCTAAGCTGGCGAATGGCACAGGTACTTCATTTGAGTTTGATCTTTTCTCTTTTTTTAAGTATGCTACAGAATCTTACTGGAGCGACAGTGATAATTAATGACATTCTAGAGACTGGTGGTGGAAAGTAAGTATTCGGCTTTGCTTGTAATTTTTTTGTATACTCTCACGATGTATCTTTACATATGACGATTTCTTTAGTTTAGAAATTGCTGAAAATTGTGTTGATAACTCACTGTCACTTTGCTTTTGCAGTGAAACTCTTTTTTCTCTAAATTACTTTTCAGATCGATCGTCTATTTTCATGCTATCGACGACTCTTCGTTGTATGTCTTAGACCAAAACGGTTTAATGAGGTAAATGAAAAAATTGTTTTTTTTATTATAAAGAAAGCTTTCATACGTGATAATTAAGAATTTCATTTTCTTAGTTGGAACCGACAGATTGCGTCAAATGACATTTCCGTGATTATATCTGACATGTTCGTCAGAAACGTGGTTGTGGTTTCGAATTAAAACAAACTTTCAGACGTTCTGTTTTTGCCGTCTAGTCCAAACTCGTGACCAGTCTTTCTCCTGGCTTTTCCCTCATTTTTACCCACCGCATACTCATCAGTACTCTAGTGGATGTCAGTAGCTTCGTCGAGACATCGGGATGAGGTTGATCTCAAACCCCCTTGTCGTTTGCTTTACTGGTTTGTTATGTCCAACATCTATGTACATTCTTCAAGTATTTTCTTCTGCACTCGTATTTGTTTGTCTTCATACCTCTTTGTTAATTGCAGCCGCCTGCTTAACAACACACACTTCATCAACGGTATGTTTAAAAAGTGGAATATTCACATACCATCTGACGGGTCAGCGGAAATGTCCACAGGCACAAGGAAGGAGTTCAGTGCTGTGATCGCTGCCATGCTTGTTTTGTCGATCGGTATCGGAGTGGCGGGAATCATTGGTATTGTAATCGCATGCCGCAAGAAAAAACGGTATGCTAAACGTTTGACTAGATCTATGTAATCTTATTTTTTTTAATCTCAGCATATTCTTCGAACTTTATGATTCCCAGTCAGCTACCAAGCGGTAGCCAAAAGTTACCGACACTGTACAAACGACTTACTGATAAAATCAAGCAAAACAAACTACGAGAGAACGACTAGACAACTGAAAAATGACTTACAACAGACGACTGTTTAACTGTGATAATAGACGGATCGAAACGCACCAATTACATTACGAGTCTTCATAGCCAATAACGTCACGGCTTAGCTGACAGACGACCAATAACATCTCGACTTAATTGACCAATCAGGTCGATAACCAGAGTATAATAACATCAACTGACGTGGTACAACTCACTTTGACTCTGAAAATGACTACCACACAGGTTGTCGAAACGTCAGTCACGGTAAACAACAGTCCTATTCAGGACTACGTTCAACCGGCCGGATGATCAAACTCAACCTACTTTTGGAATGACTCATGGATTCAAAACTTTCACAGCGGTATGCAGTAAGTAACGTAGTTGCGTAGACGTGCGCCAAATCGTTTCTTTGTTGTCTGCTGCAAAAGGAGATGCTTTGGTGACCAGGGGCAAAAGGTTCTTTTTACCGCTTTAGGGAGCGCAAACCGCCCCATGTGAGGCTTCCTCACGCTTCTTTAAACTTTGTTTTTCAATTTGCCGCATGGCACGAACGGGGGGGTCATAACTCATTAAAACTATGCCCATGACAATACGCAACCAAACCTGTAACAGCTCTTAGAGACATTTCTTTCCTCATCCAATTTGCAGCGAAAAGACAATCTACAAGACCACTCACACCAGACAGTTGTCATTCCCACTTGCAACAGCATGGCAGTAAGTACACAGATTGCTATAACGTGCTTCTTTCCTTTATCTGCAAATCTGTGATATCTGTTTATAGTCAAATCACCGTGAATTAACTATTCCTTTTGTTGGGGCATCGAATTTAACGTGGTTATTTCTTCGAGTTCAGCAAGGCGGCAAGTTAGCAGTGGTGAGTTAAGGGTGGTGAGTTAACTCGTGTGAGTTTCAAGATCTTGAATTTTTCAAATCTTGCCGGAAGGAATTTGAACATTCCAAATCTTGCCGGCAAGATCTTGAATTTTACACATCTTTTCGACAAGATTTTGAATTTTCTAAATCTTGCCTGCAAAATCCTGAATATTCCAGTTTTACCAGCACGATTTTGAAAGTTCCAAATCTTGATGGCAAGATCTTGATTAATAAAAATTTTGCCAGCAAGATCATGAATTTTCAACATCTTGCCAGCAAGATATTGAATGTCCAAATTTACCGGCAAGATCTTGAATTTTCCAAATCTTACCGGCAAGATCTTGAATTTTCGAAATCTTGCAGGCAAGGTTTTCAATTTTCCAGTCTTGCCGGACACTTTTCAAGACATTTATCGCTATGGCAAAATTTCAGAGAAATTGTACAAGAGCTGAGGAGAACTGCTTCGTCTAGCACGAATTTTGTCTACCAAAAAACTAGACTTGAATCAACACCAACCGTTTAACCGCTTAAAATGGATCAAGAGCCGTGGTTTAAAAAACCCCTGGATGTAAGACCCCTGGTTGTAAGAACCCCTAGATGAAAGACCTTCGTTGTAAGACCCCTACTTGTAGGAAGCCCTGGTTGTAAAAACCCCTTGTTGAAAGAACCCCTGCTTGTAAGAAGCCTTGGTTGTTAAGAACTCCTGGATGTAAGAACCCTGTTTGTAAGAACCCCTGGCTGTAAGACCCCTGATCCTAAAAGCCCCTGTTCTTAAGAACCCCTGATTGTAAGAACCTCTGGTTGTAAGAACCCCTGTTTGTAAGAACGCCTGGTTGTAAGACCCCTGGTTATAAGAACCCCTGGTTGTAAGACCCCTGGTTGTAAGACCCCTGGTTGTAAGAACCCCTGGTTGTTAGACCCCTCGTTGTAAGAACCTTTGGTTGTAAGAACCCCTAATTGTAAGACCCTTCGTTGTAAGAACCCCTAGTTGTAAGACCCCTGGTTGTAAGACCCCTGGTTGTAAAGACCCCTGGTTGTAAGACCCCTGGTTGTAAGAACCCCTGGTTGTTAGACCCCTCGTTGTAAGAACCTTTGGTTGTAAGAACCCCTGGTTGTAAGACCCTTCGTTGTAAGAACCCCTAGTTGTAAGACCCCTGGTTGTAAGAACCCCTGGTTGTAAGACCCCTGGTTGTAAGACACCTGGTTGTAAAGACCCCTGGTTGTAAGACCCCTGGTTGTAAGAACCCTTGGTTGTTAAGAACACCTTGATGTAAGACCCCTGGTTGTAGGAACCCCTGGTTGTAAGAACCCGTGGTTGTAAGACTCCTCGTTGTAAGAACACCTGCTTGTAAGACCCCTGGTTGTAGAACCCCTGGTTGTAAGACCCCTGCTTGTAAGACCACTGGTTGTAAGAACCCCTGGTTGTAAGATCCCTGGTTGTAAGAACACCTGGTTGTAAGACCCCTGGTTGTAAGAACCCCTGGTTGTTAGATCCCTGGTTGTAAGAACCCCTGGTTGTAAGAACCCCTGGTTGTAAGACCCCTGGTTGTAAGACCCCTGGTTGTAAAGACCCCTGGTTGTAAGACCCCTGGTTGTAAAAACCCTTGGTTGTTAATAACCCCTTGATGTAAGACCCCTAGTTGTAGGAACCCCTGGTTGTAAGAACCCGTGGTTGTAAGACCCCTGGTTGTAAGAACACCTCGTTGTAAGACCCCTGGTTGTAAGAATCCCTACTTGTAAGACCCCTGGTTGTAAGAACACCTGGTTGTAAGACCCCTGGTTGTAAGAACCCCTGGTTGTTAGATCCCTGGCTGTAAGAACCTCTGGTTGTAAGAATCCCTGGTTGTAAGAACCTCTGGTTGTAAGAAACCCTGGTTGTAAGACCCCTGGTTGTAAGAACCCCTGGTTTTAAGAACCCCTGGTTGTAAGAACTCTTGGTTGTTAAGGACCCCTTGATGTAAGAATTCTGGTTGTAAGAACCCCTGTTTGTAAGACCCCTGGTTGTAAGACCCCTGGTTGTAAAGACCCCTGGTTGTAAGACCCCTGGTTGTAAAAACCCTTGGTTGTTAATAACCCCTTGATGTAAGACCCCTAGTTGTAGGAACCCCTGGTTGTAAGAACCCGTGGTTGTAAGACCCCTGGTTGTAAGAACACCTCGTTGTAAGACCCCTGGTTGTAAGAATCCCTACTTGTAAGACCCCTGGTTGTAAGAACACCTGGTTGTAAGACCCCTGGTTGTAAGAACCCCTGGTTGTTAGATCCCTGGCTGTAAGAACCTCTGGTTGTAAGAATCCCTGGTTGTAAGAACCTCTGGTTGTAAGAAACCCTGGTTGTAAGACCCCTGGTTGTAAGAACCCCTGGTTTTAAGAACCCCTGGTTGTAAGAACTCTTGGTTGTTAAGGACCCCTTGATGTAAGAATTCTGGTTGTAAGAACCCCTGTTTGTAAGACCCCTGGTTGTAAGACCCCTGGTTGTAAAGACCCCTGGTTGTAAGACCCCTGGTTGTAAAAACCCTTGGTTGTTAATAACCCCTTGATGTAAGACCCCTAGTTGTAGGAACCCCTGGTTGTAAGAACCCGTGGTTGTAAGACCCCTGGTTGTAAGAACACCTCGTTGTAAGACCCCTGGTTGTAAGAATCCCTACTTGTAAGACCCCTGGTTGTAAGAACACCTGGTTGTAAGACCCCTGGTTGTAAGAACCCCTGGTTGTTAGATCCCTGGCTGTAAGAACCTCTGGTTGTAAGAATCCCTGGTTGTAAGAACCTCTGGTTGTAAGAAACCCTGGTTGTAAGACCCCTGGTTGTAAGAACCCCTGGTTGTAAGAACCCCTGGTTGTAAGACCCCTGGTTGTAAGAACTCTTGGTTGTTAAGGACCCCTTGATGTAAGAATTCTGGTTGTAAGAACCCCTGTTTGTAAGAACCCCTGGTTGTAAGACCCCTTGTTGTAAGAACCCGTGGTTGTAAGGACTTCTGGTTATCAGACCCCTGGTTCTAAGAACCCCTGGTTGTTAGACCCCTGGTAGTCAGACCCCCTGCTTGTAAGAAGCCCTGGTTGTAAGACTCCTCGTTGAAAGAACCCGTGGTTGTAAGACCCCTGGTTGTAAGAACGCCTGGTTGTAAGACCCCTGGTTGTAAGAACCCCTGGTTGTAAGAACCCCTGGTTGTAAGAACCCCTGGTTTTTAGAGCGCTGGTTGTAACAACCTCTGCTTGTAAGAACCCTTGCTTGTAAGAACCCCTGGTTGTAAGACCCCTGCTTGTAAGGCCCCTGGTTGTAAGAACCCCTGGTTGTAAGACCCCTGGTTGTAGGACCCCTGTTTGTAAGAACCTATGGTTGTAAGACCCCTGGCTGTAAGAACCTCTGGTTGTAAGAATCCCTGGTTGTAAGAACCTCTGGTTGGAGGAAACCCTGGTTGTAAGACCCCTGGTTGTAAGACCCCCGGTTTTAACAACCCCTGGTTGTAAGACCCCTGATTGTAAGAACCCTTGGTTGTTAAGAACTTCTTGATGTAAGACCCCTCGTTGTAAGAACACCTGGTTGTAAGACCCCTACTTGTAAGAACCCCTTGTTGTATAACCCCTGGTTGTAAGAACCCCTGGTTGTAAGAATCCCTGGTTGTAAGAACCCCTGGTTGTACGACCCCTGGTTGTAAAAACCCCTGGTTGTAAGACGCCTGGCTGTAAGAACCCCTGGTTGTAAGAACCTCTGGTTGTAAGAACCCCTTGTTGTAAGACCCCTGGTTGTAAGAACCCCTGGTTGTAAAAACCGTACGCGTGATTGTAAGAACCCTTGGTTTGTTAAGAACCCCTTGATGTAAGACCCCTGGTTGTAAGAACCCCTGGTTTCAAGAACCCGTTTTTGTAAGACCCCTGGTTGTAAGAATCCCTGGTTGGAAGACCGCTGCTTGTAAGAACCTCTGCTTGTAAGACCCCTGGCAGTAAGAACCCCTGGTTGTTAGACCCCTGGTTATAAGAAGCCCTGGTTGTAAGAACTCCTGGTTATAAGACCCCTGGTTGTAATAACACCTGGTTGTTAGACCCCTGGTAGTAAGAACCCCTGCTTGTAAAAACCCTTGGTTGTAAGACCCCTGGTTGTAAGAACCTCTGGTTGTAAGAACCCCTGGTTTTAAGACCCCTGGTTGTAAGAACCCCTGGTTGTAAGAACCCTGGTTGTAAGAACCCTTGGTTGTTAAAAACCCCTTGATGTGAGACCGCTGGTTTTAGGAACGCCTGGTTTTAAGACCCCTGGTTATAAAAACCCCTGGCGCTAAGAACCCCTGCTTGTAAGGCCTTTGTTTGTAAGAACCCCTGCTTTTAAGAATCCCTGGTTGTAAGACGCCTGGTCGTAAGACCCCTGGTT
>NC_133202.1:29653997-29743997 GCF_958299795.1 Porites lutea
GCAGAATAATACCAATTCTCCGTGGCCAACGGATTCAACGCTACAGTTTACTTTTGGTTTTGCTTGTTGATTTTTTCGCTATTTGCTCACGATCAGGAGCCTATAACCCCAACCACGACCAAATTATGAAACCTGTTATTACCAGAAAAAAAAACACAAAGAAACAGTCAGTCAGATAGACAGTACATAATTAAAAAGACCTCGACTAAGATTAAAAAAAATCAATACATGACACTGTCGAATGCGAAAACCCAGAAACCATTTTGTGGAAAAAAGGTTCGCATACAGCTATCAGCTGCTTTTGTCCACAACTCGCCGGTAGAGGTGCAAGGAAACTAGTGATTGTGAAATGGCTTCAAACTATGATCCTATACTGTTGGAATATTACTTATCACAGAAAGCTACACCTGATTTCTTCTAGCAGACCCAATCCTCTTGGTTCGTGTGGACAAAGTAGCTCATCCCGGCTATTTGCACCATGCTACCATAGTCTCCCTAGATTCCCAAGCCTCGCAAGCAGACCTTCCTGTCCCACGAACGTTGGGTAGGATTGTAGGACGAGCCAAAAGAAAGTGAAGGCTATAGGCTCTCGCGATGATGCAAGGAAGGTCGAGTATTATATTCCCCTATCCTGGTCGCCCAGGGTAAGTCTGCGGAGGAGAGTGACTGAGGGGCTGTATGTTCGAAAAGTTGACTAACGCCCCCGGGACTAACGCTTTCACCCTGCTTCTTCTTATTCGCTTGATAGTGATTTCCTGTTGTTAAACGTTTGAACAACAGGGCCCTAAGTATTGTGTTTCGTCTTGCACCCATAAACCTTATAAATTTCACTATGGGACTTCAACACCTCCCTTGAATGATCCATTTCGCTAAACGGGACCTCAAAACAACGATTCTGTCTATCCTAAGGGAGTGTATACTATACTTTCCTGGCTCTCGTCACTCACAGTGAGGTGATGGTGGCTTACACAGTCCAACCTCCATGTGCGACTGCCAATCCAAAAGACCAAATTTCCCAGTCAAAGCCTTACAGTTGGAACTTCCAGTAAACGACCACCTTCTGTAAGTGACTGCGACCACTTTTTGGGCGTCACGGTTAATTGTTTTCCATAAGCGACCAGTTGACGCATTCTCTGCTCTGTATTTTTGCTGTGTGCACTATGTTCCTTAGAAAATATGAAGACCTTTAGCGACATCGTGGAACTACACATATCCTAACTTAGTAGATGTAGCCAACAAAGTGAAGATTATGTTGTGATTCTAGACTATTCTATATCTCACTCACCTGAATCCCTCTTTAAATTGAGCATGATTTAAAAGCTGTATTTGTCAAAAGAGGTAAAAGATAATATTTTGCCAGGAATTTGTTACACCGCCATTTAATAGAATGTGCCTGGACCTCTTCTCGGAATAGACCCCATGTGGTCCGATTCTTCTAAACGACCACCTCCCGTTAGGGACCACTAAGTCTTTGCATTTTTGGTGGTCGCTTACTGGAGGTACGACTGTATTACTTTGACCTATCAGAGGCTTACCGGTAATAAAGGGGATCTGGAAGGGGGCATGGATGCGACAATCACATGCAGGTCGCTTACTTAAAATAGTAGACATCTAACTGACAATCAAAGTTTGTGCTTATTATTGGGGTTATCTGGTGTTTACTCACCTCCCAAGGTACCCTGGGCGAGCCAACTTTTCCTCCATTTCCTTACAAAACTTGGTAAACCATTTACATGAGAAACAAAAGGTTGGTTCGGATAGACGCCTTACTACCAGTAGTGGGCGGAGTTGAGGGCTTCTGGAAGTCAGCCCTCCACTGAGCCGGTAGTGGTGGCCTCACCCTTCCAGCCCGGCTAATATTTCTCCACTTTGGCTCGCTCAGCTACTGATCGGCGACAAAATGAGTTGGGACACTTCGCCCAAAAGTAGGCTTTTTTACGTTTTATGAACTTCAAAAGGAGGAAATATAGCTTTCCTCCCCCATCCCCTCCGTACAATGTTGTGCCCTTGTTCTAGCTACCTATAGAAAACAACAAACACCCCAACTTTGAATGGAGGGGACAGGGGAGGGTGCGGATTCATTTGTTCTCCGAAGTCACCCTATTTGTCTCAACAATTTTGTCGCCGATTGTAGTTGGGACAACACGGTCAAGGCTAGACAAAGACAGCATGCGCAAGCACTGTTGACTCGGACAAAGTGGTCAGTTTTTTCCTCATATAGACGCTCGCAAAAGTTGGCTCGGCTGGGAGGTTGACCTTCTCTCCGGCACAGCTTTTCTCCATCCATGGGTTCCAAACAGTCTTTTAGCAGTCACGTTTGAAATTTATAGGAAAATAATGTAGCACTTCAAAAAATAATAATAATAAAAATACACTTTTTTCACAGCCTGTCAATGCCTAGAAGGTGTCTATAAAAGAAATCAACTGCAGAACAGGAGTCAATTTCAGTTTTTTGCGCTTTTCACGCTAGCACTGCGAAGCGGACTGGGGGCGCGAGATGCGCGCGATGCATGGGGAACAAGTTCTGCAGGCTATAAAAGAAATTAAAAAATAAATAAATAAATAAAGCAGGCCTGATTTTATTTCGATGAGTCTATTTTTTGTCGAAAGCAAACGTGAAAAATCGTATTAAAATTCGTGACAGTATGCTAACGTGACTTGAGGGTGTGACCGATTTCCGGTCACACGCCAAAGGTCATACGATCTTGTGTGATGTTTATTATCAGCCGACGAACGATTGAAGTGATGAAAGGTTTTCAAAATCGAAGTCATTAGTTTGCGATGAATTTTCAATCTTTTGGCCTCCTGACTGAAGTAAAAACTCTTGCAACTCTTGCTTCTAAAGGACCGCAGTGACGTGTTGTGACTTCATTTCGATTCACGGCCGAATTCTGGCGCAGTCGCTGAGCAAACGTGCGTTTGTCTTTTGGACCTTTTGGCTTAAAATTATGGATTTTGTGACTCAAACCGACGCAACAGAAGTTGGAAATAACTTTCCTTGCCGTAAAAACGTATTACAAGCAATGGTGAGTAATCCTTTCATGTAAAACCTTTCTTTTAGTTTGACAACCGTCCGCAAGCCGTCTAATTTGCATAAATTTCCCAATTCAATTGCTCTCACCGCTTGCTTTGGTGTCAGGATGATATTTGATTTCCAGAGCTAAAACTTTCCAGTAAGTTAGTACAAAAGCCAAGGTTCCATTTTATATTGATTTTATGATCAAGCGGCATATACCAGAGGCCTTTTTTAATAGTCAAAGTTGGCCTTCGTTTTCTAGCATGTCTAACGTCACAAATATGACCTCTTTAGACTTGTCGATTATAAAAATATAAGACATTGTTTTTCAATTTTTCTTCTAAGGTTTTCAAGAGTAAGAACAAAATAATAATTCGGTGAAGTTTCAGTGTCAGGGAATGTTTCTTACGCGTTCACCCTTCTCTCGAAGTTGCCATTGCATCCTGCCGTGTTTTGTTCGAAAAACAGGAATAAAGTCGATTTTTTAAACTCTTTTTAATTTCTCCTTTAAAATGAATCGTTTGAACCCAAAACTATTTTTCCTTAAATAAGGTCACTAAAAGGGATGTTTTGGCAAAATAAAAAAAAATTCGATTTTTTGACGAGTGTCTTGCGATTCTCGATTTTCTCAGAAAGTGGGTCTTAAATTCTCCGCTCCAAAAATCTGGGAGACTGTACCACCTGGTCTCAAGTGTCTGCCATATCATAAGTTTAAGAAAGAATGGAAGTCCTGTCTTCTAACCAACCAAATCTGACCTTGCTTATATGTTCTATCACTGATATTATTTGAGATTTTATTCCTCTCCTTACTGCTGCCAATTATTTCAATATGACGGTGTCCAACAAGAAAGCTCTTGCTCCTTTGGACACCGTACACAAATGACCTTATTATCTTTTAGTTAATTATTATTTCTAGCTACTTTATTTTCCTATTATGTACACTTATGTAAATATCTTATATAGTGTGAATAAAGAATTGAATTGAATTGAATTGAATTGAAAATTCCAAATTTTGCCGGCAAGATTTGGAAACTCTACATCTTGCCAGCAAGATTTGAAAAATTCTTAATCTTGTCGGCAAGATTTGTGGAAAATTCAAAAACTTGCCGGCAACATTTGGAAAATTCAAAATCCTTCTTGCAAGACTCGGAAAATTCAAGATCTTAACGGTAAGATCTTGAATTTTCAATATTTGTTCTCAAACTCATTAATTATTCATATGCTGGTGACCCAATTAGCTTGCATCAATTGAGTCAGGTGCATGTATTTTGATACCCGATGAACGTACCGATTAAGACACATTCCATTAGTTCAAAAACTGATCAAGACACTGATCAAGAAACTTGAATTTTAATCAGTCTTAATACTAAATACAGTGTATTTGCCGCTTCAATCATTACTTACAACAACAATAGGGCAACATATTATTCTTTCAACTTTTCCGTTGTAGAAATAGATCGTGTTCAATAACGACTTAGCTGATGTAGTTCTCAGCAATTTCTTCTCCCAGAATGTTGCTTCTTCTTGTTCGCTCACAAACCTCCTTCTCCTCCTTGTTGCACTTAATGTGAAGCCCTTCTCGAACGCCATCCTTCATCTCTGCATCTAAGCAACGTTGGAACGGGACAAACCTTCGAAAAACAACACACCAAATTCAATTCCCAAAACAGTGCATTGTAAAATTCTGAACAATGTGGTCTAAAAGTTGTCAATTACCTGTTGTCACTAGCGTCCAGAGGATTCAAAGCTTCGGATCCATTTTTCTCCTCCAAGTAACGCTTGAGCGCACAAATGATACCATAAACAGTCTTGGGAGGGCATCTTCCACCGGACTTTTTAGCCACCTCCATCACGAATTTTGACAACCAATAGTTCAGCGACAGAGCATCCATTCCGGCAATATATGCACTCAGAGGGGTAACCTTGTGTAAATCGTAGTCCTTGAAGAGACCACCACAATCTAATACTGGAACTTGAACCTCTCTTAACCTCTTCCATTGGGCGAAAATGCTCACAGCCCACTTCTTTTTATACCTAGTTGAAGCTGGAACGGCGTCATTCACCATAACATTTTTTTGAAAAAAAGTTTTAGGAAGGCGAAATCGTTCTGATCCGGACTTGACCTCCGTCACGCGCCGTAATAATAATCTACTAAAAAACCCACCAGCATGGCCGCAAATTAAATATTCATTTCATTTACCACGAATAAGAAACAAACAATAGCCTACTGAGCACGTCTTCTAATTACCTATCCTTCGGAAATAATTCCACTAATTCTCACACTAGTTTGAGAAGCCAGCTCAAAAACGCGTGCCTCGGTTTTCATCAGGGGTTCCAAACACCTCGAGACAATAAAAGCACTCCGCCTTCGGCGTCGTGCCTTCATCCGTTTCTCGGTGTTTGGAACCCCTGATGAAAACCTCGCACTCGTTTTTGATCTATTACGTAACTCACCACTCGCTAACTCGCCCTAGTAACTCACGACGGATGACTCACGAACTTGCCGGTCCCAATGTCTTCTGGTTATTATGTTTTGTTGTTTAGCTCCGGGGATATTCCTGGCATCGAAGCATTTATTGACGCAAAGGCTGAAGAAACTCCCCGATCTTTGTAAGTCAATAATTTGACCTTTTTCTTGTTTAACTCACTCTCCAGCAATGAAGTTATATCGCAGCGAGGTTTGCGTTTAGCTTCTCCGTTTCTTTAGCAAGAAGAAATTTATGTAAGGAATTATCTGAACATTGCTGCTCTCACTGGCTAGATTTTTCCACATACAGTTGTATACAATTAAGCTTAAAGCTCAGCAGACACTAACGGTGTACAACGTGGCGGGAAACGGGGTAGAAAGGTAGTGATACTGATTGAAAAATGGGTGGGCGACGAATTTACAATCGAGCGCAAAATCTACAAATTTTTCTCTTGTTTACTCTTCATTGC
Source organism: Porites lutea (assembly GCF_958299795.1). Taxonomy (NCBI): domain Eukaryota; kingdom Metazoa; phylum Cnidaria; class Anthozoa; order Scleractinia; family Poritidae; genus Porites; species Porites lutea. The sequence goes on from NC_133202.1 coordinate 29,659,951, forward strand.
TGTCACAGGCGAGCGCCGAACAAGTATACCGTTCAGAGGGAACAAGCTGTACCTGGGCGCTCGGTATGTCATACTGCTTCATCTGATTTATACCAATCTGTATTAATTTTGTAAATGAAAACTGAGCGGCTGACAGACAGACTCCAGGGATGATTAGGGATTTTGAGGAGTCACTACGGGGAAGGCAATATATTCCTTTGCTGTAACAATACGACGACGAGCTAAAATTGCCTAAATTCAAGTTTTTTGGAGAACATTAACAAACGGCGACCAATTTCTCTTTCTCTCTCTGAACTTGGATATGATCCATCCTTAGAATTTCAACTTCAGTAGAGATTGCCTACAATATACAAAATGAGCAAGTTGAAATAATCGCTATGAACGCAGCGTTTGGTTTTCTGTTAATTTCGACATAGGACTCTACTACTACTGAAAATATATTTTTGACTAGGTTTCGCATCAATCCCTTGATCCCCCTCCCCACTCCCCCCCCCCCCCCCCATCAAATTTGTGCCAGAAAAAAATCTCATTTTGCTTGAAATTCAACATTGTTTGGGGTGGAAGGCGGGAGGCGGGAGGGAGCCATGGTTTTACCATCATTTAAGTGTTCCAACACTTTCAAAGTCCATTAAAGTCATATCTTGATAAGCTTGCTGTCTTGTTCCTTTGCCGCCTGATGCGTTGCAGGCAGGGCTCAACCTACCCACCAACAATGTCCGGACAGAATGGCGCCTTGACCGGCCTAAAGCTCCACTCGCTGGTCATGCTCACAGGTTACGCAAACTCTTCTTGAACAAACAGCCAAATCCTCACCTGTAATCTTGTAAATCTTGTAAATTTTGTCTCTTTGTATAAATACAATCAAATGTAATCACGTTAATGGAAATCTACGCATGGATTGGCTCACTTTTCTCCACTTTTTGGACCGGTCCAGAAACGTGACTTGACGGAACAAAAATTTCTTTGGCCGGTCATCGTGTCCAGTCACAATCTGAATTTTTTTTTTTGTTGAGCCCTGCGTTGTTACGTTGATACGTTGGCTGCCTGGTAGTCACAGGCAGGACTTCACCTTAAACTTGAGAAAGCTTTGCTCATGTTTTTCCTGGTTTTTGTAACTTCTGATCACTTAGCCATTTTAATAAATTCTCTATATCTTTGTTTCAGAGTCAGTCATTGCTTCGCACGCCACTGTAAGCGAATTTCTTTTTACAAAAACCTTTGACGCAATCGGTTGAACAAGTCAGTTTGTGACATCTCGTGTGGTGTAACTGTATGCATTAACGCGCCTTTTTTTCCATGCTTGTAACAGGCGATCGAGTAAAACGTACAAAATGGAAGCGGATCTGAAGAACGACGAAGAGGTATAATTATCACTCAAGCATACCTTACTATGACACCCCTTTTGTTAGGGCATGCGCCCCACTAGGTAAATCCACCTAAACTGAAAGCGACGTAAAGTCGATATCTTCCAGTATTTCAGATGGTAATGAATGATTTTCCAGTAGTCGGAGACCCATGATTTGCGCACAGGATTATGGGATCGCCAGATGGTAAACATTGCGAGTCGCTACAAAGAAATGCATGGCGTGGAGTTGTTTCTCGGTTAAAAGCAGTGTCTTTGGACATAGAATGCCGCATTTTGCCGTGACTTTATGAGAAGCGGAGGTGACTAATGTTGGTGCTTTGAAATTGTAAGATTCTGTGGGATCAATGCGATGAAATCTATCGATAAACACTCCTTGCGTAAGGTCGACTGTGAAATTTACTGAATGATAATAATCGAAATATATACTAACTTAGGTACAAACTTACAAAATATGTACTAACTTAGGTATAAATGAGCGGGGAATGCGGACTCATTTAAACCTTTCCAGTTGTACGTACATGTGCTCATATTTACAACGAGTGTAATTACGCTCCGCTCGGCGGCGATCACTATGCTGTGCCGGTTTGTGACAACGATCGAATGTAAGCTTATGTATGTCGAATTTGATATGTATTAACTTTAAAAACAAAAACATCTTCCCCACATTAGTATATTGATTTCTTCTCGCCAAAAAAACCAAAAGCGAAATGTTTTGTCATGATCCAGAGCACCAATGAGTTCTAATGCCTTTTCCAATCATTTTCAGTAGGGAAGATACAGAATCTCTGAATTTCGCACATCAACTTAGTATTTTTTTTTTACACACTCTGACTGCTTTTGTATCGGAAATCTTAATCGTTCGTACGATTTGTGCCTCATCTACTAATGGTTAAATACCATGTACTTTCCAGGAAATATTTCGTAGCTGTAACCTTGTTTATACCAAAGTAAAAGAGGATTTTTTACTTTCATGGCCACGTACATACCTACGATTGTCGTCTTGTCATAACCGCACAGCGCCGCACAGTGCTGATCGCGGCCGAGCGTAGTTACACTCGTCGTAAATATCATCACACGTAATTATAACTTAAACGCTTAAATAAGCCAATCCCCCTACATGTATACCTAAATTTGCACCATATATCTCGAGACCTTTTCTTCATGTAGATCACTGTGTAAATTCAGTAAACATAAATTTCACACTCAACCTCACTGTTTTTAACGGAGAAACAGCTCCACACCATACATTTCTTTGTAGCGACTTGCAATGTTTGCCCCCTGGCGATCCCACAATCCTGTGCGCATAACTATCATCATTCAATCTATCAATCATTCATTTGCGTAGAGAATTCCAACGCCTTGGAAGCTTAAGTTCCTTTGACACATCCGAGTGGATGAACAAGGCTGCCTGAGGCTTCGTGGATAAAGCTTGCTATTTCGCAAAGAACTGATAATGGTAGCATTAAACGTTTATAAAGAGGAGAAAGGGCATCATTGTTGTAATGGGCAACAATATGGAGATTATTGCTGCCGAGCGTTAGCAAGACAGTATACAAAAAAAAATATATGAGGAAAAGTCCGAAATTTTTTGGAATGTCAGATAGCAGGCATGCACACTTTGGTATCGTCATGTAGGAAGGTCTTACATAAAGTAGTACCCGCGCACAGCTGGCGATCAAATAGTCTAGGTTTCTGATAAGGGATCAGTTTGGTCAGTTTCGCTTGGTTATAAACATCTCGGCTCAAGAATTTTTCCTTTTCCTTAACTGTCAGAGAATATAATAACTGAAAGACCTGTATTATACCCCGATAATGTGTAAGCAATGCGTTGACAGTCAATTGTTTTGCCTCATGGGTCGTAGCACGTCTTAATTTGATGAGTGAATGATTGCATCAATCGATACGACTACAATTTTAGCGGAAACCCTTCTTTGCCCTCCTTTTTACCTAAATATCATTGCAGCCTCATAAATTCTCTTTCGAAATTCAGGTGTAGTTATTTACAATTACCTGTAGCATTTTACAGTTTCACGCGAGCATTCTTTCATTCACATCAAAACTTCTAGTTTAGTTTCCATTCATTTTTATTCTACAGAAGGGGCAGGCAGTGGCTTTGAATCATTACGGATCGTCACCAAGCCTACCACGTCCAGATCACGAAGAATCCAGTGAGGTTAAAATTTCGGTAAGCAGTGAGTAAATTGAATGTGATGGTTGAGAAAACGTGCAAAGGTCATCGTACGGTTTCTTAACAAAACCCAAGATTATCCACCCTTCAAAGTAGTGATGCTAGATTGATTTTAGCCTTGATATTCTTTATTATTTTAGTTGTTAAGAGATGGAATTCAGTGTTGAATAACCCGTCCTCAGCTGGGTCAGCCTAGAACTAACTGTCTACGCCCAAAACTAATGGCAGAAATCATTTTGCTTCCATGTAAACAGACCCCAGAAATTTTCGGACCATTATACGTTTCTGGGAAACTGCCCACTTACCCCTCCCCTAAGCCAACAGTTTGTCCTAGGTGAGAAGTAAGTGTTAATGTTGGCTTAGTGGAGGGGTAGGTGGGCAGTTTCCCAGAAACGTATAACCGTACTTCCGGCCAAGGAACTAATAATCGAGCGTTCTTTTTTCAGGCTCCTTCCTTGATGCGAACTCCATTGTAAGTAGTTTAATGTGAAATTCTCTTTTTGTCGGAGTTTTTGACGGTTTATCTCTGAGATAATGAATTTAACTTGCATTTTTTTTTCACTTCAAACAGGAGATCAAGCAAAACTTACCAGGTGAATAAGGAACTAAAGAAGGATGAAGAGGTTAGTTAATCTTACTGTAGACATGATCGTAGCCTTTACAGCTACTGACACGAAGCTTAAAAAATACACTCGACAGTGATCATTTGTTATTGCAACAAGGGGTCGAGCTACCGACACTACTGCTATCATTCAGATATCCGCATATCCACCGCTTAGGCAGCCGAGAGATGTGCTTCCTACATTAAACGCGAAACCGTGATTTTAAACACAGTAAGCTGTAAACGTTTTAATCTAGCTTCCGTTGGTGAGATAAACAGTCGAGAAATTAGCCAACCAGCTGTGACGTTCGGCTCTTTAAGTCACGGGGACAAGCCAAGCCGCGGAGAAGTTCAAGAAGCACAGGATGAATCTTCGCACTCAAGATTTTTTTTCTTTCACATGTTGCACTAATTTTTTCCACTTGGCTACAGTTATTGATTGAAGTTTACCACCGATGTTTTTACTTTTTTCCCTCTTTCGCAGAAGCAGCGAACAGTCGCTATGAATCATCACGAATCGGCGGAGAATCCATCCAATGTCTTTAGGAAGTGTCAAGAGGTTTTCGAAACAGTGTACAGTGAGGTGGGTGATCCTACGATGACTGCAGGCGACGTTGAAAGTTATAACAACGTGGGATTTGAACCAGAAAATGGTACAGTTGAGGAGCAACGTGGCGAAAGAAGACCACTGGAAATTTCTGTCGAAGAGAAACGGGAGAAAGAATCCGAGAACGCAGACAAGAGCGAGGGAAGTGGCAAGGATAGGAGGGTAAGGTTTGATTTGCGCGGCCTCAAGGAGAAGAAGCAACAGAAAAAGAGACGGCTACCTATGGGGCAAATTCCCGACATTATCGTTATCAGTGAAGAGGGACGTCGAGGCGGTAATTCTAAAATGGAAAACAATGAGGAGAGAAGAGCAGTCGACGATGAGAGTGATGACGATAACCTCCCAGCGGATATAACGTCCGTTTTTGATGATTCAAGTGCAATTGGAAAAGAAATAAGCAACCTTGCGGAGAATCCCGTCTCTGCGCATGCGTCTGTCATAAGCGATGAAGAAGGGACGGTAGTGGAAATTTGAAGTACTTTTTCAGAGAAAAAGGTTCATTGTAATGGAAGGACCACTTTTACAATCTATTTGTTGTCGCACCGTTCCTCGTTACATTGTTAGAAATATGCAAATTTCTCTTTTCAGACTGGTATGTACTTTCAGTTATTCCATATTTGTTTTGGCATATGTGGACCGTTTTGTGATCTTCTTTGCACCTTCAGAGCAGAGATTTAGAAATAAACCTAAATTCCGTGTTCGCAAAAACCATTTTACGCGGTCAAACTTACGAGAGAGTATTAGGCTCGGTTCTTATTTATTTGTTAGTCGCTTTGTTGTAGTACTTAGTTTTTCGGCAAAAAAAGTCACGTGCAGCTGTAGGCTGGCTTACGTTTTACAGGATATCAAAAACTAATCTTTTTTATGGTATTCCGGTTTTCCATGAGCAAAATACCGTCTATAGAGCATTTTCACATAACGTCACGGCGGCCATATTGGTGTTCCAAAACAATCAAACGGCGGCCATTTTGGTGTTTCAAACCAGTCTTGTTGCATATGAACTCTTTTCTTATGAAAACGTTTTCTTTTGGTCAAATACATTTGCCTCTTATTTTAGTTTTCCACTGGGGTTTCACTAGCACCAACTTCAGTCAGAAAAGTGGTTCGTTCTTTGATTATTTTGAGAGATCGCTCATGATTGTTTCGTTTATTTTGCGAAGCCGGTCGCATGATAAGATTTATTTATCTATTTGCCACCGAAAGGTATTTACCTTTAAACGTTATTCCGATTTAGTTACGTGTTCTTTGAATAGTGTACGTCTTATCGAAGAGTATTGACAAATGGTATTCTAATTCATATATGTATTTAAGCTTGCTGGTCGACAAAAGTGTGGGATCCTGTAGGGCAAAAAAAGAAAAAGAAATCGGCCTCTGGGGGCAAATTGGTTAACGCGAATAAAAAACTATAGGCTATTGTGGAATAGAGACAGCGCGGAAAGGAATTTCCAGGTTCTTTGTTAGCAAGCTTTGTTCATTGCTAGGAAGTTCGTCGCACATACTCATTTAATACAACATGGTCATTTTCTTGGAAACTTTTTATTCTAGGAAATGTTGTTAAAAACACCCTACACGTATAAACGTCCCTATTTATACAATAACTACACGATACTTCTTGTCTATAATAAGTGCACTGTGGGAAATGCATTTTTTTTAGACATCTGTTTGTTCAGTTCAGTTACCACAAGGGTGACACGTCTTCATTATTTACAATGCTTATGATTTTCCTCTCTGACTATCTTGGTCTTTAATACAAAATAATCACCGTATTATACACACGAGTTGTTTTTTCTATTATGTTTCCCTTCAAAGAAATCGTTGATGAGTTCCCTGTAGGCGATTCTGTCGGAAAAATTCCTTTTTTTATTTCTCGTATTTTCTAATACAAATGTCACCTGTTGTCCTAGCGACAGATTTCTTTGCCGCTGCATTCAACACATAGCTCTGTTACATAAGAATGTACACGAGTTTAACGTGGTCCCACAGACCCACTAAAACTTAGCCCACAGGGCCTTCTCTGCGTCATTATATCGAAATGGAGAGAGCCCTACTTCATGCTCTAATATACTCTGTGTTAAAGGAACAGTTAAGCCAAAAGGGACCCAAATGACCGTCGGTAGTAATTCTTTCTGTACAGTAAAGCAATTAGGAGTAATGTTACATCTCCATGGAAGGATTCTTGTTCCATTTCGGTGCCCATATTCCGTATGTGCAAGCGCAAATGTGAGCAAAAGTTGTTGTTTCAATGAAACAATGAGCTGAGTCGTTCTATTAATTTAACACTAGCCTACCACGACTATACGAATAAATATATGAACCATATACTATTTTTCACCTTCAACATGCACGTCAGAAAACTGCGAAATTCTTGGATTTTTTCGGCAAAAATGTTAAGCATTCTGCCCGTCGCTATATCGAGCAGAAAGTTCGCCGCTCAACGTTGGTCAAAAATTCTATGCTGTTGTCGTATTATCGTCTCTGAGCCCTGAAACATAACTTCAGTTGATATATCGATAAAAATCAAAAATTTTCCTTGCGTGGTATTTGATTTATTGCCCTGAAACTCGAGAGATTCCTATTATCAATCCCTAATAAGTAACGTAATTGCGAGTCTAGCAGGATTGCTTTTCTCCCTCATAAGACCAACTCGCACCGTGCGAAAAAGGGTGAATATTTACAGAAATCTTAATTATGATTATGTCCTAATTATTAAAGTATCTGTTCACGCAACTGTGGCGTGGAACGGATGTTCCCACAGTTCATTCAAAAGTTTTTGTTTGGATTTTTCTCTACGTTTTCTAAGCACATCCTCTAGACGAGTCCCTCTCTTTCGCCTTTTTCCCTGATCGAGCAATACATCAGTCGCATGAACCTCGTCAGGGATACATTCGTAACAGAGCTTCAGATATTTGAACGTGTTCTTGCACGTTGGATCGTCGAAAAACGTATTAGAAGCAACCACTTCGCATGCTTGGTTATGTCGGCATTGGCTTTCGACCTTCTTAAATGTATTTTCTGGGTCGGTCTCACATGGTTTGTCTGTGACGAGGCCTACAGGAGCTTCAGGGCAGAACTCGTTTTCTTCTCGTCCCCAGAAAGCGCGGTTTACTTTGATGGTTTCATACTGTTTGCATTGGAGCCACGTCTTCTCTCCTTCGCAAATATACGAGCAGTTCTGACAAAATTGTAATTAGACAATTTAAACTTCTGTAACATTATACAAGGGTAATTTATGCTTATGCATGGTTTAAACGTCAACGAAAGATACAGTGTAGTACACTTTGACTCTTTAAAACCTCTTTCAACAATTCTTTTGACGAAATAGGCTACAGCTAACTCTCTTGTAACGGACACATTTCTAAAACTGAAACTTATAAACCTGGACGATAGAGAAAGTTACCTGTATACAAAGCTGAGACTGTTTACACATGAAAAATCAAAAAATAATTCTCGAAATGGTTATCACGATCGAGCACAAGGATAAGTACTCAACTACTTACTGGCATTACAGCTTCCGGACCAGAAGGTCCTTCATCACCCAATGGTCCTGGAAGACCTGGTGCTCCAGGTTCGCCAGCTAATCCCATGAGACCGGGTGCGCCTTGTTCTCCTTTAGCACCAGGCATACCAGGGAGTCCAGGGGGACCAATCGGACCGGATTCACCATCGGCACCAGGGGCTCCTACATCACCAAGAGGACCAGCAGGACCAGGAGCTCCTGTCATACCTCGCGCTCCCTTTGGACCCGAGGGACCTTCGGGACCCGTTTTTCCGGGGCGTCCAGCTAGGCCGCCGTAAAATAGCGTAAGATTTTGCTCTAAGATTTGACTGATCATAAAGCGGTCCAACAGCTGTTGATCAACTGTGTCTCCTGGCTTGGGAAGGTCGTATTCAACCTAAAAACGTATATTTATTTACCAATATAATTTCTTGATAATATTTTTGGAACACCTCTGCAGCCTTTCCCCGCTTTCTGCTCCCACCAAAAAAAAACATAGGCTTACTGAAACTGAAAGGTAAGTGACTGACATCATAGCCAGTTCAGGGATGCTCTTTATTGAAACCTGTAGCGCAGCAAGGATAATCATAAGAGTGGCTTTGGAAGATCTAGTTCGAATATAAACTGGAAATCGTTTCTCCATACTTACCAAGAGTAATTAGTACATCAAAGTTTTCCTTTAAAGGCTTACCTGCTCTTTTTCTTCACTGTCTTCAGAAGGATGATTGTCGTCAGCAAACTCGTCAGTGATCGGAATTCTGTGCCTACTTTTCCCCCCTTTGTGAGGAGAAGTAGCGGATCCTCCGCTAAGAGAGGAACTGCTGCTTGACTCGCCATCTTTCTCCTTTTCGTTGTTACTTATCGCGTTGCCAAACAGGTCAGCAATTGCTTCCGAAGGATTAGTTGCTGGTGTTAACTCCAGGGTGCCACTTCCTCCCGAACCCGAAAGGAAATCCGAGGCAGAGCCATAATCTATCCCAGTGCCGGACCCTAGGCCATAATTGCTACCAGATCCGACTTCCAAATTGAAGGGAATCCTTGCAAAATTGTCAGGAGTAGCACTAGCTTGTATTCCAGAATTTGAGGTAAAGCTAAAGGGATTTAGTTTTCCAGTGTGTGAACGTTGGCTCGATTCTTCTATACCAACATCTCCAGATGAAAACGCACCTGATCCCTCCCCAGCTCCGGACTCGACTGCGTTTATCATCTCTGCACCTGAGGAAGAGCTTTCTTCATTGGCGATAAAATCTTCCGGAAACTCCGCTATGTTGTTTGAGCCAGAGCCTGAACCTTCCTTTGTCGAAGTAGAGGTATCGAAAATTGCAGACCCTGAGGAGGAGAAAGATGCTTCAAAGCCCACGCTACCTGGGAGGGTACTTGCTCCGGAGTCTGACTGTCCAGAAGAAGCTCCAGCGGCAGATGAAGCCAACGTGGCCGATGAAATGCCTGTGCCGACCCTTTTTGGTGTTGGTAGATAGGCGTGCTTGGCAACTGGAAGTGCATGGGAACCAGATCCAGAACTAGATCCACTATCGTTCTCTGCACTTGCTGATGATGCTGACGCTGATGCTGATGCCAATGCTGATGCTGTAGGCGCATAGTCCTTCTTCGCAAAGGTTTCAAATGATAATCTGCCGCTTCCACTGTCGCCATTTCCTGATTCAGACAGCTGGTCTTCGTATGCTGATCCTGATGCCGACTCGCTAATGTCCATGACGTGAGGCCCAGTCCCGGACAGTAATGAAGTTCCTGATGCATCCTCGCTTCCGGATCCGGCCAAAGACTGAAGGTCAGTGCTATCACTAAATCCGAATCCACCTGGTAGCGGCTCATCCGCCTGACCAGATCCTGTGGATGATGCCAACGTGTCGAGTCCAAACCCAAATCCCCCGCTAGTTTCAACTTCTTGATCACCTGTGGATGTCGGTTTCGTCTGTGAAGGAATGGTTGTCTCATTAGACTTCTCGTTTGTTTCGTTTTTATTAGAGAGTGCCATGACCGGTTTGGCAATTTTCTTCTGCACAGTTTGCTTTTTTGTCGCATATACAACCCCTTCGTCTTGTCCTGAACCAGATCCAGAGATGTCTGTTAGCTCAGCTGATTTCATCAAATTTGCTTCCGCTTGCATCCCAGAGCCAATTCCAGACCCTGCTCCAGATTGGTCTGTCATTCCGGACCCCAGTTTGTTTTCTGGAGAGGCCATTGTCATGAGATTAGGGCCCACTGCTCCAACACTACCAGGCAGAGTCTCGTCTTCTGAGGGTGGTATTTGTATTGACTGAAAATCTTCAGTATTTCCAGAGGCGCTTTGCTGTTCCTCACTTCCTGAACCGGAAGCATCAGATGACTGTAAGACAGATGCAAGCGAAAGGTCAGCACCTGTTGCGTGTTCTTCTCCCGAACCAGAAGCATCTTGTTGTACACTGACCGTGGGCTTTACTATCTGCACCGCCTCTTCTCCCGCTTGCGCCTTGGAAGAGGCTTGTAATTCGTCTAAGTTTAACTTGCCTCCAATACTACCAGGGAGGCTTTCTCTTTTTTCATCTGAAAATCCAGATCCTGAAGATGTATCCGGCAGGATCTGTTCTAGCAATGATTGCTCTGGGGCTATTTGACTGTTTGATGTGGATGCTTGAGCGGATTCACCTGAACCAGAAAATGAATTGCCAGATGCATCTGCATTTACATTGGCTTCGGGTTCTAGTTGGCTAAGGTCAGCAATGCTGCCAACACTACCTGGAAGCTCTTCCTCTCCCGACCTTGAGGTTTGCTTTGCTTTTGTTTGATCTTGAACGGACTGCACAATAGAATTTCCAATTCCTTGAACATGTCCAGAGCCTGACGCAACTGCATCCTCGACGTTGCTCTGCAAAGGGGTTCCAGACCCGGACGAGAAGGTAAAACCAGATGCAGTAGCTGGCTCTGCTTGTGTTTTCTCAATTTTTTCAATGTCGCTCACTTGACCCATGCTACCTGGCATGGGTTCTTGAGGTTCATCATCCTCACCAGAACTATCTGCAGATGCATCATCACTTTCTGACTGGCTAATGCCCGAGATAAAGCTAACTCCGGAGCCACTCGCAACGTCAATTATCGTATCTCTCCTTTGTTCCTCGTCAGCACTGGATTCTCCTGAATCATCTTCATTGTCTTCGTCATCTGCCGAGCCCGAACCTGATTCCTCGTCATCATCATCGACATCGTCATCGTCATCGTCATCGTCATCCTCTTTCCCCGATGTTTCCTCTTGCTCAGACGAATTCTTCACCTGAGATCTCCGTTGATATTTATCATCCTGACTTTCAGCTGAGCCAGATGTTGTTTCTTCGTCCTCCTCGTCCTCCCCACTTCCACTTGCACTAGCATCGAATTGCTCTCCGCTTTCGTCACCGCTCTCGTTATCATTATCATCAACACCTTCATCATCTTCATCGTTACCCACACTTCCTGGCAACTTCGCTTTCTTCTGTGTGTGACCCTCACTGCTCTGTTCTGTCTTCGCCTTTTGAAGACCAGCGATAAAGGCAAGCTCGTCTGCGTTCAATCCACTCCCACTGGCCTCTAATTCAGATGCTAGCTTTTGCTGGTTGGTATCAGCAGAGGTTAAAGGAGGGGCTCCTTCCCCTAATCCACTAGCTTCGGGAAACCCTTGAGAAGAGGAACTTGCTTTTTTACTGTCTTCTGTTGGAGCAACCTCTTTGCTTCCATTGAATGTTCTGTTAGAGGCATTTATGGCTTCCTCAGGCTCTGCAGCGTTAAAGGATACAGTCTTTGGGTCCGTGGAAGTTTCCTTGTTAACCGAATTTTGTGAAAGAGGGACTGGGGGTGGTTGGGAGACGGGCCTGAAGCTTTGCGTTGCAGCAGCAGATACATCTGTCAGGGATCCCGAACTCTCTTCCGCGCTGCCGACTGTGGACCCAAAATCCTGTTCTGTGGGTTTCAGTACAACTGGTTTTTCTTGTTCCTGTTCTGCGTCCTCCAGTGTATTCCCAGAACCGAGGGTATCTTCACCAACTATGATGTCCTTTTTTGTTTTCGACGATGCAGCATGCCCGCTGTCCCATTCTCCATCCCCAGAAGGCGAAGTTCCACTTTCAGTTAATTGTTTTTGGCTGAAGATGGAGTTATTCTGTTGAGGTTGCGGGAGAACTGGAAGAGAGGAAGTCCCACCAGCAGGCTCTACTCTTCGCCTGAATCTCTCTATACCCTCCCCTTTGGGTTTTACTGCCACCACCTCCTCACTTGGAATCGGCGCAAGGCTCTCTAATACTTCCAATAGGTTGATATCTGAATCCTTTTGAAGTTGGACATTGTCAGGGACATCACTTAGCTAGATAACAGAAACAATAGTCGTAAGCGTTTCGAAGCAAAATCCTTTTTTCCTGCCAAAGCACTCTGTAGCTCTTCTCAAAATAAGGAAAGACAAGCTCGCAAGCGGCCCAGTGATCATTTGCACACCAAGTTCAAGAGAGACATTGTTATTCAGTTTTCATTTAATTTTCTTTATTATTCTGTAGCTGATAAAAAAGCTAATCATTAAGGGACGCTTTATGGGAAAGTTAAAATCAGTTAAACAGTGAAACCACTGCCTTCATATTTTTCGCCCAAATGAACAAACCACGAAAGACTCCATTAATTCTACAAAACTGTTAGTGCTAGTTGTTATTGTGTTTTAGGATTTTACAGTTATTTTCGCACTGCCTTTTCCTGTTAGTATCGCCTTCGATGTATGCGTAATGAAGTCGATGTGAAACACGGAGAATCCATTTTGACAAAACTCTTTTGTTTTCGGATTTTTTTCGGCCGTTTTGATACTTGTTCAAACACATCGAGCCGAAAGCAAAAACAACAACTGATTCTGCCTTGCGTTTTTTGTTTCACATTGACTACATGTATCTGCTTCAAATTCTGACTGGTTCATAAAAATGCTTGCGTCCTGATATGATGGAGGGGAACACCTGCGGCGAAGCCACTTTCTTGCCCCTTCATCACGATCGGTAGAATTAATTAGGTGTTAATCGCGTCCTTTGTTCGGCGTCTTCTGCAGGTTTTCTGTTGCTCTATTTTTACCTTCCTCGTGGCTTTCGAAAGACCTGCCACTTGACTAGCATTAGTTAGTCCCAGTGAACATTAACTAATTTACTGCATGATTACAACTTAAACGATAACTCTATACTGGGTTAATCACCTCGGTACACGCTCCAAAAGCGACAAGTAAAGTTGTTATCAAAGTCTGTAGGATGAGCGCCATATTTTCCTGAAAAAAAAAAGACATACTGAATCTTAGTAATGTGGCATTTACATTTCCTGGCATCTTTGGATATTTTATTACTTAGGTATAATTCCTTTCAGAATAGAGTTAGATTTGCACCCACTCAGCATAAGAAATTTCCTTTTTGCTGAAACTTTTGAACAAAGTCATACATAATGGCCGTCTAATGTGACACGTGACCATTTACGAACTTATTCATTTTAAGAAAATGGTGCGGGTTTGAAAAAAAACATCACCATTATTTTGTTTAAGATATGACCCACTAATCGTTTTTCGAAGGCAAAATCATATAAATTTCATTTTCGTAAAAACGGTGTCACATACCACTTAGTGCAAATGGCCTATTTATGAAGCCATCCTAAGCTTAATTTTTCTCCATTATTGTTCTTACTACATTTTGAGGTCTTTTTGTCCTCTGGGTAAGGATGAAATAGCAATATACTGATGTTTAGTGGCGTCCTATACCGCGTATAGCCTCTCTTCTTGCCGCACGTGTCCGATAAATTATAATTAAAAGATTTGAAGATTACCTCTCTTCTACGCTTTTTTTAAAGGAGAAGGCTTTATTTAAACGTTTTGTGCCCCATTTATCACATCAAACAATCGTTCGTCTAAAAGAGTTTTGTATATTGAAAAAAAGGGCACGTAAGGGGTCCTTTCTTATTTTGTTGCATTTTATTAATTATCACTGATCTGAATCCTTTCCAGCGGTATGATAAAATACGAATTGGATATTAATATTATCTATATGTACTGGATAATATACCTGTGTGCGGGTAGTAAGACCCTCGGCACTCCTTGCCGTTTGCCTACTGCTCTTTGGCCAGCTTCGATGAATTACTGCGAAAAATATGATAAGCTGACCAATTAACTTCACAGGTCTATTCAAAGTACTGCGAAAATATGGGAAGCCATGCAGAAAACTAAGTCGGGTTGAGAAGGAATGAAGGAAAACACCCTGTGATATCATTCTACGTGTTCAAAATTGTGGTAGGGGAATGGGAAGTAATTTCAAGCAAGAGCTCTTCCAACAGATGTGAGGGCCTGCAATAGCCTAGTTTAACGAAAGGGCGCATTAAATGTAATCATACTACAAAATTATATAAATTCACTTATATATTTTACTGTATACCTATTGGCTACTCCTTTATCGTATTTTTTCTTTCAAGAAATTTCAATAACCTTATGATCAGACAAGTGTGTCTAGTGAACAAAAGTCAAAACAGTCTTTGACAGAGAGGTGAATGTTGGTCTAAAACGAAGGCAATTAGCCGCGTCTAAACAGCGTAATAGTGGCAACGGATACACCAAAATCTTAGGTCCCGTTTTAGCATAAATATAGACAAGAATTTTCGTACTTACGTTGTATAATCAAGTCACCAGTCGGTTGCTCGGTTGGCCAGCAATTTAAGCAGATTAACTAGCCCTACGAGAAAGAAATACGGACTCTTTAACTATTCTTTAACTATGCATTTAGAGTAAAGAAATTTCAGTGAAATCTAAAATCCGTACGCTTGAAAAAATAATCAAAATAAACCTTGGAAGGCAGAAATTTCCCGATTTTTTCTCAGAATTATGACAGACCGTCCGTGCTTGCAAATGCTATTTCCATAAAGTCATTCTTTCCATTGCGTATTATCTCATCTCCATGGTATGCGAACCTCCAAAGGCACATGCGCGTTGATCTTTGATGACCCCAAGTTAACATATGGGAATCGATTAAAAACCAATCGCGCTGTGAAAAAATGTAGTTCAATGAATTTTCTACAACATTATTTATAGCTAAAAGCGATAAATTTTATCCCATTCTGTGAGGAAATCTCAATTATCGCTTCAGGTTCGCGACGGTTGTTTTGGCCACCTGCATGTTTGTGATCAGGTCATCCGGGTGTTCTAAAAACACCGCTTGCTCTGTCACTTTTACTTCTGGAATGGAACGCGGACCTCCGATATTTTTGTCGCTTTGCTTTCAGATTTAAATGGGCCTTCGTGGAGTCATCTTATGAAAAATACTAGAATGGACAACACCATTACACAGTACAGAGTAATATCTTTTAATTGGTTGATCGCACTAACCGGCTCACAGATTTTATGTACCGGTTACGGGGAACTAATTCTTAAACCTTAATTGGTTTAGTTTGATCATCCTCACAAACACTAAGCCGTCAGGTTTATTACTCAGTGGCTAAAGATCATTGTTGCCTTTAGCAGTAGTTACTATTAAGAGGGATTGAAATTTTAAAATTGTGTCAGTGAATATCCTTCGCACAAATAACATGGGTTTGGAATAACTGACACTTCGTTTGTCAGGTTAAACGTCACGATAATCAGCCGACTGAACAGTTTTGCTGAAGCTCAACTCCACCGGATGATAGCAGTAGTAGATATTTAACTACCTTGATTCGAAAAAAGCGTCATATCGTTCTACCAGAATTGGTTAATAATGTCGTTGTTGAAGTGAACTCCCTAACTACGGTGATTTACACAACGCATCTTATAGTTAAATACACATGTACAATTATTCTATTCAGTATATACAGTATTAAATACCTTTGTAAACACAACAAACAATTTTAAGACAGATATAAAATAAGAGGTTTATCAGTTTGAAATTGTTATAAATTGAGGAGCCGTTTGCTGCTTTAGTAGAAAATTCTGTGTCGTAAAGTACGTTGTCCTTTTGACGTTGACATCAGAAATATGTTCCATCGATGGATCAGATATAAACCCGTTATAATTATTTGTTTTGGTTTTGGCTGTGTGTATTTCAGGTTGGTTACTCACTGCTGGCCAAATCAAAATATCCTCTGATAAGCAATTGAACAAGAAACTCCAACTTAAGATACGATCTACTAATCTATTACTGGTGGCCTGTCACAAACGCTAACTGGTGTGTGTGCAAAACGTAATTAATTATGCAACGCCCTATATATAATCTGACAGTTTGTTTGAGAAACAAATGTTCCATTGGTAAGTTGAGGGCGTTAAGAATTATTCCCCTGATAGATTCGCTTCTCGCGTAGTATGCGTCAATTGTTTCACTTGTTTCTTTATTGCTGTTTTATGAAAGCGTCTGGTCGACCTTTTGAAAGCACACTTACCAACTGGGTAAGATTACCCAACGCCACCGCATTGGGGTGCGACGGAAACATGCTCTCGCTGTCCTGCGGGGGACAGGAAGAAGGACTTAAAATTAATTCTGCATTCTGGGGAAGGGACGATCTCAAGACTTGTCTTCCTGACAAACCTTCGGCGATGAATGTCAAGTTATGTGCACCGACTCAGCCTTATTATGCTCTGGCGAAATTGCGGTCCTCGTGTGAGAAGCAGCCATTTTGTAATATACCCGTGTCCGACCTGTTTTTTGAGCGCCCATTTTGCCCGGGTGTGGCGAAGTTTCTAAAAGTTGTGTATGACTGTAGGGTGATGAGTGGAATGGGCGCTAGATAGTTCAAAAGTTAAAGGGAAATCTCAACACTTGTCTCCAAAGAAAAATATCTTCACAGAATACATGAGTGCCTACTGGTTGGTTGCTTTTCTAAGAAATTGAGGGGAAAGAAGTTTTTGTTTTAGAAAGACTGTTACACTTGACTATTTGAGGCTATTTGGTGCCTAATCGACCGTGGAAGATTTTACCCAAGAAAAGAGCCAGTTTTAGTACGGTCGTATTAGTTTTGAAGAACCTTCTCTACCAACATACAAAACCATGATAGATGTAATGTAGAAAGACTAGCCTGTGTTTCACGGACGCTGAAAGTTGAACCATGTATCACAAAAAGCCACGTATGCCGGCAGAGTTGAAGCTTATGTACGCCAGGAAAGTGCCTTACACCGGCATTGTCAAATAACGCGGATAAAAACCGATTTGAAACTTGTTTAACGAGGGGTAGATACTCTGACAAGCAGTAGGCTTTCTTTACTTCAGTGACTGTGTTTTTATTCAAGCCAACCTTCCAGTAAACGTTCCTTAGATGTTATATTAGGATTCGACACACCCATGGTCAGTTCAACTGTTTGTGACCCAGGCGAAATAAGTGGAATCGTGGTATATTATTATTCCGTGATTATTGGACATATTCAAGCACTAACCATCCCAATCACCTCTCGGCTGTGTTTTGTCAGGGCGTGTACATTTAGATAGTGTTTACTAGATGATGATTGAAAGATAAGGAGGGGTACTTTCTGACTCGCTTCTTAGCTGCATATCGACCAGATATCGTAGAGGAGACATTGGATCAGTGTTCATCAATAACGTATTAACCGACTATCGTAGTGTTTATGTTGAACCTCATTGCAGTGCTTGATAAGGACTTAGAGTAAGCCGTAGGAATGTCGCGATTTATATCTCGAGTGATTATCGTGAAACAAGCATTATTATTTAAAACTGAATCATAAATAATGAAATTCCAGAGCTTTGATGGGCTTGGCCATGATCATGGTTTATGAGCCATTCTACCATGCTCTCCAAATATGGTAACTGTACGCGTTTCCTCAAAATTAAAAACAAGCTGAGAATCGGTTGTTTTTACAAATAAAGTCGGGAAGAATTCTCGATATTTTGTGGGCGTGTTTAATAAAACAATTATTCCACTCGCGCTTGTTGGATATGAGATGATTATAGGCAACTCATATCCAACGCGCACTCGTGGAATAATTGTTAATTATATTTTATTAAATGTCGTGTCCGGGCGTCATGTTATTTTTTATGGATATTATCCTCAATTCCTTTTCTTTCTTCGTATGCTTAATATGCGGCGAGGCCCTCAAGGCTGTGTATGCCTCTCCCAAGTCATGATGTCAATAGTGTGATTTGCTCTCATAATTTATCATTTTTCATTTCATGCTTCTCTTTTTACCCAACTTATATATTGTTTATTGTGAATTTTGTTTTGTTACTTCAAAAAGCTAACAATACAGTGTGTGAAGAGAGTATAGTACGCATGGCCCTTCCTTTTTATAAGTTTTAATTTCTACCCTTTTCCCTACCGAACATGAGATATCCTGTTTCTGTTTACGATACGGGTAGTAGAACAGGTCTACCTTGTGTTGTTATAAAAGGGGACCATGGTTTCCCAACTGTGATATTGGCATTATCACTCCACCCGGTATCCAAGGTAAGGGGCAGACTTCTGTATATAACTCAAAAGTGACGTTATGATATACCGTTTCTGTCAACAGGCACGAGTAGGTTAGCATGTTCGCCACCTAGTTATACAAAAGGCGACCATGATTTCCCAGATGTGATAATGGCATCAACGTTCTACCTGGTAGCCTAGCCGTTTCTCCGGGATAAGAGGCAATCTACCCGTAATTACGGCTACGCCCACGGGTATTTACCCGTACCCCTACACGGTAACGGTGTATCTTAAGGTCCCTAATTACTCGTAAGTACTCATACACCGGTAGACACACAAAGTCCAAAGTCGCATATTTTGGCCATATTGATGGAGCATCCTGCTGCCATCTGAACAGATCTGTTTTAGGGCAAGAGAAAGGAGGACACTCTGGATTTAACTATGTGGACAATATTGCCAAATGGTGTTATCGGGCCACTGGCCGGGGGTATAGTGTTTTAAAGCGAAAAAAAGATTCCAAGTGAAAAAGCTAATCAAGAGTGCCACTAGGGCAGTGCGGCTCAAGATATTAGATTAGGAGATTGTGATTATGAGATATTGAGACAAACGGCATACTTCTAAATCCCCTATTTCGGACTGACCGCTGATGCCTTTAAGAATCACCAACTAACTCAACTCCGTTGTGCACCAATACTCTTATTAAGTTACACACGGTAAGTTTGAAAAGACCATAAAGCTTTACTGTCACAAACTTAAGACGTTGCGTTTATGGTACTAGGTCACCTACATTGACAAATGCTACTAACTCGGGCATACCGTACTTCATTTACATTAGCATCTGTAAGACCCCTTAAATAGTTTGACATGAAAGTTAACTTTTTGAGTCAAGAGATTACTAAAAAATAGCGTGCACTCAGTAATCCTTGTAATTACCGGTGGTTTTTACAACAGCTTTTTCTCAAAATAAGGGAAACACTTTAGAAATATTACTATATACACCTTCGAAGTAAATAACAAAGTGGAGCATGAAAGACCATGAAATGAATCTTCCTAGATTAATAAAATGCTCTAATTGTTGTTTTCCTTGGAATTGTGAACAGAATGGTCAAATGCAGAGTTTGTTCCTCCCCAAATTGTATTTCACCGACTAACATGACTTCTTTTTCCTGCTTCGAAATTTTCCAAGCCCTGCTTCAGAAATTTGTAACACATTATACATTCTGTAACTGGCATTGAGAGTGCTGAACAGTATTAGCCGGTGAAAAACGTTTATATTGTTTTCTCGTCATGCTGATCGATCCAGTTAATAGCTAATAAGATTAGCCGCTGATTTTTGATCTTTGAATGGCTGCTTTGACTCGTGATTCACTAGGTAGGCACTCGTAGTTCACTCGCAGATACTTGTAGACCTGCCCACAGTCAGTCTTGTCAAAGAAGGTCGAAGTTGCAGCTAGTTCACAAGCTTGTTCGTCTTTACACTGTCCTTCCACTTTGGTCATTGTGTTGGACTCGTCTTGAGGGCACATTTCTGCGGTGCTGAGTCCGTGTTGGACGCCATTTGTGTTACAGGTGGCGGCGTCATCACGGCCCCAGAAGGCAGAATTAATTTTGATAACTCTATATTGTGGACATTCGATCCATTCCTTCTCTCCTTCACACGTGATGGTTTCCTGAGCCCCCTGGAATAAACAAAAATACGTCGTTTTTTGCGCTTATTTTGGAAAGCAGAGTTAAAAGGCAAAATACAGCGAAAAACCGGCACTTATTATATGTACTGTGAAAATCTGTTGTTTCAATGTACCAAACGTGCAAAGTCGGCTGTCGTCGATTATGTTTTTGTCGCATGTGCCTAAAATGACCACAATTCTCTGGAAGTGTTAGAAGTAAATAAAGCACTTATTTATACAGGATAAGATTTCAGCAACGCTGATGTGGTCAAGACTTTTTATGAGAAAGAAATTATAGACTGGAACGTATAAAAATATTTGCTTCGAGATATATCAGCCAAATCACCTGGCTACTATGTAACCTTGCTTTCACTTTCGACTCATGAAAGCCAAGCGATTTGCCTGAAATGTCTTGAAGCAAATATTTCTATAAGTTTCAGTTTTTAATTTCTTTTTCATTGACGTCAACGGAACGTGAAATGAACTTTTTCGCTTCGAGACTTTTTATGTTTTCCATCTAGTGTTCATAGCATTCAAGCTACACTGAAAATCCACTGGGTGTTACTTACCACTGTTACGTTTTTCTTAAGGACTCTTATTATCATTGAATAGAAGACCCTTTAAAGGCCGATCCCAACTGTGTAAACACGGATCACTGAGATTCAAATCTACTACGTCACAGCCTCAATTACTTACTGATGCTGCAGCCCCCCCGAGACCTGGTGGACCAGGTGGCCCCGGAGGACCCGGTGGTCCTGGAATGCCCCCACGGGTATAAGCGTCGCCGCTTCCACTTCCACTACCTCCGCCTCCGTAGTAAGCAGGAGGTCCTGGTGGTCCGGGTGGACCCGGAGGTCCCATTAAGCCACCTTGCCCATTGACGAAAAATCCCACTGGTAATTTCTGGTTCCAGTAATAACTCAGAATATTTTCTTCTTCAGAGTTTCTCTTTATTAGACGTGGCTTTCTCGGTACAACTGAACAGTGCTGGGAAAAGAGGAAATTTTGTCTTATTGTTACTTTCATTTAGCTTAAGTTATATATATTTATTTTTTGTTAATATCCAATTTCTTAGTTGCAGAGATACTCTAGGCAAATCTAGGCTTCCAGTTATCTTCTTACTCGACAGTTTCAAGATTTTCTAATGTCTTGGTAATCATATTTGGGCATTCTGGGTATCACTGGTATCAGGGCCAAGTTTGATAATCAAAATCCGGTGGCCAGACCAAAGTCCGTGGATCAGTTTTAAGTCAATCAAGGTAGAGTTGATAATTAGCACACCAAAAAGAAAAGTCATGAGTAGAATTAGGGCACTTTTTGTGAATTTGGCAATATGAATATAGGCATTGTAATGGTCCGATAATTATTTTCGTTAAGTTAACAACAATTTCGACCCAGTACGGCTGTATATGACTGGATTAATCTGGTTTCATTCAATCATCATATTGAATTGTCGCTAAATTCGGTACTTTCGAGATTTGAAAGTCATAACTAAAAATTTTTGCTGTATTGTTATAACATTGTTGCCACAGGACTATTGGACGATCCCAACGGTACATATTACAAAATACGTTAAATCGAAAGGGCCCTTGATGTTTACAAAGTGTTTAAGTGGACTGAGTGAAGGCGAAATACCAGGAAATAAACCCATTGTATAGTGTTCACAAACAGAACAAAATGCAACTTACCGCTAATATAAATAAGGCCAGGCCAACAGCCAGCCTCAGCAGGCTTGTATCAGCCTTCATTGCCTAAAGAAAACAAGAAAACACACAGGGAGAATTTGGTCAGTCGCTCCCAGTTAAATCACTTTTCTCCAATGGCGCGTGACTGGTACCAGTACAGCTATCCTGGGAAGTAGTGATATCATCAGTAATCAGCTCAATCAGCGCGCCTCATCAGAGCTTTTCGGTAACCTCTGATTTTTTTCATTCTCAGGTACCAGGATTTTGATTTCCTAGTTTAAACAAGAAAATTTTCTAAGCTAGACAAAGTTGGTTGTAGGTTGTCCCTACACGTATAGAATTGGATCGATTTAGAGTTTTTTCCCGCATCGGTTATAAACAAGTCACCCATTAAATCTACTCCTCCCCTTTACCTTTCACCTGTGCACAGTTAAAGATCTCAAACTAAGATTAAACACTTCTCAAAGTAACAGAACGTTAGCTTATATTTAATTGGTGGTTCATTTTGAATCGAATCCATTTATAGGTAGTCGATATCTCGACTTGAGGCAGAGAGAATTGACATGAGAGAGACAACTTTAGACTACAATGTCTATTAGGCTGGCATTACAAATTCTTACCACAGCCTTTGAAATTCATAAGTTTTTTCGGGGATATTAATCTTATCAGCACTTAAATTAAAAACATAAGTGGCGATTCTCTTTCCTAAGTGTAGATCGATTTATGCTGGAAGAACCCCGATTCAATTTGCTCACAACGGTTTTTAAGGCCTGATACTTTTGACCTCCCCTTCCTCTAACGTAGTGTTTTGTGACCCGCTTAAAAAAAGGAATAAACCGAGATCAGGGGCTGATTGTTCTCTCTCAATTTACTTAAAAGTATTTACTTAATATGACGCCCGAAGAGCACTTTCAGAAGAGCTACATTTCTCTTCAATTAGAAGCAAATGGTGCTAATAAGATACAGCATCAACAAAGCACGTATGATTTTTCTCGTGCGAACAAAATGTGAACGCAAAGATTAAAATATGGCTTCTTCTTTGGACAGTTACGGTCCTCAAAACCATTTTGCAAAGCCTTATTAAATGTAGACAGATAGAAGACACGATTATTATCACTGTTACTTCAACAGCCGAAGTTGGCTTCTTCAATGAAGCCTTCATTTCCCAGTTTTTTGTTTAAGAATACCAAACGCCAAATCATTGGGCAGTCAATCATTTTTTGGTTTCTCATGCACATTCTACAATATCAGCCGCAAAGCAATACAGTTGGATATCTCTAAACAACTAATGTCACTATTTCTGGCAATAATGTTCGATAATCATTGCCGTTTTTTGAGGCTTACAAACAGTCTCGGGGAATTACGGTTGAAATGTAGATGGAACACGACTCAGTTATCGAATCGTTTCAGCTTAACAAAAATTCACAGAAGCCGATCCCTCAGAGAGAATACATGCAACGCTGCTGACAATCGGTGAAAGTAAATAGAAAACGGCTTCTTGGCTCGGAGAACTTGCTGTAATGGCCTATACAGGTATATGGTATGGTATACAAAGGGTTTGGACCTCGAGGTGAAGCTGCCTCGTATGAAGTATATTGAGTACCTCCCCCGGCTAGGGGTTTTTTGGCTCGTTCCAGCAAATTACTGTAATTTGATAGAAATTTTTTTGATTATTTTATTTTTCGTGTTAGGTGTCCCCGATTAGTAGACTACGTGTAGCCAGCTAGAAGATTGACACATTGATAAAGATTTTCATTCATTCATTCATTCATTTCATCACAGCCGTTGTTATTATTTCATTGTAAACGACACTTACTGTTAAAAGACAGATAAGAGTAAGGCGCAATAAAGGTTTACTATTACTGTTTACAAAGGTTGCCCTCTTTTCCAAGTGGGAATCAGTGTTCCAATTCAAACAGAATTTCTCCCGTTTCTTCAAAACTAACTTTCATACCAGGTTTTTACGGCCATTTTTCGGTAAATGGAAACTGTGTAAATTAACGGTAAACAACGAGTTCTGAATTTTCTTTACAATTTGCCTGAACGGTTAACCGATCGGATACCCGAGGTAAATATTAAACAACCTTGAATTGAATGGACCAGTTGATGAAAACCACATACAATGCTTGCAGACGATCGAAAGAACCAATCAAATCTCCAACCACAGATGCAGGTATTTGATACCAAGGGCGAAAAGAACACGTTTTAGCAACGTTAAGGAACGAAGTAACGATTGAATTTGTGTTTACCTTGATTTCTCAGCCAATCACGATTTGTAGAATTACAAGACAATGGCGAAAGAAAATTGTTCTGGACACTCAACTGAATCTGAAAAGGAGATTATTTCCTAATTCATCACCGTCTTAGCACTTTCCCGAAAGAAATGCCTTCATTATTACAAAAGAAGCGCTCCGATACAGGAGTGTAGTTACATAGTTATGAAAATGATAGTTTTTCGAGCTGCACGTAATTCTGGATACACCCCAATAAGAATTGAATCAGTTTCTAGCCAGTTAATTTGTTTGAACCTTTTGCAGTCAAAGTGTGGTCAATGCCCTTGAAATGCTAAACTATCTTTATTTAGATGAAGGTAAAGTTTCAAGAATTGATAAACTTTTGGCCCTCTAAGCGTTTTTGCAGAAAGGCCCTGCTTCTACTGCAAAAGAGATTGAAATTCAATCAGAAAAACTGACCTAAATCTCTATATGTTGGATTGTCGAAAACGTAGACTAACCACTTTTCTAGTCAATTAATCCTCTTTGAGATATAATGAACCGTGGTGAAACGAAATAGCAGGTAGTTTGAAAACAAGAACAACGGGTTACAACAGTCCACTCTTATCTGATCTTAAACAAGGAGCTTGACGAACTTAACCACTAAGGTATTGGGGACATTGTAATTGGCAGTTCGTAGAAAGTGAGGGGATATGCAATTTAACTTTGTCATTAAAATTTTTAAGCACAATGACTTGCAGCAGTAGCATAAAAACAGAGAATTGGCTTCTTAGATTTCATCAAAAGCGTAGACACCATCAATGAAATGACAGACAATTTTTGTCTGGTAGGCTCCCGTAACTGCAAGAACGTTTTCAGATAAAAATAAATAATAACAGGACCAATTGGAGTTGATTCGCTTAGCTGCACCAATGCATAGGTTTCAGCAGTGTACAGGATTCCTGATTCCAATACAAGCGTCTCCAGTTTCCTCTCTATTAACAATCAATTATCTGTGATAGAACATCTCTCGTGAATTATTGTACAGTTCAGAGGACTATCGCTCAGCACGTCACTAGTTCCACCTTTTAAAGCGCAAAGGTCTACGGGTCGGTGCAAAAAAAATTGTCTTAACAGGTTCCACTCCGACGAGACTAAAAATAACCATGCTAAGCCTTTCACGCCTTCGAGAGGAGAAGCGATTGCCACCAATACTAAGCCAAAAAAACTGGGAGGAGCGGAGCGAAAAACTCGTGTTTACTTCAACCTCCTGCGTATGTGTAATTTCCAAGATTGGTCTACGCCCCATGATTTCCACAGCCTGATGTTAACCGGTGTCATGATCACAAAATTGATTCTCCGGTCATAACTCTTACGGTTCAGTTAACTGATTTGTGCGCAAGAAAAAAAAGTAATAACGTTTATCTAGTCCGTCGCAAAACATAAGGAAAGTATTTTTTAGCTGTTTGATACTGGCTGTTTTTACTACTATTTAACGAAAACAAATGTGTAATGTTATAATATTAATCTTAGTCATCACTATAGTTTGATATTGTCTACTTATGTTTCCTGGGCAAGTTTATCTTTCTTTAAACAACAATAATATGGAGGGAAAATAAAAAACGCCAGCGTGCTAAAATCTGAATTAACGATTAAGCCATCCAACGCTGTACGAAGTTAAAAGATAGGCTCTTATCGAAAGGTCAAAACATTGGGAAAGTTTACATGAAAAATCGAACGCTGTTTGTAAGGTCGACCTGGCAGTGGAATTTTTTTGAATCATTTTTTCAGCACTATCGACTTTATCTTATAAAGAGGAACATATGGCCTTAAAATCTTAGAGAAATAAATTCTAGTGAAATAGCAAAAAGTATCTGATTTTTTTCAATGGTGGAATTCACGTTATCTCAACGAAACGAATACCGTTTCGCTTCAATGAACCCCAGGGTTGTTTCATCTTCTCCCTCAAACCCCCAGTGTTAGAAAATGAAATGAGATAATTTATGCAGTTCAACGAATCCAAATGTGATTTTCAAAATCTCTTACCTCTGGTCAAAATCCACGGCCAAGAAATCCGAGGAAAAGAAATAAAAGTTTTCCAAAATGGACTCTGTTAAGCCTGTCCAATTTGGTCACCGTTCTCGTCCCAGATGTTAGGTAATGAGACTACACGTTATTACGTCATGCGTCAAGCGCGTAACATTTACCTACCCGCCAAAAATGAAGCCACTGAGCGTGCGCATCTGGCACCAGTTCGACTTTTACGCTGGGTGATTTTTCAATGATTCAGTCACTGTCAATAAACAAAACAAGTTATAGTTGGAAGTTTGTCAAAAACAGGGAAGTTATGTCAGATAAACGCCAAGAAGTTTGCTTTTTAAGTCTTGCTTTCACTTATGTTTGAAGACTTTTTCTACCTTTGAATGTCAAAATCAAAGGCTGAGGTGACTAACTAAGAAAACATGATTACCCTGTTATTAAAATAGCTGCAATCAGATCACATCACTTGAAAATCAAATAGGTGGTAAATATTTCGTTCAATTTACCTCCAGACGCTTATTTATTTAACCGACGAAGAAGGTTTTCAAACTAAACGCAGATAGTATTGATTCTCTAATTTTAACAAAAGTGCAGTTCTAACCCTTACATTTGAAACAAATTTTTTTGGAAGTTACCGAAGTGAATCTGTTTGGTAATAAAGAAAAAATTGAAATATTGTCAGAAAGCTCACTGGTCTTCCCTGCAATTCAAAATACTCTTGCTCCCAAATAAACGTTATTTAATTCTAACAGCGACGGTAATCCTTTTTAAGAGACTTGATGAGAACGTTAGCCTTCCTAGCGAAAATATTCTAACCTTAGCTGAATCTGTGTATGAAAATTGTCCATTTACGAATCTCACCTTTATATCACTCATCGGCGGACAAATAAGCTTCTGTATCACTCAGCTACAAAGAGAAAATAATTCTCACTGTTTCCACGCAAGACAGGCCTTGTGTTTTGTATGTACTGTAGCTGTCTTGAACCACAAAGTGTTATTTAAACCTCAACACGCTTGAAAAACCTGGCCAGTATTGTTGATGTCATGGTTGGGAAAAATTCACTGAACCAAAGAAACACTAGAGTGCATATGTTTGGTTAGACTCGCTCAAGCAAGTCAGCGTAAACTAAACTGTGGGTTTATTTGTATCATCTCTCGACGTTCGACGTAACAGAAACAGCAGGGTCTCTCGTTCAACCATTAACAAACTGACCTGGCGGGTCTATGTAATTCAGCTAGCCAAAACACAAAAGGGGTACCGTCTGGTTGAACACTAAAAAGGCGAAAACTTGCTAATAAGTTATTACCTAGATGAAACGTGCCTAGGATGTTGTAGTACTAATGTTTCTTTGGGTTAGTAAAGCTAAAACGCTGTTTACGCGAATGTGTGCGTGAACCATCACCACCTGCGATAACAGAAAACGCTGCGATAAGAGAAAACGCCCCTCTCTTAATAGAGAGTCTGCGTGGGGTTAGCTAAGAATTGTCTAAACATATAACTGTCCACTGCGAAATGGCTCTTCTATTTCTTGGTTAGCGTAAGATACATTATCTGACGACAAATTCTGCCCCCCCCCCCCCCCCCCACAATCCGGCAGACCGCTGGGCGACAATAGACTGGTAAATTCACAACTTTCATGTATTAATCATCAGTAGAGTAAGGAGCTAAGGAGTTTTGCCACATGAATGTTGGAGATAAAATATAAAAACAGTGTATGTGTATCATATTATAAATCTAGGGACTACCGTCTCTGAGTACATGAATCAGGGTGCCTAAGAGAGCACCCTTACTGTGTGGTTGAAGCCTAAGAGTGTGTTCGCGGCTTGGAGCTTTTTTCAGAAGTCTTCTTAAACAGTCGCATGATCGTCAGGAGGTGATGAGCTTCTCAGAAGTCTCCTTTAACAGTTGCATGCTCTTCGGGAGGTGATAAGCAACATTTTCCTTTGTCACGAAGAGACTGAATCACGCAAACGTTTTTCGGCAATCTGCGCATGTTCCTCGACACTACATGTTCAAAGGGGTGGGCACCTCTAGTGAGATTTTAATTAATACCGTTAAAAAAAAAACGTGAAAGTTAAGACGAGTCTGAAGGTGCTTAAATATTTGCTGATTACTGTGAAATGACCTGAATTATAGCTGATCACTGAAAATCCGGCACCCCATGCGAACTGTTTTTATCAGTTAACGGTCGACAAAAAAAACCGACCTCCATTCCTCCAATTTACGGTGACCTGAATAAACTAACTGTTCTTTCGGCAGCGTAAACTATTATGATGTGCTTCTTCTCTTCCTGCAAGATAGGAAGAGCAAAGAAGCTCTGTAGAAAATGATGTTAGCGTTTGGTAGGGGGCGTTCTTACCTAACGCTTGGAAATACTGGTGGTTAAGCGGGTATTAATTAGTGTTTTAGAAAGTTTCCTTTTTTTTTTTGGCTGTTATTTTGTCGTGTGATAATTAATGTTCATTGTGTTTCCAATCTTTTGCTTGTATGTCGAAAGATTTGGTGTTCTTAGTCTTCTGCATCTCCATGTCTGTTTTACCTGTTCAGTGAACATGTATGGGCATGCGTTGTTTCTAAATGAGATAATCATACGTTGTGATTATAAGAAGGAGACTTTTGACTTATTCTAACAGTTCCTATTGAATTAGTAAGCGTATCACACTGGTGCCTTGAATAGTAGGCTGCTTGAAGGTCCTTCCCTAGATGATGATAAAGATGGTTTTTATCGCGGTCGCTTTATATGCAGTTACAGTAAGTGCTACTCAGTGCCTGTAGTATTCCGTCTGGCTTACCATTTTGACCTTTTACAATCACTGTTTTAATTTCAGCTACGTGGCGTTATAATCATGGCTTCTCTCCCCGCGGTTGGGTTGATCACGTGAAAATTCATTTCGTTGTTACACGATAGTTTTCAGGGCGTAGAAAGCAAATTTACTCAAGGCAAAAGGACAAGTTTAAATTCCATGCGGAATTATTTGAATTTGTTTTTTCGCAACTAAACGAATTGAAATAGCGCTAATCAAAAACGTGTATTAGGTCGATTTATTGTTTAATTATTTAATTACTTCTTCTGGTCAGTTGATCACAATTGCAATGGCATTGGTTATCAGAACCCCATAGTGGAATCATTCATCGGTACTGAATCTTGATTTAGTTTTGAATTCGTATTATTTAAAATTCATGATTATTTCTGTTTCAACAGCTGACTCAGGCTAGAGTCACATTTTTCCAGGTAGCTTTTGCCCCACACGAAAATTGTACCGGCTAGGGCTTCTGTTCCTACATAAGAACAGTTGATTTCGGCGTGACTTCCGTAACGGAGCAAAACTGCGACGCGTCGATCTCTAAAGAGGAGAGAGACATATCGGATAGTTGTGCTTACTATACCGGATAGCTAGTAAGCAAGTTTGCCTTTTGAAACAAGAAAAGATTAGCATTATTTTTAACTGGAACTTTACATGACGACCATGACCCGTCCCATCCCCGCGATAATCGACCCCATTGAAGGGAGAATGGGACGCGCAAAGCCTTCTAGGAGTTCAGTCCTCCATTTTGTCTTTTTTTCACACAGACAGAAGCAAGAGGCATTGCCCTCGGGGGCAGCCTAATAAAAATTGTACCGTAATTTCTTGTATCGACAGACTTGATTTTGTTTCCTCTTTACCCCCTGAAAAACCACGTGACATTGCTTTTAGCCCATCAACAGGCCGTGGGACGTGCATGGGGGCGGACGTGTTTTTATGAGACTTGGCTCCGACATACAGTGATCCTGTTTGCCTTTTTGTGCCCTCGTATCCTTAAGCCCGTGCATTCTGGCGGGTATCGTAGGAAGGGTTCTATTGAGACTGTCTCTGCGTGCTATTATGAATGCAATTGTAGTTTTGATCAGCCATGCCTGGTATAGCTACTGTCAGTAAAGAAAAATCTTCTTAATTTGACTTGTTGTTCTCCTACCAGCAATGTTCTATAGTTCCACGAAAGCCCCGTCACCTTAAGAATGAACGTCAGAGCATAGTGAGCTTCTACCGCAACCAGAAATTACCCTTGGGATTTTTTGTGAATGGACGCGGATCACGGATGACACCCCGTTCGCTCATAGGTAGCGGAAGTGGAAGTGGAAGTGGGAGCGGAAGCGGAAGTGGTGATATTATTTCCCGTTTTGTGATTTCCCATGGTCATAAGAAAAGTAAAGTGTAACAAATGATGCTTGTCAGACTCATTAATATTGTTTGATCATCTTGAAGACGAACGTTTGTTAATAAACGAAGTACTTATGTTGAAGTCTAGTTTGCTTTGAGTTCTTTATTAAGGAAAACCACGTGATTCTGTAAATCGTTTGCCTCCATTTTACGACCCTTAATCTTATCTCTTCTATGATTATGTGAAGTGATTTCAGAGCAATATCAAACATTAATTTAACCATTAAACACCAAGCAAAAAAAAACAGACTATGCATTTGACCTTTAGTTACCTCCCTTCGAGTAAATGTTTCAGGGAATTGTTAGCTGTCTGTTACGTAAGATTTTGCTCACCATCAAGCTGATAAACAAGAATGAAAAGGGTAGATGGGATACAAGATTCGCATGAGGACAACAACAGATAATATAGAAAGTAATTAGTACGACTTGTTTTACAAACCTTCTCCAAAGACATTTTAGCTAGTATTTAAACTTCCGTCTATTTGAAATTAAGATTTTTATTACACGGGATTTTAAATGAAAGCGTTTGTGTGCACATGGTAATAAGGAACGTGTAATGTTTCAACTTACCGCGGGACTTAGCGCGCGGAAGAAATTTGCAGACCTTTGAAATAGCCATATCGTCTTTTCCGGTGTTTAATAGGTCTTTGCTGACCTCAAGGCACCTGAAAAAGTCGCTCGTTGTGCACATGGATTCTTGTAAAGCGACAGAAAGATAAAAAAATAAAAAAAAACGGTGTGCGCCTAAATGTCCTCTGTCTCATTTAATTTCTTCTCACCCCGGCCAGTAAAACAATTAATCAGGAACTTTGCAATAGTCTGTGAGAGAAAATCCCTTCCATAATTACCCGCAGGCCCATCTAATCCCACCTCCCCCGAACGAAATCTCTAGGGGATTGATATCTGCTTTACAGTAAATTTTCGCTGTGTGTATACCTACTTGTTAAAGGGATAGCGTCCCGATTATGCGCACGCGCTAGCGTCATCGTTTTTTTTTTCTTAACAAATTGGATCCGGTCATTATCCGTCTTCATTTAAAACTGCTCTTCTATCTTTACTACTTAAGAAGGCCTGCTTAGATCATGAAGTTCTTGCAAACTTCAGACCTGTTTCAAACCTAAAGGTGATCTCAGAAGTTATTGAAAAGGTCGTCGCAGTACGTCTTCAAAAATATTTAGAAGCTAACCAGCTAAATGAGCCGCTACAATCTGCCCATAAGCCTTTTTACAGTGGTGAAACCGCCCTTGTGCGAGTTCATAATGACATTTTGGGTGTTATTGATAAACGTCACTGTGTCATACTTCTACTGTTAGACTGGTCTGCTGCACTTTGAATCACGATATCCTCCTTACAAGATTGTACTAAATACTCTATCTCTGGCATAGCTCTTGAATGCTTTCGCTCCTACCTTACTAATCGCTCGCAATTTGCGTTAATTGAAGGATGTAGATATCACAGTCTCACGAGCTCAAGTGCGGTGTACCTCAAGGTTCTGTCCTTGGCCCGATTCTGTATGTACTCTACACAGCACCATTCTTCAATTCCGTGAAATGCGATTTCACTTTTACGCCGATGACACTCAATTATATATTTCTTTCACTACAAACAACGATATGGAATTAACCAACAGTATCATTAAGATTGAGGAATGCCTGTCCGACATTGATAAGTGGTATCCTTCTACAGACTAAAACTAAAGGCAAAGACAAGACCGCGCTTCTCTACTTATTCTCAAAGTATAATCCACAATAATCTCTACCACCGCTTTGAAACTGACAGAATAAAGCCCTCTTCACATGCAAGAAATATTGGCGCTATCTTCGATAACAGTATGTCAATGCTTCCCCATGTCAACAATGTTTGTAAATCTGCCTTTTATCATTTTCGCACCATTTCTCGCATAAAGAAAATACTTATCAACGCAAACTACTAAGATTCTTATTCTCGCCTTTGTAACCTCCAAACTTTCAATTCTCTACTACATAATGTCCCTAAAAACGTCATCAAAAAGCTTCAATCGGTGCACAAGTGCAGCTGCCAGACTGATTACACGCTCTAGGAAGTGTGATCACATCACTCCCGTCCTCTTAGATCTTCACTAGCTACTTGTTTCTGAACGAATTAAATTCAAGATTCTACTACTTACCTTCAAGGCCCTGCATTCAAGACCTAATCACCCGCGACTTACCTTCTAGATCGCTTCGGTCATCTTCTACGCTCAGTCTGAATCCTGTTAGCTTTAACCTTAAGACCTATGGATTTAGAGCATTCGCTGTCTCAGCCCCCGAACTTTGGTCGTTAGGAAGATTTATTTCATTTTATATGTGTTTTATTAAAATTTAAATTTATTTTAATTCTAATTTTTTCTCTTCGTTAAGCGCCTAGATCAGTACTGGATAGGCGCTATAAAAATGTTCTTCTTCTAATTATTGTTATTATTATTATAATTGTTTTCATTATTATTATTATTAAAAAGACAATAGAAATGTCATATTGACACGACAAGATTTCCTTCTGGACCGCACCGCCGACGGAGATTTGTTGTTTACATTCTCAAGTACATTTTAGACTTTCGAAGAAATCTTTCGTCTTCTTTAAAAATTTGGACCGCGGCTTGAAGACTTCTCTCGATTTTGTCTCTAGCTCGGCCTCCTTGCGACCTAAAAAGCTCGTTTCGCTCGCTTTTCTGCTGTGAAACTCGTGTCAGAGGTCAATTTGTGGCAAGTCTAAGCCCAGTAATATTTGCTCGCGTTCTCGCTTCAAAAGTTGGAAAGATATAAATAAAAAAGCAATCTTAACGCAAAGAAGCATCGCAAAGGTTAGTCAAAGATTATATTATGATTTCATTGCACCCGTTTCCCTAAACATTTAGTGCCTGTTGTTTGATTTTGTCCGCCGTAAGGAGGTTTTATTATAAGTTTACTAACATGTCGTTGCAACACATCATATTTCATGAAGCTTCCACAAGATATCCTCAGTCACATTCGTGTCTCAATGGTTTGTTTCTAACATAGTCTATTGTTGCTGTGCCATTTCTGCTTATTCCTTTCACGACTAACTGAGCTTGTATGGAAGCTGGCGGGAGAAATAAGCCTTCAACTGGCATTAGAACGCTCCCCTTCTCTCTTTGGTCCTCCCAACAGCAATGAAACTAACGCCAAAAACAAAACTGTTTTGCCCAAATCAAAACTTAAAGGGAACAATATATCATTGATCTGTAATTCTGAGAAGTTTTAGTATCGAACTCGGCCAAGCGCGATGCAAACGGATTTTTCAAGGTTCTCTTGCTCTCCTCGCATCTTTTGAATTCGCGACATCCTGTCAGAAAATCAAAGTTACATGCACGGTAACCGGATACTGCTCCTTTAAAGTGGTTTTATTCTTTGGGTAAAATTCAAGTTTTTAGGTTAAGTATTTATAGTGTGGCGCTGTTTTGCTACCTTGCCGTGGAGCATGCACAGTGAGTAGTGCGCACGCCCGAAAAAAAAAACGAATTAAGCGTATCGTAAGTTATACGTTTTTGATGCCGCAGTGTGGGCATTCGTCAACGATGCTTAAACGCAAATGTGGACGTGGGAAGTTTGATTCGTTTTTTGTTAACCCGAAAGGCTTTCGGAAATGTGCAGGTGTGAACAGAGTCTGACCATTAATGTTATCAGTTTTCTTTTAAACACCGTCGCCATTGGAACAGCGTTGAAGAAGAAAGCGTTAACTACCTGAAATGGCAACAAGTAGGTTCCAAAGAAGTGATTGAAAATAGTAGCTTTGTTCCTGCTTAAGATACGGTCAGGTGTGGCTGCAAAAGTTCCATTTTATTTTAAAGCAAAGACAACAAAGACACAAAGTCTTGTAGTCAGTCGGTCCCTAAAAAGACTTTATTATCGTGCCACGGTTGATTGCTAAAACACAACTCAACTTGTTGAAAAAAAGTACATGAGTGGTTAACGGCAATGTCGTTTATTGACAAAATTTAAACTTCAAACTGATGAAGTAGACTTCATTCACATCTCGTCACCAAATAACAGCATATCACCACCGATTAACTCTTCTAGAACTATAATACTAGCGTGTACACCAGTAAACCATTCCATTATCAGTTTATTTACATATGACTGAAGATAACATCATAAATCGCCCTATAATATCATACACAAACGATTGAAACAGGTAGTGATTTTCCGTTTTGTATCGTGGCTTGTACCAGTTCGTTTGGTTAGTTTGTGTTGGTCGGTTAATCTCTTATTTAAGTAGCACTAATTAGTAACGTTTTAGAACAAAAACTGTCTACAAACAAAAAAAACACACCCTAGCTCTCTAAATACAATCATTCTCTTGTTAAATTTTATAACAACGTGTCGAGCCGAGCAAATATCGTTCGATTCTACGAAGATGATTTAATCATGTCATGTACAGAAAGAAAACTACCTTAAATCGATATAATACATGGAACAAGTGCCATGTATGTCGTCTTCTTTCGCGGAAGAATTAGAAATTTGCAGGCTTTCGCCTTGGTTATGATACGATTTATTCGCTCATATTCTCCATATCAGGCAAGCCCGTTTTTACAAATAGAACTCTTTCCAGCAAAGTAAAATGTTACATCCATTAAAGAGCCAAGAAAATGCAACGTCCGATAGAAAGTTCGTTTTGTTCTTTCATTTATTGGCTCAGCCCAGGTAGTTAGCGTTGAGTAGGTTATCCTCGTTGACAACTTCGTGCCCGTTAATAACTTCGATGCATTTATAGTAGACTTCCAAGTATTTGTATACGTCAGCGCATGATTGGTCGTTGAAAAAGAACTTCGTGCATCTAATCTCGCACATGGTCGTTCCCTCGCAGGCGTCTTTTACTTTTGTGAGAAACAATGGTGTTGTCGGGCAGTACTGATTAAACTTAAGATTTCCTGTGTGCTCTGTGCACAAGCCGAAGTTTCGTCTTCCCCAGAAAGCAGAGATTATGCTAATGTGTTTGTATTCGTTGCATCTGAGCCAAGCTGTGTCCTCTTCACATTTCACTGTGCCGTTCTGTGAAAACAAAGACATAAGTTTATTCAAGAATTATCAGAAACTGGAATATCCGTCACCGGCACTGCTCAAGTTTGAAACTTCTTAAACTTGCTTGAACACTAGCAAAGAAATTAAGTAAGAAACCTTTTGAAGGGTAACACGTGACTGCTATCACTGATCACTCTGGTGTCATTCATTGATTTTGACAGATACGTACTGTCGTTGTCGCCTCGAAAGTTATGTTATGGCAACCAACTGTAGGAAGAGTTAGGAAGAAAGCTAGTTGACTATATCCACAACACCAAAAGGAACACCAGTCTTGACAACTTCAGCGATATTTGGTCAGCAATGCTGTATAGAAATGTGTGGGAAGATTTTGTCATGGAGGCTCGATTGGGAGATCGGCCTTAAGTATGTAAGTACTTTCGTCTGTATCCTTTAAAACCTTAAGCTCGAATAGTGTTTAGTGTTATAAGACTAAAATGGTGTACTTACGTATCTGATGGGTGTGGGGCCAGGGGGACCTTGCGGACCAGGGGGACCTTGCATACCGGGCATACCAGGCATTCCGCTACCTCCCGGGAAACCAGGAGGACCGGGGAAACCAGGGGATCCAGGAGCACCATCCATACCAGGAGGACCCTGGAAACCCGGAGAACCGGGTAGACCTGGTGTACCTGGAAAACCAGGCGGACCAGGATCTCCCTTGAAACCTGGAGGTCCTTGTGGTCCAGGAGATCCAGACATTCCTGCCATACCATTCATACCGGGAGGACCTTGAAGGCCTTTGAGAATGAAACCCAGTGTTACATTCTGATCCTTTAGTAGTTTGTTTAGGAGTGGAGGGACTGAAGACATTGGCAGCGACGCCTTACGGAAAGAACAATGAAAAACAATTAGTGAGGATATTTTCTAATTCCTGGTAACTCTTTTTGGCTCTATGATTGTAAAAGCTTCATTACCGTCTTATATAAGCTAACAAAGACAAGAAAACATATGAATAAGACTGTGAGGTAATAAGTCAAGAGACAAATTAAAATTGCGTATTCGATTTAGCTATCAAAATTTGTCAGTCCATATCGTACATATATTATTTTGTTCTGTCTTGTCTGTGCCAGACTCCCTGTAACTGGGACGAAGTTTTCTTTATCTTCGATCGGTTAGCAAACACTCTAAAATTCCAGAAACAGATTTGACCCATGCTTAAGCCTTATAATCTGAAAGCAAGGTAATTATAAACAGCTCTCGGGTAGCGTATCGTTGTAAAAGTAAAATCAGTGAACACAAATGAAATCGCCATAGTCAAAACCACCAGGATAACTATCACATGCCACCATGAAATTCACCCGGTTTTAAAATCGATCGATGACTACACTTAAGTTCACCTAAAAGCATTTGTATTACCGATTTGTCTGTGGCCACATATATCGCCGCAAAAGTTACGACAACCACCGCAAGCATGGAATCGTAGCTGGGTATTTTAGGGTTCCTGATTGGGCCTTGGCTTTGTTCCTCTGGATTAGTGATTTCTGTATTCTGCCGATCTTGTCCAGTAACTTGTTGCTTTAAAATTTTAACTATTAGAACTTCTTTCCTTCGCCATTTCTTATATTTAAACGTTAATTTCTGGCAAAATTATAGCGAAAAATCGAAACGGACGGAAAAAGGAATATGTAATCGACGTGTGATTGTAAAAAATTAACAAGAAACTTCCTTCACAGTTTATTTCACTCACTCCATATTTGGTGCTAAAACAGGTGGGTTGACACTCAATATGGCGCGAAATAGAGAAGAAAATGGTTCCGAAGCTAATATTCATTACGATAAAATATTTCCATACATTAAATCAAGAACCATTTGGAAACAGAGATATCAAGAAGTTTCGCATCCCTCGATCGATGTAGTTTGTTGATCTTTGATAAAATCTGTGATGCCAATAATCTGAAACTACATATGTCATATGTCTTTGTGTGTTAAGCAAAACATCATCGTAAAAAATAAAAACGATAAACCATAATGGACTGTGCACAGCAATTTTAATTTACTAAGTAAGAGACTATGGTAGTACAAAAAGTACTCAGTTGTGCCGTTTGCGTATATACATTTAAGTCGTCGGTATATGTTTTAAAGCCCTGGAGTTACTCATCCAAAATGATACGGTTCTTTGATTAGCCACCAACCGTTCGATCAATCGTTCCATTGATCAAACGTTCGATCGACTAAGACAACACGCCCAGTAAACTAAACTCAGTGATTCGTTTATAAATCAGTACTTACCGATAACTGAAAATGTACTAGGCCTACGGCGACTAGTACCGCCAAGGAAGCGATCCTCATGACCTAGGAAAATAAACAGAAAACACTATTTTTCCAAAAATGAAACTGACCCTTCCGTCAAGCCAACATAGGAAGGGAGTTGGGGAGTTTGGTTTCTAGCCAGGCTACCGTGACTTCATTCCACC
This sequence comes from Porites lutea, assembly GCF_958299795.1. Classification (NCBI taxonomy): domain Eukaryota; kingdom Metazoa; phylum Cnidaria; class Anthozoa; order Scleractinia; family Poritidae; genus Porites; species Porites lutea. The sequence continues at coordinate 29,697,829 of NC_133202.1, forward strand.
AGTAAATTGTTTATATATTAGGCAACTGGTGAATGAATAGTTAATTATCTTTGTCTAATGACTTAACTATTTGAGGATAACGTAGTGTTGGATTAGGGGGACAGCACTCATTCAACTGGTCCGCTCTACAGGTGTTTAAAAATCTTTCGGCCAATAACAGCCGCCTGTTGTGACATTTTCTGTTCTGGTTTGTAATTTTTAGATCTTTAGCTAACGAAGGGTTTTTGGATTTGTAATTTTTCGCGGGCTTTTTTCCCTTGCAAATAAAATTACCTGAAGTTGCTCATAAAGGCTAACAATCGTTTCATCGCCTTACGCCCCTTAGTCAACTTTCCGTCACCCAAGAATAAGAGAATTCTATCTTGTTGTAACCTTGGCACCAAAGTGACCTAAAAAGACTCATGTTACTAGAAAAAGTAAAAATCTTTTCTATAACTATTGCTTTATGATAGCAATTCTCTCTTTCAGCGTGGTGTAATTACTTCTAAGTTGCTGGATTGTTTCTCAGGAGTGACCATCCACAAAAGGGTGGTATTGAATTACTTTCCCACCGTGCTGTTTGTTTTTTGGGTGTTTGTAACGCGATTCTTCTTTTTTTTAGTTCTGCATTCAAGCACCATTTAAAGCAACACGGCCAAAAGAGCAGATGTAAAATAAATTTGCTACTATAAATTAAAACGGGAGCGTCAGGTGTCTAATTTGCGTAGTTCGCCAGATCAAGCTTCATTACAGAGTCTGACTCGAACAGAAGGTACACAAACACACGTTCGAGTCTTTCGAATAAATCCCTCGAACGTTTCACACTTTATATAACAAAATGCTTACCTTACTTGACCATAAAATACCTTTGATAACTGATATGATAATGCTATCCAGTGGACTTAACTTGATATCGGTGGGAGACGTCTTGCACAAACAAGATATATCACCGTAATGCCTCCAGAAAAGGTCCTTTAAACGTGATATCAATCACTTCCGGGTGCAAAGGAAACAATGAAGCTCCTCTTTTGGAGACTTGAGCTTTGGGTTCCCGAAACAACCCCTTGATGAATAAGTCCGTTATCGAATTGATATAAAGATCCTGTTCGCTTTTGCCGATGCCAGAATGTAGTGACCACGACAAATGACCTCACGCTGGCCAAGGCATTTCCCACCGATATCTTGAACCACTTGATCCGCAAATATATTACACAGTTCCCTCTCAGTGTAGTTTTAAAAACACTGCGTAGTTACAACACCAACCTGAAGTTATCAGCCCGTTCTACAAAAAAAGTATGGCTGCCACCTACAAAGCTTCCGGCGCTTTTTGCTCTGAAACTGAGTTCGCGAATTGGCTCCCAGTATGAGAGGTTTGACTGGTTGATTGGGCGAGGGGCGCCGAACCTGAGCCTGCGTTATTTAGCGTCAGTGTTATCGCGCTTAACGTGGCATCACCGGCTCGTGAAGACTAAGACACTTGATACACAACATTAAGATGCGATGACGTAATCAGTTGACCCTGAACACTACTCTGCCAATCACAACTCGAGTTTAAGCGCGCGAACAGGTTGTCGGAGTGTGGAAACGAGAGCAAATAAGCTCTTGAGTTTCTTCATTCACGCCCTCTTGAGAAAAAAATAATCACTGAGTATGTTTTCATGGTTTTGATTTTCGACTTATAGGGGCAGGATTTTATGTTTTGACTCCCATTAGAATTTCTTAACAATTTTTTTGCGTGGAAAAAATGCCTTTTCCTTCTGTTGTGTCTTGGAAAATGAAAGTGTTCTGACGTAATGTTACTCAATGATCTTCGGGTGTCATGCAACACATTGGTGTTAAGCTAAGAGAACCTTGGAAATCGAAGGAGAAAATTTTCAGTTTTCTTAAACAGCGAGGTTAGAAATATGGCAGAAAATTTAAAAATAAAAAATAATTATAGTAATATCAATCAAAAAGAGTATAATCAAAGTACTTCTTTGTAAAAGACACAATTAAGCCAGCTTTTTACTATTCATAGAGCGTGCAAAAATCACCGAGTACCTACAAGGATCTTAATTTTACTCCTGTATTTCAGCAACTGTTTTCTTTTTCCTACGGTTCTTTGCGCCTTTTCATTAGGTTCACACCCCCGATGGGGACAATGTAAACACAAACCTCCCTGAAGCTTTTATGCTATAAACCGCTTATTTTCAAAATTTAAACAACCTGTCTTTATTGCTGTTCAAGAATCTCAAGATTCAACTGATATTCAAAAATAAAAATAATAAGTTTTCATCCGAAAGTAAAAGCCCTGCAGTAATCAAGGGTTCTACAATCTAAGTACTTGGTTAATTTGGAAGTTTGAAAACACATAATGAAACATTACTAAATACTGAGCACTGCCTCCAAAATTTATACTTACGGAGCCACTCGAAAATGTAGTTATAGGCAAAGTGATTCGAGACTTAAATTCTTTTCAAAGATTGTTAGAATAATTTCAACTCTGGAGGAAAATCACAATTGCTGTCAGTCTCCGTCGGCTGGGAAAATTACCCAGGGATAGTCCAACTTAAAAGTTAGGGTACCAACCCAAAGTTCTAACGTTATTGACAAACAATCATTCCTAACTATTGTAGCCTAAAGAAATAAATAAATTCAGTGACAAATTGTCAACTGGAAAGGAGGAAGTACTTCATTGAATTTTAGTTAACTCTTTCAAATTAGGCTGGATAGAATACGTTATGTTATTATCGTTTTCTCTTTCAATAATGTAGCCTGAATTTCATCCGATTACTAATAATGCCATGAACATGAATCTGAGGATGATTTCTTGCTTTTCTTCTCTGTGTGTTCCTGTTTGTTTGTTTTGACGAGGTTTAGGTTTTTAGACTTCTAATTTGTAAACATCGCCACAAGAATCTCAAATTTCAATCAAATATATCATTTTCTACATCTGTAATATTAACGTGCGAAACCGACTTTGGATTAACTCGTGTGTCCTTTTGAGTGCACTAAGGCCTAAAGTACTATCCAAAAAATTGCTGGAGATATGACATAAAATCGTGTTATATTTCGCATAACATTGAAGTTTCAGTAAAGCACATCATTTTTATTTCGGTCTTTACCCTTACTCAACTGATGCGAGACAGACAAAATTCAAATCTTATAAACATCTAATTGTTGAAGGTGCCATTTTTGCTGACAAGAGGTGCCATTTGGCTAGTTTTGAATCAAAAAATGTTTAAATGGAGAACTAATAACCATGACTTCAAGTTTTCATTGATTTTTTGAAGTTAGCACTGAAAAATGATGTGAAAGTACGTGTCTTGGTTTCTACTCGAACTAAAGTAACTAAACCGCAACATTAGTCGATACATATCACACAAACTACCTTGTCAAAAACTGTCAAACTAGAACACATTCAGCTGTGGTCTCCAGGGATTTGTATGGAACTTTCAAGTTCTTTACTTTAATTTTATTTTCTGTTTTTTGCGATCAAAATGAATCTGGCTTTTTCTACGGGTCAAGTGAAAATCGTTTACTCTGGATTCAATTTCAAGCGCGCCAGTTAGAAAAATTTTACTTAATAACACTTTTATACGGAGCTTTCCCAATTTATTTCCTTAGCTATTTTAAACTTTAAAAAGGGCGATGCCTGTTAGCAAAGACTGAGTAAAATCAAGTGAGGCTTGACGACTGTCAGTGCGCGGTGCGTACTACCTATCAGACAACGTATCGATCTTTTCGCTCTAAAGCATTCGAGACCGATCTCCCCGCGAGAGGTGATTTCCGCGCACTCGCGTGTTTTACTCGCTCAATTCTAAGAAAAAATAGTCTAACAGACTACTTGTTAGTAAAATTCTTCTTGTGCTCTATTCTGTGATTCCTGCATACTGATTGGCCAATTAGCTCATAGTTAACGAGAAGAGGTTATTATCGTTTTACAGCGATAAATACCTGAGGAAATCACCAGACAGAACTTACGTATTTGCTATATAATATCAGTAGGAGGCGGTTTTGATACTTGATTTGACCGTTCGCAAAACCCGAGTTACGCGTTCTTATTACAGCGTTTTCTGAATTAAGTTTTGTATGTTTCAGTCTCGTCATTCCAAGAATTGAAGACTCCAACTAGTTAAACACCTTTGGTCCGAATTATCCTTCATTTCTTAAAGCCTTATTTTGACGGACTGAGAGAATTTCCGCAAACTGAAATATAGAGCATGAACCATATAAGCCTTAAACGCCTGCAACGACAAGAGCAAGACAGAAACACTTCTTTGGACTATAAACCTCATTGTCTGAATTTTCGCAGAAAACGTTCCAATTTATTTTTCTGTAATGTTCATCTTAGCCCTACCAGCCGAGGCTCTGTGGAGACAGTTGCCATGGACACTCAAAGTGTATTTTCCTGTACGACCTGGTACAGGTGGCGTGCGGGTGTTTTGCACGGGAAGGTCAACACATCTAATTCAATTTCTACAAGAGCGATAATTCTGCGCGGTACTTAGGATAAGTGCGAAAAACTGTCAAACAAAAAATAAGCATAACCTATTTAAATAGGTGTAACTCTGAGTGGTTTAAACTAGGATAGCTAATTAAAGACGAATAAATTTAACGATTGTCAATAACAAAAAAAATACGTGGTCGTAAAATAATGACAGAGGTTATTATAACAAACGCAGATTTACCCGAGAAAAATAGTTTATAAAAGTAAGAGTTCAGACAAGACAATATATACGTAAGTTCATGTGATAAATTGGCACTTAAGACTAATGAATGAAAACCTTTGGCTCAAGTCGCAAGGAACTTGAATGCTACAAAGTAAATGGTACAAAAATTAAAATGATCAGTTATATCCACTTCATTTTATAGTCTGAGACTAAATAACAAAGAAAGCACCATGACTTACGAGCCTGTTTGCTGTGATATCTCGTCTAATGTCTTCCTTTTGAGAACACCGTAGAGTTGACCACAGATAACATACTCCCCCAAATCTTTGCTCTATACGTTTTCTTCCTCAAAAAAGAACAAATCGGGGCAGAAATTTTATTACCACCAACAACAAAGCCCCTAAGTTTACCTATTGTTCTCGTCTTTCTTTCCTCGACTTACCCACAAGCCACCGGTAGAGCTACAACCTGCCTTTCAAATCGAACGACTCTACAGTCTGATTGGTCTGTTTGCAAGTGTCCCTATTTGCTTCATTTCTTTTTAATTCTCCACTTTGAAAGCAGCTAAGGAAATCAAAATACGTCATCTTCTGGTCAAGCGAGGAAAAGACAAGCTTTTTATCTAACGACAGCGAAGTACTTAAAATTAACGAATGGGAAGAAGAGATCTATATTCGGTGTGAAATGCCACGAAAATTGTATTTGAAGTCGTCAATTGCATTCGTTTTACGTTTTTTTTAAAGCCGATGAAATGATGTTGGATTGTAATTCGATGAAGTCTTGTATCCTTAAAATTTACCACGAGGCAAACATAAGTAGGGGATACTGTGCCGTATTTAGTCTTCTTGATGGTTATATTATGAACACCTGGAAAATCTGTCACTTCGAAGCCAAGCCTTGGCGGAAGCAAGTCAAGTTCTTTCTTATTTGGGTAGGAGCAAGAAAATACTTATCCACAACAGAAGCGTCTTTACTCAACGTAAAGTTAACTTATGGATTGGGGATAGCTTATTGATCAACTTGGTAGCATTTTAGTTACTCTCAAGATTGATTTCGGTCGCATTGGTCCTTTAGTGTTCACAGGTGGTTGAGTCGAAAATGGCGGCCGTCATCGCTGCTTCACGCGCCGTGACCTTTGCAAGGCGATTCATTATGGGTGCATGATTTGAGCAATATCTGGCGCAATATCTCCGTCAAAATTAATGCGTGATATATTTCTTACTTGGAACACACTTCCCTTTTTCTTAAAAGCCTTTCCAACTTTCCTTTGTTTACCTTAAGCTGTTGGATCAGATTTGTGTTTCAAACAGTGGTGAGGGCAATTAATGAAATAGGCCATTTCCGAGTTCCAAAAAATCTCACTTTCAAAACGAGGCTAAGTGCGAAAATGAGTTTCATTTGCATCATAATTAAAAATCATTTTCATATCAATGGCTTCGCACTTAGCCTCGCTTTGAACGTGTGATTTTTTTGGAACTCGGAAATGGCCTATTGCTGGAGCAGTTGTTGACCATGGCAATCTGGTAGTTCTTTGTGCAATATTAGAGACGTTTGTAAGCTTCTTGCCGTGTCAAGCTTCCTACGAAGTACAGCGTTGGTTTGGTTTCTCCATCCTTCACAAGTAGTAAGATTTTACTGCTACTGGTCTCCATGATTTGGATATTGCTTTTATTGCAGCTGCTTTTCTGTAATTAAGAAAGCTAACGGCTTCACTCCTTTGATCGCAATTTACTTCATAGCTCAATTCCTTCCTCTCCATGTACTGATTACACATTTGCAAAGAAAACTCTTTGATTATACTTTTTTTCAACGACAGGTCTAATTAGTACCCCAGGGGGTACTCCGAATTTCAAGTGGTGGCGATGATGATCGAATGGAGGCAAAATCAAAACAAAAAAATTCCCCAGGACTTCCAAAAAACCCCCCAAAAGTCCCTCGAACAAAAATTAACTCTAAAAAAATTCCATGCGGAATTTCCGTGCTTTTTCCAGAAGGCATTAAAGATATAACACAAAAAGTAAAAACATCAGAAATAAAATGTTTGTGTTTTTTATTAGTCTCGCTTGAGTAAGCAGCGAGACTCATAATCTGCAAGCCGTTTTATTTTCTTTCGTATTTAGTACACAAATAGACGGCTGAGGTCCCAGGCGTTCCCAGCGGAGACCGTGGAAACTGGGAATAAGAATCGTCACGACTTTCATTGTATGCAAATGACTCTCGTGCTGAGCATACGGTTTATTTTCGACGATGATTGAAATGACGCGCCATGTTCTATTGTTCCCGTACGTGCGGTAAAGCGTAACCTTCGGAGCCGAAGGGACTATGGTCGATACCCGTTATCTCCCATTCTTTGTTTTATAAAGCGTTGTTATGACAAGGAGGAATTTGATCCGTTATTTTAGACCCTGTTTACATGGAGTGGGGGACCCCGGTCTAGTGGGGTAAGTTTCTTTTGTTTTGTGTCCCCCAGAGCGTGAAAACAAAAGAAACCAACCTCACTCGACCGGGGTCCCCCACTCCATGTAAACAGACCCTTAGTTTGCGTTCGTGAGGATTAGCCAGTTCTGGGACTATTTTAATAGCGAAATTACCATATTACAATAATAAAGATGAAATGTTTTGAATTTATGCAAATGTGTGACATTTTAATTGAATGTTTGCATAGCAAAAACAACAGATTCGTGTTTGCATTTTCCCACATTGCGACTTTCAACGTTTAATACCACAAACGATTAAAAAATATTAGTTACTAGTAGAACTCAATCAACACATAAAGTAATTACGAATGGACAGAAATAGCAAAGAAATTACTCTGGCCAAACTCAATTCGAGAATTTCTGTAGAAGTTTTAACTCTGCCTGTAGCCGCCGAACCAACCTTACGTGCTAAAGTGCACGTGCAATTTAGCAGTCACTACGCAACGTGACTGCCTGGAAGTACGATTTTGTTTTGCAAGCACGTGGTTTTTTAGGGACATTCGGTCCGTTGTCATTTGTCGCGATGTTTCGTCACACACGTTTCCCACAGATAACGCACGGCAAACATATTGGCAATAGAAAACAAACGTGTTGAAAAAACAAGGTACACTGAGTGATACAAACTATTAAATAATTTAAATTTCTCTTTGCAAAATAATTGTCCTCGTAGTACGCGACGTTACGCGTTTATGCTTTGCACCGTAGGGACCATAGGTATCCGTCAAGGCAATAAGCACACGAGGAGAACGTCTCGCTGCGCAGGTTACCTTAGCTCGAACTTCTCGACCAGTGAATCTTGTTTTCTCGCGTTGAGCTGGTTTTTTGGGTGTGAGCATCCGTTTATTGATAAACCGATGGTCTTAACTGATTGTTACTGACTGTTGCCGTTATTGCCCCCGCAGGGATTTTGCCTAGAAGGCGAAATCCCGAGGAGGCATCCTAGTAGCTCGTGCGTATATATAGAAAAGTACTTACAGTTGAAATATGCAGTAGGTATACCAGAAAAAATCTCGATTTGCTTGATTAGGGACCGCATGGAATCGTTAAGTAATTTCTATTGCTCACGACCGCAAGTAAGACATGGTTAGGATGACGTAAAACAGAAAATGCCCAAAGAGACTGCTTAGGGTGATTTTGTAACACTCATTGTACAGTCGTACTTCGATACTCTTTTGCGTTACGTGTTATCAGCGACATTCTGTGGAGCAGCTGTTTTGAAAGTTATGAACCAAAAGACACTCGTTAAGTGCCGATGAAGTTATAAGGTGCGTATAACTGTGTATATATAAACATTTGGGAGAGTTTGCCAGACAAGAGTTTATCATTCACAAATCTTTGATTGGAAACCATTTGCCAGACAATCTTTTTCTCTCTTAAAAAAGACTCTGTCCACAAACAAGCTAAACGAGTGAATAAGCGGCTAGCTTATCACTAGCAGAACGATGAACGATCACAGAAATTCGCCGACAATTAAATTCTAAGCTGTTAAGTTCTGAGCTGGGCTTACTGTCCGGCTAATAAGATGAACGGTTTGTAAAACGTGAATGGGAAATAGCGAAAAATTCCAACTTCTAATCAAGTCTTTTCTTATGGTTGAGAATAAACTGATGTTCTCGAAACTGTTTTCAGATCAAAGCTGTGTAAATCGAACAGAACCAGTGCATGGAACCTTGCGATTCGTTTCCTGTTTTTATCTTACCTATTGTATGAAATATGTGAAAATCTTCATTATAAGAATTAGACTACGAGTAGTCCCCATTTTTCCTCAGGGATAGTACAGCGACCGAAACGCGAGCTCGCGTGAAAATCAACTCGCCTTTCTCGCGTGTGTTGATTTTCACGCGCGCTCGCGTTTCGCTCGTTCTACACTCCGTGAGGAAAATTGGGGACTACTCGTAGTCTAACCAAGAATACTATTGACCGGCAACATACAGAGCGGGGGCGGCTGTAGTGTCAACTATTACTCATTATTTTTCCGTCATAACCTATGCCTAAACAGTTCTCCTTCTTGGCACCAGCGGGACTTCTCGAGGGACTGTGGCACCCAAACCAGACTTAAGGTAGGAGGAGGAGGGAATGTCGTTTTGAGGAGGGTGCGGTTAACAACAGTGCTTTCATTGCCGTTGCTGACAGATGTGCTTTTGTTTTTAAAGGATTCTAAAAATTGAAGAGGAATTTAAATAAAAACTGGCTAGAACGATTTTAAAAAATTGTGAAAGAATAAAAACACTAGTAAAAGAAGCAGGTGACCGGCTGGTTGAACGTTTTTCTGTTTTTTTTTTTTTTTTTTTTTTTTTTGGTGTACCAAATCAATTTCGATTTTGTTTTCGGTCAGGGTGATTCTATAGTTATTGAGTGATTTGTTCGGGAAAATACGGAATCAATTCAAACGTTTAACAGAAGGAACTCAAAAGCTTAATTGAGCGGAAAATTGCTTGTGGTTTCCGCTGCATGTTTTCCCCTGTAGGTATGTCATGGTTTATGCATTTATGACTGTGAACCCTATTCGTTGAGTACACGAAGGCATGAAATGTGACTAAATGTGGCTACAACGTCCGAGTAAGTGGAGCAAATTCTATGGATTGATTATTCGATCAAGTGAAACTCTTGACACTCTTCGGCAGTGACTATGTACTTTCACATACCATTTATTATTTTGTATAAACTGGTACCGTTCTATCTTTTGTGTCAGTAGACCAAACCCCAGGTGTGGTCATTTAAAAGAAACTCTTTAGCAGTACTATGTACTTTCATATCTTACTATTTTATAGGCCACTTCCGAATTCCAAAAACCCTCACTTTCCAAACGAGGCCAAGTGCACAACCTTGTGAAAATGAGTTTTATTTACATGAGAGTGAAAAATCCTTTCCATACCAAAGGCTGAGCACTTAACCTTGTTTTGATACAGAGGCCCGGGGGAACTCGGAAATAGCCCATATGCTGTACAAACTGGATCTGACTTTTGAGTGAGCGGATCAATTACTTTTGCGTGATACTTCTTTTAATTTTATATCATTAATCATTCGGGATTTTCTTCAATTGTGATTTTTCTACTCCCTTGGTATTGATAGAAGTAACGGTAACTACCGTCGGTTGCATCTAAGCGTGGACACGAGACAAAACGACATGTTCTAATAGAGTGCCAGACATGACGTGTTTTGCCGCCAAACATTTGAAGTTTGACAGCCGTTAAAGCAAACTGTCGCACCAAAGGTAAGATGTTTATATGCTTTTGGTCAGCGCGTGACCGCTCATATTTCATTTTTCTCACCTCTCGCTTGCTCAGCAAACAGCACACTTGCATCCAGAAATTATTCTTAACCTCCAAAAATTATTGCAGAGACTGATTTTGTCGAGCAAAAACAAATCAAGTCGACAACAGCCGCCTACTCCAAACTTCAAATGTTTGGCGCCAAAACATGTCACGTTTGCACCCAATTAGAACATGTTTTTTCCTCACGTGTACACGCTTAGATGCAACCGATAGCAAATGGCATTGTTGAACACTGAAGTCTTACGCTCCTTAAGGGGATATTTGGAGGTAGTGGAAAAGTTAACGAAGTCTCGCTTACGAAGTGAAGACTAACTGCTTCCTACGCTTGTTAAAGGAAACCTCCATTCTTAAAGAAAATACTGCTTAAAATGCTCTTAAAGATCCCAAAAGGAGATTATGGGGCATTTTGGAAGACGTGCTTCAAAAGTGGAGGTTCCCTTTAAAACATACTGTTGGACGCTGGCAGTGAAGCAGTCTTTACAACGGCTCTCTACTGAGGAGGAGTCTTATATTTAAATGTTTGGATGGGCATTGACTTAAAGAGATACATTTTCGGCATAATGGCCACAGGATGTAACGAACACACTCAATAAAATACTACTGTATCGTCTTCTTTCAAAACAGTTTTCATTACGAGTGCTGAATAAACACGACATTGTGCGTAAAAATAGTCATTTTTACAAACGAAAAAGATATTAAGTCTGCCTAGATACCCCTACCAGGATCTAGAAAAAAATATGATTGATCTATAATAATTATTCCGACTCTACACGTAATATATAAAGAAATATTGGAACTCCCTTTGTTGTTGAACTTGTTTGTTCAGTAGGCGTTTTATTGTGTTCATCAAGTGGTTCCGGCTGAAGTGTAGGGGTCGAACTTACAGTGCCTTGAACAAAGACAATTAAAAGCAAATCATTGTTTGCTCACTGACTCTTCACTGGACTCATTAAAACGACAAAACAAAAACCTACACGGATGACCTGATTTTCAACACATAGCCTTCCAGACGATCACAAGCTTTCTTATTCTGCCTCTCCGAAAAAGAAATCTTTCACGCCCAAGCTATCATGGAAGCTATATTGAGCTAAAACTTGCAAAAATTAGTCAAAATATTAACAAATTTTCCAACTTGAAATGGAAAACGGAAGAAAGCATTTTGCCTTCGTTTAGTGCCACCTGCTTCATGATGTCAAAAGCAACAAGTGCTCTTCACAAACTTTGACACCCTAGCGCTCCTTTGATTGGTTTTCAGGTGTGAAAACATGTCTTAAACCATTGGTCACACCGGACAGTTTGACGGAAATTGTGTTTTATTATTAAATAGCTATCCAATTATATCAATATTACCTAAGAGTCGTTTTGGTTCATGGCTTTGCCATTGTTTCACTCGGTGGGCAGCTGAATCCAGTGCTCTGATTGGTCGCTCAACAAATAAGCATGTTAAGCTCGCATTACGTCATACCAAATAAAATTTCCTCCATTGTAATGCCACGTCAAGCACGGCAAGGTGGTTGGACGGCTTTAACGCACATGCGCGTAGGCACCCCAAGCGCCAGTATTGAAACATTTGAGAGCAAAGTCAGTTTCAGACCTCACGGTAACGGCTACTGACAAGGCTATTTTCCCATAGGAAACAAAAAGCTTTGTCACAGGTTAGTGTACTTGGAAAACATCGTAAACATCTTGGGTTGAAACACGAGCATTGAGGAACAAGCTTGTGAAGCGCAAGGAAGTAGAAGATTTAGTGGTAAACTAAATTGATTTGAATGCCAAACGCGATTCTTCCTCCGAAGGGATTACTCATCTGAACTCATATTTAGCTCCGAGCTGGTGCAGTTTTAGGAGTCGGATATTGATAAGGGAAATGAACTTCATCCAAACGGGACTTGAACATTGTCGGCGTTTGCCTTTCTTACTTGGAATTATGTACTTGTCAGTCCGTTTGGATGTGGTCTATTTTCTTTGTCAAATCGATCTGAGTTATCGGAGGAGGAGGAGCCTGTTTACTTTGATATCTATGGTTGTGAAGGGAAACTCTTAACTCACAGGATCCTATTGACTTCTAAGTCACTTGTACATATTTTAGTTGCTGGGAAGAATTAACAAGGAAAAACATATAACGCGGACCTTGATATTGTCCTGTGAGATTTGACATTTCTTTCCTTAGTTTCAACTTCGTAAAGTTATCACGCTCAATGATTACACTTAACGAAGCATATTTGCTGTAGCTTATGACTAAAGAAGAGGGAATAATCGTATCTAAAGCGACGATTGGTATTCAATCTTTGCCATTTTGAAAATTTACGCCGTAATTTTTTTTCTGAACGTAAGGTAAATATGACATGTTTAACATCGGGTAACGAATATTACTTTTTTTAGATGAGACGCAGAGGTTTAAATAGCTGTTAAATAGAAGAGAAATTAAGATTAATCGATATCAAGAATTTATTTCTCTTTGACAAGGAGATACTATTTTTATTTTCTTCAAGAAGACGGAATAGAATTTTCGCGCGCAAGATACTTTGTCGATGAGATGAATCACAACTTGGTAATAATTAATGACAAATCAGGGTGTTCGAGAATCATTGATCACTTGTTCTCTTGTTCATTTCCTCGTCAGGTTATGGGGCTCAGAGGAGGCATGGGCTGCCTTCTAGCCTTATTTGTGGGCCTTGTATGGCTAGAATGCACGGTAAGTCTACCTTTTTTAGCCTCTATTCTCGAAAATGTAATTATGTATTATTAATACTCACCCATAGGTTATCTTAGCGCTTGGGCAGGTCCTATTTCGGTGGTTAGAAGTGTTTTTGCTCGTTAATCTTAGAGCGTGAATTCAACAAACCAACGCTGAAATCACGCCAAACGCGGTTATAACTGCCGTAAATGTTACCTTAATATACTGACGAGGGTTAAATGTAAATTAAGTTGACCATATCCGATCAAATGGACCCGAATATTTTTACCAGTTTAATGACCGATTTTGGATTTCAAAATTATCCAGTCACGGTTAAAACACCCAGTTTTTTCTCTATTCTTGAAATCTAGCTTTTCTTTTAAATAACATTTTCTTTTTTTTCTTCATTTTGTATTAACTCGGCATCTACGAAAATAGCGAGAAAGAGTTGTTTTTCTATCAAGATCCAACGTTTTAAGAAATGATGGCCTTATATTTTGTGTTTTTATTTTGATTTTGGCATTATTATGAGGCTCTTTCTAGCTCTGCTTTTCGATGCATGACAATTGTCTGATGTAAACAAAAAACAGGTACTACCAGTCAGGCTGACGGTCCTTAACTACAAGTCGAATTGCAGTTGAGGGGATTAAAAAAAGTTTATTTTTCTTGGAAATGAATGAAAAGTTCTGATAAATGTCATAAGGTAACGAAATCGAAGAACGTTAGATACCTCTGCTGATTTTTCGAGCATGAAACCGTTAAGACGCGTGATCAATTTTGCACGGTCATCGCACGTTTATATAGCTGCAACGCGGTTATTAACAAAATATACATTTTGTCATATCCCAAAAAGTTACCCTTTCTCGCAGAATCCGCATGATTAACTTTCGGACGTAAACGCAAAATAAAGTCCGAAACGGAAATAAAATCCATCAGGAGACAGGATTGTTAGAAAAAATTTCCACAGACAAAATAATTAAACACAAATAATTTAGCTTCTTTCTGAAAACAGTGTAGAAAATGAACTAGAAACCGGAGATTTACGGCTCTCGGAAACAATTGCATATGATGCAAGAGAGAGGATGAGTGCAGATATCTAGTAAGACTGTTCTTTACGACTGAATTCGTTTCAATATATAGCCTGCAGCCCATGTATAACTTCGCTTTGAAAATTCTAAAGTGTATGAAGACATGTTAAACAGAATCTCCTTTTTGCATAAGGTCAAACCCTCACCGCTCAGGCTGTTTCATGGAGTAATGGCGGGCCATGTCCAGATTCATTGACATGGTCAAGTTTCCATCTTTTTTCTTTCTACGGTTAGTTTGTAAGAAAGAGGAGAGCACACAAAAATCATTGTTACACATTTTTATTCAAGGAATGGTCAGCGTTTTTTAAAGTATAATTAATTTTCACTTACTTTTGTCAACGGTATTGTTTTACGTTACACACCTTGCTAGTGACAAACCAATGGTACTTTGTAGTATGCATTCCCTAAGCCCAGGTCACGACCCTTTTGTAGAAGGTAAACACCACAAACAAGTGTGACCTAATGTCTTGCTAGAGAAATCGAGTCAACAAGTACTGACGGTACTTGTTATCTGTTTTATATCTTTTGAAGGCTAAAAATATTTTTTACACCAAAACTAACCCCCATAAAGCAGTTTTCTACAAACTGAAGAAATGCTTTTCTTTTGTCATTGTCTTTAAGAAGTACATTTTTACTTAGTTCTTATACTCTTTCACAGTTTTACTGTCACTAGCCGGCAAAAAATTCACGCCGACATACGAAATGACACTAGTCAGAACAAGATTTTCTAAACCGTTGCAAAATGATTTTTAGCAAAAACCTTAAAAAACTACAAAGAGAGCCTGTTTTATAATTAAAACAATTCAGAGCCAGTTCCTTAAAATTACAAACAGTGTATGATTAGTATCAACGTCTAAGTCATAAATATGAAAACACTAAATGTACGCTTTTTTCCAATTAGCATTCACAGGCAATTTTACCCGACTGGCCGAAGATCGGCGACAGAATCACACAACCATTTCTTGATCAGCTTATGGTCAGTCAGCTTCTTGAACAGAATCTTACGCTAGGATTCTTCTTGAAAGGCCTTAACGGTCCACCGGGTCCCCCGGGACCGGCCGGGCCACCCGGAGAACCTGGACCTCCAGGACTTCCGGGTTCAGCCGGTTCCCCTGGTCATGTAGGTGAAGATGGTGCACCAGGAGCTACAGGAACACCCGGACCACCAGGTCCACCAGGACCTCCCGGTATGCCAGGAGATAAGGGAGATCCCGGAGAGCAGGGAGCACCCGGTGCTGCGGGTCTTCCCGGAGCCCCTGGTCTTCCAGGTATGCAAGGTCCAATGGGTCCTGCTGGTCCAGAACCAATTATGCCGGTAAGTGAAAATGACTTACGCAACAGCTTAACATGGACATCCCCAAAATTTGTTCGGTTGTCCAAACGTCCACTGTGTGAATGCATTCATTTTAAACTGTTTTTGTTCATTTCCATAAACTGATCATGACAGAATTAATACCAAATTATATTTTCAAAACTGCCCTTATAACCTGGACATATTGATTAGGTGAAGGATAGGGATATTCCGCTTCTAAAAAACTTGGGCCCATGACCTTAAATCTGACTTTCATGACAACTGCCTCGAACTGCCGTAACCAAATACGAAACAGAGTCACTAGCCGATCAGACAAGGTATAAAGAGAATTTCGATTACATTCTTATTTTGCTACAATTACTCATAGAGGACAAAATAAAAAGATTCTATTCAACCGTTATCATACAAGGACTTCATTCTGGCCAGGTTTTCATCAACATGTTCGATTTTCTCCTGCAGAACTTTACTGTTATCTGTGAAGGAGAAAAGGGCTGGGTACAGTGTAAACAATACGAGCTCATCAAAGTTACAAAGGCATTCTGGGGTCGTGATGATCACGTTACGTGTCCCAAGATTCCTGCAGGGCTCACATCAGACAGACTGTGCGAGACGACGGCAGAAAACACCCTTAAAAAGGTCAATGGACAATGTAAAAACGAGCAAGCCTGCGAGGTGGTGGCCTCCAACATTTTCTTCGACGACGACACTTGTGGGAACGTCTACAAGTATTTAAAAATTTGGTACGAGTGCATTCCGGATGAGGCGAACGCCGTGGACGTGCTGAAAGACGGTGGAAAACGAAGACGACGACGAAAGAAGAAGAGATCAACAAAAGAGAAGCGGTCCTCGAAAGAATAAACACCAACAGACTGTAGAATAACGAAATCAATTGACGCTACTACGAATATTTCAACAGCAAACTCGATTCCTGGAGCACGTTTAGCTTCGGAGTTTTTTGACCACTTTGCAAAACATTCTCGTTAACAAAAAAGCATGCTTACTAGTTAAGCAATTTTCGCGGTGTGCAGCAAAACCCACATGAGTGAGAATCCCGGCACTTTGTGTCAATATGTATGTATATTGAAGTTTAACTTTATTTGATAAAGAATGTACCAATTGAGACCCAGGTCGCCTTGGCGACTGAATTAGTTTGATTTAGGAGGTCTTGTGATCAGGTATTCTGGTCAAGTGGGGGGAGGGATATCGCAGATTGGCCGATCTCCTCGCTCTCCACGTTGTGTTGATTTGTTTTTCTGAACACTCTGTACAATATTTTCGGGAATAATGTTAAATTAAAAACCAGAAGATCTGTATTATAGGCTTGCCGCTAGTTTCTTTGTTGGTAAGTTTGAGTTAGAATAAAAGTATAGCAACTTAAATTCACCTGACGACGTTCTGACTGCCAGCAATCTAGGAAACAGCTCAGAGCTCACGGTCCACTTAGACCAACGCTCTTTCAAGTCTACTGATCAAGGGGAACGTGAACTCTGAAAAGAATTTCGACTGGTGTCGGCTCAGTCCATCACGTTGCAGGAGACTGACTCGCATGCCTATATGTATTTCAGAGAAATTAGCTATGGTTAGGTTGTAATATTTGTGAATGATCACCAGCAATGGGCTTTACTTGGAACATAAACATGATCACGGTTTACAAAAAGGAAATAAACTAGAGGTTTTCTTCAAACTGTGTTCGTCTCGATCCAAACTGCTACATGACAGATTCTGACAGCCTGACGAGGAAAAAAACACTGCTGACCACCGTTTAACTAGGCCTTTCAAACGAAATAGTGTGGAATGGCAATAAATAAAACACATGGTTTTTTTACTGCTTTGA
Source organism: Porites lutea (assembly GCF_958299795.1). Lineage (NCBI taxonomy): Eukaryota > Metazoa > Cnidaria > Anthozoa > Scleractinia > Poritidae > Porites > Porites lutea. The sequence continues at coordinate 29,715,123 of NC_133202.1, forward strand.
CCTCAAACGGCAAATAATATTGAAAATGGTCTCCACTAATCAAGACACCCTTTCCAAATTTTAAATAGAAAATTGGCCCATAACTCAACAATTATGGCGAATAGCATGAAATCCTCAATAATCACAAGTCATCTACACATTTATTAACCAAAAAAAAAACACAAATTAAAAGTTTGTTTGTCCAGACTAATACCACCAACATTATCAAGACTGATGACACAAACTTTTTACTGCGTTTTGAACACGATTATCATCGCCAGTCAAGCGGCCGTCTGTCAATTTGTCCCATATCTAAAACATCATGAAAGTCGTGGGCAGTACAGTAGTATTTACCTAACCGAGCCTGTGGTACCAAAGCTAATATCAGTTCATAGCTGCAGCTTTGAAAAATGGCAATGCTAAACACAGCAAATAGAAAAAATAGAAGGCGACCCCGCAAATCTACGCCTTTACGAGGCAGTTTAAATAAGAAAATATAAACCTACCCTCAGTTCCCTTGAGGAAGGTAGTGGACCTTTTGTTTTGGCGCTTTAGAGACTATTTTTTATACATTATGAGAGAACCTTTGTCCAGAGACACTTGGTCATTAGACCGTTGTATTTTATTCAAAAATTTTATTTCTATACCTTTTATACATAGTTCTACACATTTTATCTTACACCCGTTTTGTATATATATAGCTCTGCGCGGAATATTTTCTCATCCCTGATGATGCCGTTGATCAGCCAAAGCTTAAATTAAATTTTTACTTAACAAAAACCCCGCAGTTTAAGACCTCATTAGAACTATAATTTTATTTCAATCATGCTGCTGAAGGACAACATGAACAGATTATTACAGCAATGGAAAATGGACTTCGTCGGTGTTCTTTAACTAATAGGGCTCATCCTCGGTGTAAGAACCTGTTAAACTCACGAGTGACGTAAAACAGAGGAAACAAAGAAGGCAACACAATAGAACGTAGAAAAACAAAAGGTGCGAAACAAAGAAAAAGTTCACAGGTTCTTACACCGAGGTAAACCCAGTAATAGCAACCCCATGTTTTTATCTGAACCACATACTGATAACGATTATTGCTTGTTATCGATTACTATCGATTGTTAGCGGTTTTTGTCAATCCACAAAAATCTACAGTTTAATCTTTTGTGTGCGATAATTATCGATCGATTTCGATAAAAACCAATTTCAATCGGCGGATGATATAGATTGATATCAATTATATCATTACAAATGATTTGCGATATCGATTAACTACTCCTGGTAGCACTGCAAGGAAAGGTTTCAACACAGTGAAGGTAAGAATTAGACGTAACGGTATAAACATACGGTATAATTCAATTTATTTTATTGCAAAGCAGCCAAACTGGTAGCTTATCCAAGAATCATAAACTTGGTCATAGTTATTAGAGCAGAGTGGTTATGAAAAGCGGCAAACATCAATGATAAAAACAACAGTGCTGCAGTTTATGTTGGAAGCACCCTGAAAGTGCACAATCCTTTGTCTTCGGTTAGCAAATTGTTACGGAATAAATTAATGCAACGTTTTTGTTGGTCAATACAATCAAAATGAAAGGAATGCTTTTGAACGTTGTCCACTTTCAGGTCCACAAAAACATATAATAAAGGAGTCGGACGGGTTTCATAACCATTCCACTCAATTAACTATGATTTGGTTCAGTCAGGGTTGCTTTGGACAAGAGAGGTAGATAATTGCTTTGTGTTAGTTAAAACTAGTCACGCGCCCCATTTATTTCCAAAATGAATACATATTCCTGGCTGGTCCTTGTAGAAGATGAAAACTATATACTTCTGTAATAAGTGTTTTTTCTCCTCTTCTGCTTCAAATTCCCCATCCTAGCGAATACCTTTTGCGTCAACTTTCCCCACTCCCTAGGAACAAGTGATGGTAAAATGCGCAGGGTTTTCAAAAAAAACTTTATTTATTAGAGCATGAATTAGAAGAGGAGAAGTTCCTACCCGCAAGTAGCCATAGGCTAATCGAGGCGGGTAGTTAGGACCCAAAAAATGTGGAACCAAATACAAAGATTATACAAAAAGTTTAGAAGTGTCCCGGGGGATGTTGAAATTTAGAATTGATCGGCGCATAACGAAGTTATGTATCTCCACAGACGTTCTTATGGTGGGGAGCCGGTTTGTGCCTCCCACCAACTGAACAGAAGCAGAATCATCGAGTTTACAGGTGTATGTCTGTACAGTCAAACGTCTTTAATACGGACACCACAGGGACAGAACCAAGTGTCCGCTTTACAGAGGTGTCCGTATTATAGAGGTGGCTGAGGAATGTAATTTTTTGCATTTCTGGGACCAAACGAACTGTCCGTAATAGAGAGGTGTCCGTAAGGAGAGGTTAGACTGTACTTGCTTCAGACATCACCGTCGAAAAGGGTCTCTGAGGGAAATTATTGCTTACGATAAAAAGTCTTCATGTAGTTGTATATACCACAAAAAAGTCTGATTGGTATGGTTTTTTAGGGTGTCGGAAATCGATCATGGTGAGGCCCGTGATATCCACGAAGTTAGGGTAGAACAGAATAGAATAGAGTGGAGTGGAATGTGATGTGAAGTGATGGGATGGGATGGAATGGAACGGAAAGGTTTGACTCCTGTTGGGAATTCTCTGATTTTTCTCCCAAGCCGCCTGTGTCATTGACTGAAAAGGAAAAACATCTTTCTAATGTTTTAACCAGGCTTAAAACTCAATATCACATTTCTATAATTGCGCATAATCACGCATTGACAGACCAGGTCCCACGAGTACGGCAGGGTGTTTGTACATAACCTAGTTCAGTTGCCTCATTCTTTGGAGAAAGAGTATTAAATATAGTAGTGGAGCGTCCGCGCGCGCAGCGTAGCCACATACCTGACAGTAAATGGAAACCAATTTGGTTATGATGTCAGCGTACGCCAATACGTCCGTACAGACTAAGGGGTTAGGAGTAAAAAACTTAGTAGGGTACGGAAGAGAATTTTCGGTAACAATTTTCTAGGCTTTACTTTTTGCGTGGTCGCGTTTTTGGTCACAACTCAGGACTAGCCCGCCCCCACCCCTATTTGGTCAAACTTTTGACAGGTGAATTCATGCGTGAAAACTCATGCAGCATCTGTCGACAGACTTCTTGCCGGGAAGTTTTTTCTCTTTTCAGTTAAGTTTTAAAACTATCGTGTTCTTGTACTGCCGCCGCGAAATGAAATACAACTGCTGTCAAGTTTCATTTTCTGTTTTTCAAAACTGAATTGTTAATTTCGTTTTTCGTCGAGGAGAGTGTCGAGATTAATCGATGGCTACGTTTGTGTTAGTCCATGCAAGCACTTACGGCAGACTACAGGAGAAATCTTTTAAAATTACAAATGTTTAACTATTCGTGTTCTTTCACTCCCCCACAAAATAAAATACAGCTGCTATCAAGATTCTCCTGTTATTCGAAGGTGGTTTGCTTATTTAATTTTGGGGCTGAGGAAAGCTTCGCCACGAAATTCAACGAAAGTGAAAGTTGAACATGGAGGCTTTTACAGCAGAGTACGGGAAAAGTTTCTGACCTCACTTACTCGCTTTCAGGAGCTGCATCCAAGGTGAGCTCAGGGGGGGCACAACTTAGCGAAATTTCGTATATCTATGATCCACCGATTTATGACATCACATCCGGTTGCAGAGTTGCTGCTCTGTTTTCGAGCGGGGCACAAAGATGGAAGCCGCAAAAGCCAAACTCTTGAGTGACGCTCGATTACAAACAGCGAAAGACTCGCCATGACATTCCTCAAAACCATGCAGTTGAGTGGAAGTTTCTGCAACTTTACGGGGCGTGATCCAGCCTTCCAGGGGTGAACCTTTTTTAACTGTGGCCATCAGCGTTTTCCCCATTCTATTCCGCTCAGGTAATTATATTTTGATTGATGAATTCTCAAAATCAGAGGCCGCAACAGCCGCAAAATGTTAACGACACTCGTTTTGAAACATCGCAAGACTCGCCATGACATTCCGCGCAGCTGCATGATATTTATCGTTAAAATAATGCTAAATCTTCTTTGTTTGGTCATGACATTTGCTTGAAAGGCCGGCTATATACCTTCTCAACATTCTCGGCATTCACAATACATAATTCCGTTAGCCTGTGGGTTAAAATAACGAAGAAACCAAATAGCATCGGACGTCCATCTTGGTGCTTCGCGCCAAAACAGAGCAGCAACTTTGCAATCGGATGTGATGTGATAAATCGGTGGATCATAGGTATACGAAACAAGTACCAAGCGCTATTGGAGTCGTGCTCCCCCCCCCCCCCCCCCCGATTTAGTTTTGTTGTTAAGTCAGGCGTATGCGTAACTATTACAAAACTGAATCACTGGATAATACAATTCTACAGCTCTCGTTGGCTTAGCCATCATTGTATATGAGCCTTTTCTATTTTCACACTCAGCAATCTTGGTGATTTATGGAATCTGATTGGTTCGCTGTCTCGGACTATTCAACAACATTTACCTCCTAGCGAGTGGATAATGTGTGAGCTCGATTATTTTTCCCATGATTTTAGAGAACGAGCTTTTAAAAGTCGCCAGAATCCTAGGGTTGACTTTTTTTTAGGCAACAAAAGACTTCGAAGGATTCAAAATGGCATTTTTCCATTTACTGTAGCTGAGTTTTGTGGTCGATAGATCGTTTACAACTCACGTTTATTTGCTTAGAAGATGCCGTTTCGTTTTCTAACAAGAAACATTTGGCCCAAAACTCGAAGTTTATTTATGACAAACAAATTTGAAAGCAAATGTTTGCAGAAATTCTACGTTTCAAGTAAATAGGAGAAAGAATGCTACATGAAGACGACGTCTTACCTCGAGGAACCGAGCCGCCATTTTTGTCAGCACTTCGTGCGAAGAACGACACAACAAACCTTTTCAGCCATAAACTTGGCGAGCCAACAGAAAACAACAAAGCTCTTCTTTTCTTTTCAGGTAAGGAAACAATTCAAACTTTTAACGGTTCCATTTAAGCCATTACGCTGTTTTTTGCGAAGTGGCAAGCTTGTGAATTGCCATGTTTGAAAATTCTTCGAGTGATTTGATCTGTCAATCAAATCGTACTTTTTAATGGTTTCCTCTCTGATTTTGTTGAGATCACTTCGTGTGTATATACTAAAACAAGTATTCTTTTCAATGTCGGTGAATAGTGGCTTTAGAAATATTGACCTCGATTTCAAAGAATAATTGTTAATATTATAGACATGCGAAAGTTCACAATGTTTATCAACGCTGTTTGAGTTTTATTTTCGATTAACCCTTTAAGCCCCAATATCAACATGCATATTTTCCCTACTGTTTTTTCATGCATTTCTTATGGTACTGCTGGCGAAAATTTGTTCAAAAATCAAGACTCTCAAGACATTTCATTTTGGTGATCATTTCATTCATTCTCATGACCTGTATGTTTGATCAGGCAGTGTTATTGTTGGGAGAATTTGGATGTGGGTCACTTTGAGGCTTAAAGGGTTAAGCTGCGATGGCCCCGGAACAAAAGTCTTTATGATGACCTATTGTTCCACTTCAGGGGCCTCAATAAAAAACCTGTTGGTTCTAACACAATAGAAAGGTAGTCCCTGCCAGGTATTTATTTTTCAGGAAGGGCTTAGAGCTTAGGCATTATCTTATATTCAATTATCCCTCAGCTTTGTTGTTGCATTCGGTGTAGTTCTTGTAGCACCTTCGAACCTAAGTTTTTTAATTCCTCCTAAGCCTGTATCTAAATATAATTTAAGACGTTCTAGCGACAGTACCCCACTTAGTTATCCGAATGTGAAGCCTAAGGCAACTCTCGGTGAACGGGCCTTTCTGTTTGCTGCACCTAAGTTATGGAATGCTGTGCCAAGATTTATTAGGGAATCCATTTCAATTGACACTTTTAAGAGAACGTTGAAGACCCACCTTTTTAAAAAAGCATTTTGTACCACTTAGATTATAAGATTGTATTTTTAGCTTACTAGATTATAAAGATTTTATTAAGATTTTGCTAACAGATTTTATCTTTTTAACTTTTAGCCATTAGTTTTTCTATTCTATATCTATATTATCATCTTATTTTATCATTTTTATTATCATAACCATTCATAATTGTTATTATTAGTAGTATTATTGTTTTTGTTTTTTTTCCCCTATGGCGCATTGAATATATTTATATAGATATTTGCACCTTATAAGTTTTTGAAGTTAAATTAAATTAAATTAAAACATATTGTGCAAGCCTGTGCAGGCAATATTGTGCAACAATGCACTGTTTCTTGAAATAAGGGCCTGTTTACATGGAGGTGGGGGACCCCAGTTAGGTGATGTAACCCACTTAGGTGTAGCCTGCGTTGAATTGTGGTTTTGTGGGACACACTACTGAGTGGTGAAGCCGCAAAAGTGCGCTTGAAGCCCACACGAACAAGCGGCAAAGCTCGCGGTTCTCTGCTCTCGCTCACCTTTATTACTTTGCGCGCCAAACCGAAAAACCGCCATGCCACGCCGGCTAGCTTAGGTGGGGTAACCTGCCTGTCCATATAATCTCTCATTTTAATTTGATCACATTTACATGATAGGTGGGGTGACCCGCCACATGTTACCTCACCTATCTGAGGTCCCCAACCTTGATGTAAACAGGCCCTAAGCCTAATCAGCGTGTACTGTGTAATAATATTGTTTGTATGCCCATGGGCTAAGTGTTATAGCATATACTGTAGATACATATGCATATACCGTAGATACATAGCAGTAAAGACGATATTTGCAGAAAATAAAATATTCCAGAAACTCTACAATGCTATTATACGATACACACTAATTAGGCTTAGAACTAAGACACAATGCATTGCTAATTTATTTAAAATATGCGTATTTTTTCTGTAATTTAAATTTCGGCTTTGCCTTACGTAATCGTTATTAATTTGCTTGGCGTCAATTTTCGCAAGTGTTATTAGGTCTATTGTTGCTAGTTCACTTTAGTACAAAAGTTTTACTGGTTCCTACAAGTAAATCAGTTGTTGTATCTGGAGATGCTGTACAGATCTTAAAAGTATAGTTTCCCCCTATTTTTGGCTTGTTCTTTATTCGATTCAATGAATCTTAAGCTTTCATTACTGGTAAGAATTTCTGAGTTCGCGTATAGTAATTCAGTATTTTTCCTTTTGTTAAAATTTGTTCTAAATCGTACAGCTGTATTAAAATTCCCATTAAAAAAATATACGCATGGTAATCGAAAGTATATAATCACTTGTTACTTCTTCATTTCATCGTCAAGTTAACTTAGTTTTCTAAGTTAGTTTTCTAAAACATCGTAATATAAAAAAGCTAACATTAAAGCGTTAACCCTGACCCTGACCCCTAACCCTGACCCTAGCCCTAACCCTAACCCTAACCCTAAACCCAAACCCAAACCCTAACCCTAACCCCAACCCTAACCCTAACCCTAGGGTTAGGGTTAGGGTTAGGGTTAGGGTTAGGGTTAGGGTTAGGGTTAGGGTTAGGGTTAGGGTTAGGGTTAGGGTTAGGGTTAGGGTTAGGGTTAGGGTTAGGGTTAGGGTTAGGGTTAGGGTTAGGGTTAGGGTTAGGGTTAGGGTTAGGGTTAGGGTTAGGGTTAGGGTTAGGGTTAGGGTTAGGGTTAGGGTTAGGGTTAGGGTTAGGGTTAGGGTTAGGGTTAGGGTTAGGGTTAGGGTCTTAAACCCAACCCGAAGTTATTTCTTAAAAATGTTGGGTTGTGTTTCGTAAAAGTTTATTTCTTTTGGATATATTTATATCCTGGACGTGAGGTAGTTGTTTATTAGAGTGCTCTATTTTCCTTGCAGAACTTTACTGTTATCTGTTAAGGAGAAAAGGGCTGAGTACAGTGCAAACAATACGAGCTCATCACTGTTACAAAGGCATTTTGGGGTCGTGATGATCACGTTACGTGTCCCAAGATTCCTGGAGGGCTCACATCAGACAGACTATGGGAGGGGATAGCAGAAAACACCCTTAAAAAAGTCAATGGACAATTAAAAAACCAGCAAGCCTGCGAGGTGGTAACCTCTCACATTTTCGTCGATGACGACACTTGCGACAACGTTTACAAGTATCGGTATTTCGGAAGAGTGCATTCCGGATGAGGCAAACGCCGTGGACTTGCAGAAAGACAGTAGCAAACGCAGACGACGACGAAAGAAGAGATCAACAAAAGAGAAGCGGTCCTCGAAAGAATAAATATCAACAGGCTGTATAATGAAATAAAGAATGAACCAACATTGAGACACCGTGTGAATTGGCGAGCGATTAGTTCGATTAAGGAGAGTATGTGATCATGTGCTGGTGTTAGGGGGAGATATTATAGCAAACTGGCCAATCTCCTCCCTCTCCACGTAGTTTTCATTTTGTTTCTGAACGGTCTGTAAAATATTTTCGGGAGTTTAATTAATAAACCAGAATATCCGTCTGATAGGTTTGCCTCTAGTTTCTTTGGTTGATACGTTTTGGGTTACAGTAAAAGAAGAGCAACTTTAATTCAACTGTAGACGTTGTAAATGCCAGCAATTTAGAAAATAGCTCAGAGCTCACGTTCCGCCTGGATCAACTCCCTTTCAGGTCTACTGATATTGTTCAAAAATTTCAATTTTCCTCATCTTATTTCTCAAAACAAAATAGACTTATAACGATAAAGTTGCGTGCTGTCCTCTGCGGCAGCTGCCTATACGCGTGTATAAATACACGGAAATTTAAGGGCTTCGATTCCAGACAAATTACATCATTGCCAGATATCGAAAGTGATTTACATGGCACGTCATTTCAATCACCGTCTAAAATAAATCGCATGCTCATCACAAGATCATTTGCATACAGTGAAAGTTTACAACACTCAACCATCGCAATTTTGCTCATTAAGATTCTTATTTTTTGTTTGACCACTCAGTAGTGTTCACTTGTTCCAAAGTAATCAACGCTTTCAAGCGATAGAATTCGTGGGCCGACACGTTTCAGAAAAAGCTCCAAATTTAATCTTTCCTAAGCTTTCTTCGCAAAACATGCGTGTCTTCGATCACGCAGCGATTCTTAGTCCCAGTTTCCACCGTCTCCGCAAGGAACGCCAGGCACAATAACCGCCCTTTTGTGTCCTAAATACAACCAAAAATTCCGGGGGGTACTTCCAGAAAAATTGGGTGGGGGTGTGCGGCACGCTTTCCTAAACCCTTACCCCGTTTCAGACTATTTCTGTGATTTTTCCCTACCCTATTTCAGACCTGATCAAAAATTTGATACCCTATTTCAGACCAGAAGGCCTGGCGCCCGGCGCGTGACTGGAGCACGTGACAAGCTGTTACGGCACGAACACGGTAGTTGGCGTAAACATTAAAGGGGAAATGGTCTTATCGCCAAATGATGAAGAAGTAACTAATTCTTCTAAAAAGCAACCCAATTCAAAACTAGAGTGCACAAACCATACCCTATTTCAGACCAAAATGGTTGAAATTGATACCCTATTTCAGACTAAAACGGTTAAAAAACATACCGTTTGGCGCGGCACATACCTGTTTAGCCTATATAAGGGACTACCCCTCCCCCCGGGGCGAAAAACGCGTTGCAGATTATGAGTCTCGCTGCTTACGCAAGCGAGACTAATCAGGCGTTTTTTGACCATAAAAATGCCCATTTTAAGAAGTGAGATAATCGAAAAAAAATATCTAGTAAACACCTCTTTGGTAGAACTTTCATTTGCAAAATGAAATTCCAATTTCTTGTGTCGCTTGTGACTTTGTTCAGTTTGGACCAGAGGAGAGAAGCGGGTTAAGGGTTCAAAGAGTTACAAGATTTATAAATCGAAACAGTGAAAACATTTCAAGGGGTTTATTAGTCAGTTTCCAGGTTTCTGTTATAGTTACATTTGACAGATTTAAACACTATACATAGAATTACAATAAATAGTCTACTTCTACAATCGCTCAACAGTTATATAATAGCATTCAATAATCCAATACTATTGCCGATTTCTGTCGCGGACAGTCTACTATCTATATTTGTCAACGGGTACACAAATTGTTAGAGTTTATAGACATAATTGACACGTTGAAAAATGTGCCAAGTCACAAGGCGCGCTTCCTCCTCACAACGACCCCTAAAATAACAGAAGTTAGGCCTGGTTCGCACGACGACGAAAATTGGAGTTGGGCGTTAGGAAAAATAATTGAAAATTTTGTGATCACCCTTTTTTCGTTTTTGCAATCTTGTTCGCACCTGAGACGCGAAAACGTTCGTATGACCAGAAACGTAAATTAAAGCAACTTTAATTGGTGATGTTCGCGAAATAACATGACCCGACAAAGGATAGCTGTCAAGCAACAAAGGATTTTGTCGTGTGACAAAAAATTGTGGGCCTTTAAATATTCTTGACATATTCTCTGGTTATAGTTGAAAAAAAAAACCGTTTGCAATAGAAATGGCTTCCTGTTCACAGAGTTTTTTTTTGCACAAAAAACAAAATTTTGCGAAGTGCGAACAGGGCCTTATATTAGAGAACATGTCTACGCTTCACAGAGCATATTTAGGGGCCGACAAGCAGACTTTTGAGGGGGGGGGGGGGGGCGGTGATTTCAGAAATATTCTGCAGACTGATTCCGAGGAGAAAAAAAATTGTTGCAATGAAAATAATACCTGGCGAAAAAAATTACCTATACTGAAAAATATCGTTCATCGTGTATAATGCTGGAAAAAACCTCACACCGTTGTATGTCAGGAAAAGGAATTATATAAACTTACACAAGACAAATCACCTTTACCCCCACCTCAGAAAAGTCAAATGGTTGGCCTCTTAAGAAGCTAGAACTGAAAAACTGATAAGGCGTCCTAAGCGATATTTTAGGAAGTAGAACGTTACTGTTTCTCCACGTGTAATCACGCAAACCTTAATTTTTTACCCCTTTTAAGCAAATGTCACGCACAGCAACAGTTTTTGTTTTTGTAAATAACCTAGTAGACAATTTTCGAACATGACCACAGAAAAATCTGAGTGGCAGTGACAAAAGGATTCGTGTTGGTCCGTTGGTCAGTTCTTTTACCGCACGTAGAAAGGCCAGGTTAAGATTTAGTACGTTTTTAGTTTGTCTCGTTTAAACAAGTATCTACAGCTTCAGAATAAAAAAAATTTATACTGCGTCGTCAAAGTAGTTTTCTTTCAGTTTTATCAGAACTCTAAAATATTTAATCCTTGAAACTTTCACTTATTTTTAAATAATGATACATTCAAGAAATTAGGACACTTAGAATGCTTTTCTCTTCATTCCGGTAAAAACAAAATAGGCAGACACAAAATTTCTATACAGTCTGTCATGTTTATCACTTAGTTGGCAGTTAATTTTTTTTTTTTTTGATTAAACGTGAGTCCCTAAAATCTTTTGACATGTTAACCACGTTACAATGAATGAGATGGGAGATCATGCTTCAAGAACCGCCTCAAAAACTGATCATCAGTACAGCTTACACTTAACTGATCTTGCACGTGATTAGATGTTCCTCTTGCTAGTCGGACCATTCGCCATTAGCACATATCCCATAATACACCTTGTTCGATAACCTTTGTTTTCAATTTCTCCTGGGTATTAAAGTCGTCCCACGGAAAACTGAAGACATTGGAGAAATTTAGAGTCATGTTTACGGCGAAAGGCAAACGGTAGACTCAAGAGTTGAAAATTTCTCAAAATATAATGAGCAGATAAAAACACTCTGAAACCATTCTTATGGATGAAAATAACGTGAAACTACTGATTTTTTTCTTCTACAAGTATAGAACAGCTAATACCAATAAAGGGAAAACTTTGTCACATGGCACAAATACTCGTTTGCCGTAAATGTCCATTATGGGAGATATTCCAGTGGCGAATACAAAGAAAAAAAGTTCAAAACATCGTCCAAGAGATAAGGTGTGATACCTTTCAGTAAAGGTAAGCTTTACACTGTCAAGATAATCCTACTGAAGCGAAACTTTTTTCTGTATTTGTTTATAACAAAAGCACCAATGTTCGATAATTTACAGCACAATTTTACCAGGCAAACGGGGTTAGTGTGTAAATGGCACTACCGTTGCTGTTAAACCTTTTAAAAAAATCTCTGAACTCCATACATTTCCTTAAAGAATTAGTTGGGAGAATTTGATAACTGATCAGAGCATTTTCCTGTGGGTGATCATTTTATTAATTCTCGTAACCGTTTCTATTGATTATGCATTGATATCGTTAGGAGAAAATTGAAGTTGATCACTCTTGGGAATTAAGGGTTAGCTCCATACGCGACTTATGTATCAAGCACCCAGCTCTCTTCAATCAACTTGCTTCACTCGCCCAGAAGCTGACGGTTTTTCGCCACACAACTGAAGCCTTTTTCGCCGACAATACAAAGCATCTTGTTTCCTTTACTGCGCTTTTCACAAACATGCGAATTCTGAAGTTCAAAAGCCAACTGACGATTGCGTTTTTCGCTGCCGTCAATCATCTTAACAGACCTCTTAGGAAACAAAACTTTACTCAGTAACGGGTTCAAAAGGTCAAGGTTTGTGATTTGTGATTGGTGGATTTCGATCCGTTTTGTGTGTTTCTGTGTTTCCAGGTTCGTTGCTTGTGATCGTAATTATGACTGACGGCAGCGAAAAACGCAATTGTGAAGGCGCCTTTTGAACTTTAGAGTTCGCATGTTTGTGAAAAGCGCAGTAACTAAAACACTGATATGTGTCACGCCTTTTAATGGAACGGAAGATGTTAGGACCTCGCTAAGCTACTACTATAATTTGCAGTCTGTCTACTTTGAATTGCAACATTGCGAACACATCTTTTGTTAAAAAGTGACCAAAATGATAAACCTGTTTCAGAGGCAAACTTTGCGTCATAGAGTATTATGACAAAAGAACGTTTTCTTTCGTCAAGGAAGCTCACTTTCTTAAGCAACATTCTTTCTCTTGCGGTAAAACAAGAAAACATACGCGTCAACAACAATGTTCCAACAGTAATGTTTTAATAGTTTAAGCAAGTCGCAACAACGGACCATATCTCATCTGTCACACTTAACTCTCGTCCATTAAAGCAGTAAATGTTTGGTTTGAAGCTACTTTTACCTTCTATTGAAATATCCTATCATCAGTTTCATCTCTAAGAAATAATCCCCCTTACCTTCCTGTGGAATACATTTGGTTCTTGTTCTCTTCTTTAATATATCTGGACCAAATTAAAATAGCCTAGCTTTGTACAAAATAAATTCCACAGACGCCGGAAGGCTAAGTCCGTGATTGACAGTTCGTATATCTACTATGAGCTTATAATAAAGCATTCTAAACCTTCTAAGATGACTCTGATGAATCGCTGGCTGCTGGATTGTTTTGTGTGACTATTTTCTTGGCTCTGTTCATTCGATCCAACTCAGCCGCCGCATCGCTTCTGACAGCAGTACCGCCTCTCCCCGGGCCCCCTCCAGCACCACTCTTTTTGTTAAGGAGCGAGTTGAAAAAGTTGGCCAAAACTCCTTCACTTGCGGCTCCACCCGGGCCTGGTTTACCGCCTTCAACCTACAGATACAAGAATACAGAGCACACATTAAAACCACTGGCGCATCCAGGGGGAGGGGCCGGGAAGGCCCGCTTCCCTTATTTTTAGACCAAACTGAGGCCTGAAGGGCGGAAAAAATTTTTTGGGAGACCAGCCCCCCACCCCCTTATCTCAAAGTCTGGATCCGGCACTCAAAACAGGTATGTTTGGATTAGTAAACTGAAGGTCATACATGTAATGAGCTACGTTCGACTCCTGTTGGGAGAACTTGGCGTTTTCCTTTCAAGCCACCTGTGTCATGTCACTGTCTGGTTCAAAATTGACCATCACACTTCTGTCGCAATAATGTTTATAAAACCCCATCTGATGTTGCGCAAGGAAAGTTGACGGAGTTTTAACAGGGTTCTCGTTTCCAAAACAAAATTAATTCTACTACAATGACGATCTTTAAGATTTATAAGATAAAGGAGAATTTTCGACCAGTTTTCCAGTTGTAGCACCCAACACAAAAGCGAGTACTATTAAAGAAACGTAAATGCGTCGTTCTTCACACTTACCTAAAACGTTTTCAAATTAATTTTGCATGGTAAAAGGAGTCAACTTTTAAAGGAAACGTGGGACTGCATCGTGGGGAAGCTGGTAGATCTGATTCGCTCTGTCACCAAGGACTGGCGATGGAAATGAGGATAAGCAATTCCCCCAACCACTCAAAAATGTAGTCACGAAACAAAATGTGTCGAGAAAATAGTATAAGTTAAAAAAGGCTAAAGTAAATGCTCTTTTACCTTTGGTCCTCTTTGAACAGGGGACATTCCTGCTGAAGGTCTTCTGTCTGTACTTCTCCCACTGGGGCTTATAGGGGCACGTGGCTTGGTGATATCCTGATATAGAAATAAAAGAGTATGAAGCTTTTGTCCAATAGTCCCGCCAGAAGCGGCAAGTTCTCTTGACCAGATAATAAGCCCTCATTGACCAAGTGGATCATACGTTTCTGGGGAACTGCCAACCCACCCGCTGACCCCTCCCCTAACCAACATTTTGCCCTAAGTGAGAAGTAATGTTGGCTTAGGGGAGGGGTAGGTGGGCAGGTTCCTAGAAACGTATAACGATTCCCAATGGCTGGAAATTAGTCTCCCTTGCAGACGTTTTTAGTGTTGTCACGCAACGACACGGCTGTAAGAGAGACTAGCTGGGTATTGGCCTCGTTCTCATCTGCACTTTTGTTGACCTCGAATTAGACTCGGTCCATAAAAATACAAAGCTGAACTTGGGCAATATCCAGCCATATTAACCAAACGCTCTGTCAATAACGGATATTTTACAAATCGACCACAATTTTCTATCGTATGTACTCTCATTGACCATAGAAATGACGTCAAAATGTTCACAATTCAGGAGGAACGTCCGAACCATGAGCAGGAGGCGGGTGGCTCCAATTCGTCGACCATTTCCGTCGTAGTTTCTCTGAAAACCGCATGCGTGAGAAGTAGAAAAACAAATTGCAACACCATTACGTCCTTCTCTTATCAAACATAGCTCTCAAGGAACCAGCGCTTGAGAAATCACTCAGTTATAATTGTAAAAATAAATATATTATAACGTTACACACAGTAACTGAGCAAGAATTAAAATCAGAATCGAGTAACAGAAACAGGTGACATGAGTGACTTACTGGTTGTTGCCTTGCTATTCCAGATGATACTGTGGCAGGCATCTTTTGTAGCAGTTGCTATAGATACAACACAAGTAACAAGTCAGAGAACATTGTCCGATTTAAACTCTGCCCACTACATTCGGCTCTTTCTGAACGGACACCTGTATAAGACAGACTCCTCGGTAACGTTGGTTCCTGCCTTTCTTTACTCCCTTTATTTAACTCTGTAAGACGGACATCACTCCTAGGCGGACACTTCGGGCGCTTTCCATTCGACAAAAATTTCGGTTTGAGATTTTGGACATTTCACATGCCCAATCACAGTTAGTCCCCACTACTATTAATGGCCCAATGGAACGGTACATTCCGGTTGCACAGACCCGACCCAAGCCACCGCGCGTTTGGTCATTGTTCTTGTAAGCAGGCTAGGAAAGAGCAGTAGTGGGGACAGAATTTTGTCAAATGGAAAGAGACATTTCGGTCTGACCGACCGAAATGGACAACAATATTCATTCCCGAATATTCCCATCGGACCAAACCGAAATGGTCTGTTCCATTTGATGTACCAAACAAAATTTCTGGAATTTTGGGTTGAATGGAAAGCGCCCTTTGTGCCGGTTCCAGAGGTGTTCGTCTTAGAGAGAGTTGACAGCATTTCAATATGGCAGCATTCTAACAGAGTAATTCAAAGAGTACAGGATAATAGTACAAGGAAGGAGTGTCCCAAAATGATTTTTTCTGTTGCCAATTAACCCCACAAGAGAAAATAAAGCATTGCAAAAGAGATTAGCCAAGCATGATTTTGATAACGATGACATTTGAAAAGAAAACAAATCTGTTGGAAGCAATGGTCTTTAACGAACTTTAAGTCTCCAGGATCATGTGACATTGGACAGGTTACAATACAGCTTTTGACCTCGCCCCTCAAAATAGAGTAAATCTGCAATAATTTAACATGTATGTGATTTTGCTCTAAACATGGTTTTAATATTTTGGAAACAAACCACAAAGCTTATGCTCTAGTGAGGACAGTCGTGACATAAGCATCAGCATAAGAATAAGAAGAACACAGGCATGGTTTTGATATCCTCACAACTGTTCTCGCCTGCTCATGACCTTCTTATATTCATGCTTATGTTAATGCTTGCATTGCTATTATAGTGAGGAGCATGTTTTGTTTATACTTATGCTTATATCCAAACATTGACAAACCACCAAATCAATTCAGGTTTCTGGGAAACTGACCACCTACCCCTCCCCTAAGCCAACATTTTGCCCTAGCCATAACCCTAACCAGTGGTTTGTCAATGTTTGGATATAAGCATAAGTATTGATCCAAACCACCCTTATACCCAAACTGGAGTTTGATTACCTATTCACCCCAGCTCCTAACATTAATCATGTTGATCATGTTGTTGCCACTTAATGATATTTCTTGAATCTGATTGGCTGAGAACAATATATAATAAAACAACCAATCAGGTGCTGTAACTCATGGCAACCTTAGCGTGGCTAAAGATTGGGTTCTGGTATGAATGGGCAGTTTCTAGGCAAGATTGGGGGTTGCCGTTATAAACAGTTTCCACTAATTTTCACTGGTAATTTTTTTCATGTATATTATTAAAATAATGCTAATCATATGACTCTTCTCATTCAATTTGGAATTTGTTTGCACTTGTGTATTTTTCAAAAAGCTTCAACAGGTTCATGCAATTTTGATATCATTTTGAAAAATAAACACTCATCCAAAGAATGTGTTGATTTCAACTGAGAGCAAATAAAAAACTGGCTACTAATAATTTTTACCGATACAAAGTATTACACATTCTAACAACCTAAATACCCTATGACGAAAAAACCAACCTGTTGTTTTGCCAAAAACGTTTGTTCATCCTCAGCAATAATTTCTTTGTCTTGTATGGGCTGCATAGGGAAAAACATCACAATGTTAAGACACACCATGATACACAATTTTTTGTATTAGACAATGAACAATTTACATTAAATCACATGATTGTACCTTTCTCAGCTGTGGTTTAACAATATGATCATCAAATGCATCCTCTGGCAAAATAACTTTTAAATGCTCACTCAGGATGTTAATTTTCTTCACAGAATCCCAGCCTGCTGGACTGTAAAGTAATCAATAAAATGCATTCAAAAGACACAAAGGATAATAGACCAGTCCCCAGTTCTTCAATGTTGGATAGTCCTATCCACTGGATAATAGCTATCCAGCTGATAAGTATATCTACTAAAACTACTAAATTACACTATCCACTGGGTAGAGATTTATCCAGTGGATAGATTTATCCACTTTTCAGACAACTCGGCCCAACAAAACTTGCGAAGCAAAACTGTTCAGGTACCGTAAAATTCCGAAAATAAACCCCTCCATATATAAGACCCTCCAAATATAAGCCCCCCAATCTGGTAACCAAAAAAACCCTCCGTTAAATCTCGCCTCCAAATATAAGCCCCCACTTGTACTTGGAAAATTGTCCTCAAATACAAAGTAAAACAAAGCAAAAAAGGTAAATTTACTTCCAACTATAAAGCTGGCCCAATCAAATTTGGAACACAAATTTTCCTCCATAGATAAGCCCCACTGAATATAAGCCCCTCAAAAACGGCCTTTGAAAAATAAAAGCCCCGGGGCTTATATTTGGAAGTTTACGGTATTATTAGTTTGACTGGGCTGATATGTACAAGCACATCAATGAACAGAGTACCTTTACAGGAAGTGACTCTGTTTGGACATGCAATGATGGTTTTAAGTCCTTATGAATAACAACTCATGTACAAGGCAGTGTCTCAGTGAAAGATGGTTTATCAAATCCATATTGTGCTAATTAATATTTGTTTCAAGTGCTTTCTAATGAAAGACAAGCTTGAATTCCACCCCGTTGTAAATAAACAATGCTCTTATTTGGCTGGCGATGTTTTTGTGTCTTCGAAGATTTTTTTACATTGGCATACAAGTCGCCTGGGTAACAAAATTGCTGTATACAGATCACACTTTGAATTGGAATCCACTCAGTTTTATTACCACAAACTAATTACTTCACTTTTGAAAATGATATTGGATATATTGGATATGTTACAGGTACAGGTCAATATTATATTCAGGTTAAAATTTGTTAACCTAGTTTGATTCTCAATATCCATTGTCTCCTAGCCCAAATTCATGAAAAATTATGGCCAGGGGACAAAGGCAATAGAGAATCAACCAGGGTTAAAAAATTTTAAGCCTTAATTTTATTTTCACCTGTAGTGGATACACTAAAACATTAAATTGTCCTATTGTAACTTTAATACAACTGTAATTAAACAACCAGCACGTTACTCTGACCATTAAGAGGCCGGCTATTCAGTGCACTAGAAAATTCGGATCATTGTACGTTTTTGGCAAACTCCCCACCTACCCCTCCCCTAAGCAAAACACATCCTTCTCACTTAGAGCAAAATTTTGGCTTAGGGGAGGGGTAGGTGGGCAGTTTACTCGAAACGTATAATGATCGGAAAATTCTAGGTGCAATTGAATAAAAGCATTCATTCAGCTTGAATGAACCTGTACTGCCATGCACATTATTAAAAGTTGAGTACAAGAACTAAATAGGTATACACAATTTAGGAATAACTCACATAAATACAGATTCCTTGTCAACAACCAGAGCGGGACTATTGAATGGCAGGCCATAAATTCGATGAACTAAATATTTGTACAATAAGCTGCAGTTTTTATTTTCTTTCACAGATGTGTAAAACAAGGAGGCACCATCTAATATGAATCAAGGAAGCAATACAAGAGGAATGTACATGAAGCCTTATGGTAAATACACAAAACTTAACAATGTAAATAGCAAACACAAGGATATAGCATGTATTATTAAGAAACATTAACCTCCCCACCCCACCCCTCGCTCAGCATATATCTACCACCACAATATACCTTCAGAGCTTTTACAACACATTTTAATTTGTAAGATTCAATCAGTACTAAATGCTTTGTTGTGGTTCAAATTTCATCCTTGATTAAATTTAAATGTTATGAAAAATAAGATTTAAACTAAGGATAGAATACACATATTTGAACCTTTCATTCCTAAAAGCTAGACACTGCCATACAAAAACATGAAAAAAGGAAAACTGCCCAACCTCCAAATAAATCAACCACCTCTTGTAAGCAACAAGACTATCTAAAATACTCTAAATTTCCCAATCAAAGCCCTATAGTTAGAACCTCTCATAAACATCCACCTCTCATAAATGACGG
Source organism: Porites lutea (assembly GCF_958299795.1). Classification (NCBI taxonomy): domain Eukaryota; kingdom Metazoa; phylum Cnidaria; class Anthozoa; order Scleractinia; family Poritidae; genus Porites; species Porites lutea. Next base: position 29,734,588 of record NC_133202.1, read on the forward strand.
CAGCCAGTTTTTGGCTTGATTTTATAGTTTTCCACTGTTTTCAACTGTTTGCAAGCAACCACTTAATGCATGGTGTAGATGTGATCCCTTCGTTCACTTCTATGTTCTACTCTACTCACAGTATACCTATCAAAAAACTTTCAATGACAACGTCATGGAACTACACATAAGACGTCACTTAGAAACTGCATACAATAAATTCCCTGCTAAAAATTATTAGTATGTCTCAGAAGAGACCATCTGCAGGTCTACTCTTGTAAGCAACCACTAAATCTTTGCATTTTGGTTGGGTTACGGGACGTTTGACTGTAATTAACTAAACAAAGCTAAGATAAATGTGAGGATACATTTCAAGCAGTGCCTTCGTACATGCTGTTGAATAAAATCAAAGTGCTCCTCCCTGTAATCTCTGTCCTTTTCAAGTGCCGACATGCAGTCTGTCTGAAATACCACAACATCAACAGAACTGTTATTATGAAATGACAAAGATTGATGCAATACTGTGCTCACATCAGGCAGGGTTTTCAATAAGGTTCTAAGTAGGTGGCAAAAGCTTTAGAGTATGAGGAGAAGGAAAAAAACTCACACCACAGGCGCAACTTGCAAGCGCCAACAGCAAGAGTTACTTGGGAGAAAAAAATTGAAATCTGGGCCTTTTAGAGTGCGTTTCCAGCATTCTGGAGCAAAAATCCAGTGTTTGAACAGAACACAGAGATCATTAAATTTTGGAATTTTTGGGTCCTTTTTTCTAACGAAAAGCAGGCAGCAAGTTCATGTAAAATAGCTAGCAAATTTCACTGGCTGCAAGCTCTCACTGAGAGCCCCTGATCAGGGTAAAATTATACAGCTACTTAGCTTGGTTAGGAAAGTAAATCGGATGGGGCTTAAATATAGCCATTTCCAGTCATCTGGGATAAGCAGATTTCCCTGCCAGGTTGCCTGATGGCAACTAGAGCCCTGAAGGAAGTTCCCTAAAGAAATATTTTATTTTTATGGCCATAACAAAATTATGTGACTAATCATGAATATAACAAAATTCTCAAATCTGATTGGCTATCAACTGTCCTGATTGCAGCACTAATAGGACAGTAAGCGCCATCACATACATGCACTTGAATGGTTTTTTTCACTGCCAGGTATAAAACTCTCAGAATTTCTTTAAAAATCCTAAGATATCACAAATTTTGTCACAGCTATCATCAATAGGTAACAGAACTTCATGTTGTCCAATTCAGTCTGTAATCATACTCGTGATTAAACAAAGCAGACTTCCATTACATAGTCTTCAGATTTTGCTTATCACTGGTATGATTACAGAACAAACAGGACTCCACTTAGCCTGCGAACAGCACACGCATTTCCGGTCGTCACTTCTCTTCCTCTGGAAAATAGCGTCTGCGAACCCGAGTGGCAAAACAATTTCCGTGACGTAAAACATTTTGTGTTGATGTTGGCCAGTCAGATCAAAGGATAGAATACAGCTCAAGTGACTCCTCGCTACCTCGCGCGCTGAAGTCTCTTGGATTTCAGCGAGAGTTACTAAATACGCTTTGGAACGTGAATTTAACGACCATAACAAAGTTTCCTGCATCGTTGAATGCTGACTTCTTTATGAAGCAACAGCTTCTTAAGCTATGTATGTGATGTGGGCCTTTGGTTTCGCTCATTATAAAATATGGTAGCACTTGACATAAACAAAACCTGGACAAAATAATCGCTACAGCAAAAGGAAAGTAACATAGCTTAATGACATCGCACTCAGACTTATTTCAATTTAACCCGTGCTGACAAAAGGTGGTGAATCAATTATACAGACACATCCTTGACTAATAATAATAATAATAATAATAATTCTAGTATCGCCACAACACAATGATCTGAAATATTATAAACCTGGGCCAGACCCAGCGTGAAATGAATAGTTACAGCAGTAAATTGATCATAGTCAGGATGACATTTCAGCTACGACGCTTCGACTCATCTTACAAAAAACTTTGGAAATTAAAACCTTGAAAAGAACATGTATTTAAAGAAGTAATAAGAACAAATTATATATAATGCTTTCGATCTGATCAAAGTTCTGTCTGAACCAAGAAGCAACCATGCATGGGAAATCAATTACCACAAGTCCTAGCTTTCCAAGATAAAGGATATCTACTAAAAAATATCTAAAGCGGCACACGACAAACTATCGAAGAGTTCTCCAAAGCATACTTTCCTGCCAGGAACCAGAAAGGAACAGAAGCAACAAACGGCATGATGCGTCTACTGTCATTAGGACATTTATCGTTTTGAATATGATCAAAACAACTAGGTGTGATAAATCATTGACTCCGTATGCAAATAGATAAAAAATGTCCTCTAATCTTTTCTTCGATATGAATCCTCTTGATGCTTATTTCATCAATCAGTCTCACAATCCTGGCAAATTAATTTTCATGAGCACGTCGTTCTGAGGAAAAAGGGCAGCTATACAAAAGCTGCATCATCCTTTCAATTTCGACTTGTAAACATATCCACTGCACACGATCTTGCGAGAAGTCTCGAGAGTTAGTTCCTTGATTTTAAGAGCTAAACCGTGATTGGCTAAAAAGGTTTTACGTCATGGAAATCGTTTTGCCGCTCGGGTTAGCAGACACTGCTGTTCGAAGGCTAGACTCCACTCAGTCCTATTACCATTATTAAGCGGAGGTATTTAAAGGATAAATTAGATGCTGTCCCTTACAGCTGATCACTGTTAGGGGATAAATGGACAATGACTGTGTATCACACTTACCTTTGTAAGAACAACTACCATAGGAAGACCAAGATTATCTGAAAGAACATTTTCATCAAGTGGTAAAAGAACTTTGTCTTCATCTTTTATCCCAGATCGTCTTCTGTCTTCTACTGTTTCATCTGGTTCAACATACTCCTGAAAGTGCCGCACAACTGTGGTAGAAAAGGAGAAAAATAATTAAGATCACTGAACCAGAAAAAAGACTAACAAATCTTTAGGGGTTTAGTTTCCCACTGTGGCTCACAGTTAACAGAAACAAACTTTACAAATTAAGCATAACAAGTAAGAACCCCCAAAGGCTCGACTCACACCAGCTGACTATTTACAAGCAAAACCAGAGGCCTTAATGTATTCTGGATTTTGTCATTATTCACAGAGTACTTTGGAGAGGATCAGTCAGGAAGGTCAGCGCTTTGTTAAAGCCTATAATTTTGTGTTCAAAAACACTATATATTTACAAAGAGCCATTATTTGATAAACATGATTCATTAGTTGTCTGTTAGCGAACCAATAAATTAACGAACTGTCACACAACGGAACAGAGTTGTCTGTCTTCCTTAAAACACTGCCATCATCAAATTCATTCAAACCTTTTACTACACCAAAATGGCATTTGTTATCTTTTTCATTTCAAAATAGCTGGAAGTAAAAGAGCTGTCCATATACTTTGGCTCAACATCTCTTTGCAGCCAGGAAACACAATGCTCCCCAAAACATTTGCTAATTACATGTACAATTAAAAATCTATAATAATATTTTTATGCATGGTTAAGCCAAAGATGCTGAGAGCTGCCCTTCTAGGACATTACAGACAACAACAAAATGCACTTTAAGTATATGCAGGTTAGAATTAGTAATTCTGAAACTAACTAAAGCAATATAATGCACTTCGCTGACGGGCAGTATCTCAACACCTATATCAATTAAACATGAGATTCGTCATCCCCAACTGTTAAACTCAATTTAAACTCACACATTAACAATGAAAATAGAGGCCACTTTTTTCGAAAAATCGTTATAGATCATATTTTAACCACTTTCGAACGAAAGTAAACAGATATTATTAGCGACGATAATATTTTCACACATTCTTTTCTAACTAAAATATTATCACTCTGCAATCGCATGAGCGTTCTTATTACAATTGAATGTTAGGGACCAAAACTACCCTAAATCAAGCTTTGTTGGGAACGATTATGTTTTCATCTGAAGGAAAACTAATGTTTTCTATTCGAAAAGCTTTTACTTGTCCAAACAAGTATCGAAGGTAAACTCTCTAACACTATAACATCGATCTGGTCACTGAAATTCACTGTCTAAAATAAAACTTGGGACGAATAAACATCGCATGAACTGCGATTTTATATGAGTTTTTAACAAACTGACAACTCCATATATCTGTCAAACAGCTATATAAATAGCAATTTTTAAGAAATCCGACACGCACGCTTGACAATGAAAATATTCTTAACAATGTCTATCACAATAACAAAGTACATGACTTGTACACTGTAATTTTTATAGGCATGAAATTAATCCATTAGACTCACTTCTTTCCTCCATTTCATTCAGTTCTTTCGGCGGTAACTTGAGCGAGTGAATATGCTCTCGAAGAACCTCCGTCCATGAATGAAGAGATTCCATAATTGTCCATGGTCTAGACATATCAACAACTTGTACAACCAAAGTGTTGTTAATGCATTTAGGTGTAAGTGCATATTGCAGAAGATTTTTATGAAGTGGATCACCGTCCAGTATCCAAACACCTAACCGGGTGCTGTCTGAAAAAATAAGGGAAAAAAAGTTGAAAACTCTTTGTAAATAATAAAATTAGTTGCCAATTTAATGCCTCGACGACCGGTTTAAGTTAACGGTTTCATACCATCTCGCTCTTCATCGTGAACGTCAAGATATGTGTATTCAAGTCCATGACCCTTGCTGATTTCGTCTTCTTTTCCTCTAAGCTTTGATATCAGCGTCGTTTTTCCTGATCCATCATACCCTAGAAGAATTGCAAATGGTCGTTTTTAAAAACGAAAATTAAAAATAAACGAAGGCAAAAAGCTAACTGAAAACGAACCTAGTAGAACAATCGACTTGTTCGAGGGAAGTTTTCTGCTTGCAGAACTCGAAACATCACTTAAGATGGACGACCTGCCAAAGAGAAATACCAGTAGAAGATCGTTATTACAGAGGGATAACGCTTAATGTCCATGCACGATCACTTTTAATCTCAGTACCAGAGATCTTTGCCTCCTTCTTCGTCACCGGCCGAACCTCTATCATCTACGTCCGCCATTTTGGTGTTGCTCTGTAAAGTTCCCGTATACTGGGCCGGACTCATACCCAAGGCCCTCGCAATCAGTTAAGAAAATTCTCGAGTCCCGCGGTAAAAACGAAAGTTTTTCTTTTTGTTATTAGTTTTCTTGCCATACTACGAGTGTTTTCTGTAACTGTTTTCTTCAGAAAACACAAGGAGGACACATGAAATTTTTTTGGAACACACAAGATCACACCAGAGCCGAACTATTGCATAGTGAATTCGCCCTTACTTTTAGTATTCCCTTAGAAGTTTTATGGGCCCTTTCATGAAGACCTTTGAAAACGTATCGTCACGTAAATCAATTATTAGAAACTGAAAAAAAAAAGTTGTACATGAGAACCCCGAAATAAAAAATGGAAAAGAGACGAGAAAAACCGTTCATTTTTACAAATGTTCAGTGGCGGATCCAGACCTTCAGATAAGGGGGGAGGGGGGCGGTCATCTAAACCCTGAGATGAGGTCGAGGCCTGGTCTCAAAAAATAAATTTTTTCGGCCCTTCGGGCCTCAGTTTGGTCTAAAAATAAGGGGGGGGGGGCGACCCCCCCAGACCCCTCCCCTGGATCCGCCACTGATGTTGAGGTGCAAATCAGGAGCCTATTACTTGGCTCCTGCGCAAATTTAATTCATTATATTGGGGTTTTCTCATAAAAGGGTTCGTCGGAGGTTTCATCGTTTCATATAACAAATCTGACGTCAAAATTACAGGCTTTTAGTTTCCTTTTTTAATGTTTTTTATTTATCTTACTTACTGGCCGACCCACTTTCACAAAAGAGAAGACGATGGGAGAAAGCAGAGGCACTCGATGGGCGTTGTCTCAACGCTAATCACCTTAATCAAACAGAACGCCGATGAATAGCGAAGGGGACTGAACTGATATATAATGTTATGACGGGGGGTATGTCTGTTTCGGTTGTCAAATATGGCGCGCTTAACTACCTAATGCCCTTCGTTTAGTATGTACAGGCGGGGGTTTCGCCAAATACATGTAAGATGTGATGTCATAGGCATAAAAACCGTTTACACCTGATATTTTCGGTATTGGAGGCGCTGGGACCTTAATTTACACAGATGACATGTTTTTGCGGGAATATTTTTGATGGAGCTGAGAGTAGTAGACTGATATACTCGGGCGGATTTTAGATACAGATAGGGAAACGGCACTTGTAGGAAGTAATTGAGGGTAACAGTCGGCGGTTGTTTTATGCGCCTCAAGGACCCTGTTTTGGTTACATCAATAATTCTTACGTGAGATTTACAATGACCTTATGATAACTTGAGATAAAACACTGTTATCAAGAAAGGATAACATTTTGACAACTTTACAATTACAGTGCGACTACTCGAACCGGGGCACTTGAAAGAAGATTATCCAATCACAACAGGTTTTTTTCTCAAGTTATTTTTTGTTGAAAACAGACCAATAACATTCATAAATTTATGGGCTGTTTCCAGAGAGGTCAGGTAAGTTCAAACGGTTTTAAAGTTTTCATCGGTTGCATAGTTGAACCTTGAATTTTATTGGCTGTTTGCAAAAAAAACTTGACATTCCATTGTTTCCAAAAAAACTTTGTGATTGGATAATCTTCTTCCAAGTGCCCCGGTCCGAGTAGTTGCACTGTAAAAACATTGAAAAAGAAATCTTTTTAATCCGAGCTAGAGATTAAAAGGCAGTAAGACGCTACACTTTATCAGGCATATTTGCCGCTGCAAAATATATCTGTTTTTAGTTATGCCGTGGGACGTGTTTTACTAATCTTCCTGGCATTTGCGTTTTCGAGAATTATTGCTGAGAATTGTCGAAACATTTGGACCTGTATGTGTCAACCAACAGGTTGTCATTTTCACCTTTGCGACAATTAGGTTTCATTTAGGGCAAGAAAGCTTTTTGGTATGACTGTTTGTGTACAAAATTGTTCAAAATTTACTTAGCTGACAGAAAATACGGTGTATCAATAATGTGCCGCTCACAATTCTGAGCACTGGCAGCACTGTAAGCACTTGAGATTCAAAAAGCAATTAATAAAAACATATGGATAAGTCTCAGAAGAACCGTGTTCTCGTGTGGGTCTCGTCAAAAAGAGACAGCCATTAGATTCAGAAAACCATTGCGATCTGTAGCCGGAGCCGCAGATAAACGTCTCAATACGTCAATAGCATTCAAGATAAAGGAAACTGCATGGTGAGTACTTTGTATGAGACCGTAATCGAAGAAAAGTTTAGGAACACAAGGCACCCATTTTGCTAAGCCACAAATGGCGCTACAAAGGGTACAACCAATTCCTTTGTCGAACACCGCCAGTGTCAGATCAGTTCGATCCAATCCGCTTCAAACGCATACATGCTAGGCATACTTTTGGACAGATCTTATAAACATTGAATGTCTCCACGCGGTTTCCATTTTCAGCGACCTCTTAAACTGGACTCTTTAGAGATCCTACCTATTACCTGATTTTACTCAGTCGCTTTACGAAATCTGAGCACCCAATAATAACTAATTCAGGTAAGAAATAACTTACTGAGGAAAAATCTGTTTTTATTTTCTGATTGCTTAGTTCACTGATTAATCTTTCTGCAAGAGAGAATGATCTAGCTCATTTTTTCTTGTCTTTCTGTTAATAAATTTGAAACAGTCAGTCTGATTTTTTACGGAGTGTTTGTTTAAAGAGTTAACTGAGAACATTAAGTGTTCTGTCGCATTTTATTCGGCTACAAAAAGAATAACACCTGAAAAGAGAAAAGGTTTTCGTTTCCGCAGTTTAAATTTATCACTAAATTTATCACTTAATTCTGTTACTACAAAAAGCTTTGCGAAAACCGTTGTAAGAGAAAACGTTTTCATAAAAACACTCGTAAAACTGATACCAAGTACAAGTAGGGTACCCCCAAAACAAGTTATAACAAATTGTTTGCCATGTTCACATAAAATAACAAAGATAACATCGAATATTAGTAACTGGCATTGTCTTTTCCCTTTCTCATTTCAGAAAAGTGAGTCACGTCCCTCCATGTGATGCTATCTCTACTGAGCTATAATAATCAGCCATGCCGGGGGGTATGTGGGGCTGCACTCTGCTTTGAAATATGTTTGCTTGGTTTTTAGTTATGGGACGGTGTTTTACCAGTCTTCATTTGCTACGTTTTGGAGAATTATTGCTGAGAAACACTTGGATCTGTGTCAACGCAAATCCCACTAGAGATGCTTGCTGTCTGCCATTTCACCTTTGGTACAATTAGGTTTCAATTAGGGCAAAGCTTTTGATACGACTGTTTATGTACAAACTTCTTCAAAGTTTACTTAGCTGACAGAAAATACGGTGTATCGATAATGTGCCGATCATAATTCTGAACAGTGGCGGTAATTCAAGCACTTGAGATTCAAAACGTCGTTAAAAAAAACATATGGATAAGTCTCAGAAGAATCGTGGTATTACTGTGGGTCTGGTTAAAAAGAGACTACAGTTCAATTCGGAAAATCATTGCGATCTGAAGGAGCCGCAGATAAACTTCCCAATACGTCAATAGTATTCAAGATAAAGGAAACGGTGAGTACTTTGTAAAAGACCCGCTCATAGAAGAAAAGTTAGGAACGCAAGGCTCTCCGGCTTCTTGGATCAGCGGTTTCAGATTTTGCTTTGAGAGGCGGCCTTTTTGCCAAGCCATAAATGGGTCTACAAAAGATAAAACCAATTCCTTACAGCCGTTTTCGTTCTTTTTTTGCAGAAGACTGCCAGTGTCAGATCAGTTCGATGTAATCCGCTCCAAGCGCATGCTAGGCATACTTTTGGACAGATAGACCTTATAATCAGTGAATGACTCCTCGCGGTTTCCATTTCTAGCGATCTGTAAAACTGGACGCTTTATTACCAGATTTTATTCAATCAGTTTACCAAATTGGCTCAACCAATAATAACTAAAAGGTAAGAAATATCTTACTGAAGAAAAACCTGTCTCTTTTATTTTCTGATTGCTCAGTTGCCTTCAATCTTTCAGTTGATAAATTTGAAACAGTCTTGAAAATATAGGATTGAAAATAGAGTTAACTGAGAACATTAAGTGTCCTGTCTCATTTTATCCTTGGACCTACAGAAAGAACAACACCTGAAAAGAGTAAAAGTTTTCTTTTCCGCAGCCAGGTTAAATTTGTCATTTAATTCTATTACTACAAAAAACTTTGCGAAGACCGTCGTTAGAAAAAACGTTTTCATAAAACACTTGCAAAACTAAAACCAAATACAAGTAGCGAACCACCAAAACAAGTTATAACAAATCGTTCATATAAAATAATAAAGATAACATCGAATCTTTG
>NC_133202.1:29748997-29776497 GCF_958299795.1 Porites lutea
GGCGTATTTGGCTTTAGTGTCTGACGACAAGTCCTCCCATTTCTTTTTAAGTTGTTCCTTGGGTTTTGGTGGGAACCCGGCGGCTATACTAGCTGTGTGAACCTCCAACCATGTTTGCATTTTCAATATAAATGTCAGTGTAGGAGATAAAGTACCGAATGGAGTCATCTTTCTCCTTTTTACCTCATGGCGAAAAAAATTATGATTTTATCCGTCTTAAAATTCGGCGCTCTTTTTCTGGGGTTAGAGCCTTGTTCATCTTCAGAATTCCGTTTCATTGACATCCTAGAAATGTAGAAATGTTTTTCTAAACGATGATGAAGAAGAAGCTACGGGCGACAGCAGCAATGCTGATGAAGCGTACCAAGACGACATTAATGAAACTGAAGAGGGTCGAAAAAACGTTAGGAATTTGTTCGTTTTTTTTCTCACAATCCTTATAATCTATTGAAGCTGATGACAGTTTTTAAATATTTTCAGATCATTCAGCAAAGAAGATTGACATTTTAATATCCTATGAGTGCAACTCATCATGTCCGTTAACTTTCGTTGAAATACGTTTGCATGCCATCGTTATTTTACAAGAATATTTACTGATAATGTATGTTGCATGTTCTACTTTTTTTCTGAAAGACGGCTTTAAATAAAGTGAGCATCAGAGGTTAACAAAGCGCATTAGAACGGAATTACTTAAATAAAAAACTTTTTTTTTCACTTCTCAGTGAAAGATCTCGTTAACTTTAGTAGAAACAGTAAGGATACGGGACCTAATTAGGTCCCGTAAATTTACGTGCCATTTTTCCCGTAAAAAAAGTTTTATGCAACACCCGCAATTTCTGTTGCATAAATGACACTTAAGTGGATACTTACGAAAATCGTAAGTGCAGTCACTTAAGTGAAATCCCTAAGTGGACCACGTAAGTGATTTAATGCAACTCACTTAAGTTACGAGTACACGTACGTATACCCGTAACTGTTACGGGCGTTTTATGCAACCGGGCCCAGGAAAGGACAGTTTAGGAAGAAGGAGTTACAGCGAAACTAGGAAGAACTGCTACGAGGAAGTGTATCAAGTGTGTTTGCTGTGAACTACTGCTGTGGGAATGGAAAAGCTTTTGCAGATAGGCAAAGAATTCGGACTGGAGGGAGAAAAGCTGCTTGAATTCGTAGAAAAACAACAAAAGCTAGAAGAGGAAAAAGAAGAAAAACGTAGACAATTGGAAGAGGAAAAAGAAGAAAAGCGTAGGCAGTTAGAAGAAGAAAAGGAAGAGAGACGTCGAATACTTGAAAAAGACAGAAGAAAGGAAGAAGAAGAGAAAGAGGAAAGGCGTAGAAGAGAAGACGAAGAAAGAGAAGCTAGGCGGCAAGAACGCGATCTGAGAAAATTAGAGCTGGAAGCGGAACTGTTGAAGCAGAGAGAGGCTATCGAAGCCGCTAAGAGAGAGCATGAACTAGAGCTCGCTCGTTTAGCACAGGGCCGTAACGATACCGAACGTGCTGAAGTGAGAGAGGATAGGGCCAAGGCACCCAAGCTTCCCTCATTTGTTGATGGTAAGGACGACTTGGATGCTTACCTGCAACGATTTGAGAGATTTGCAACTACAGCTAAACGGGAGAAGACAGGGTGGGCGTCGAAACTTAGTGCTCTTTTGTCTGGACGTGCCCTAGAGGTTTATTCGCGATTATCTGAGGAAGCAGCCCAAGATTACGATCGAGTAAAGTTAGCTTTGATGAAGAGATATGACCTTACAGAGGACGGCTATCGTCGTAAATTTAGAGCATCAAAGCCGGAAGTTGACGAGAGTCCTGCGCAGTTTATAGTGAGACTGGATAGATACTTGTTACGTTGGTTAGAGCTGTCGAACACTGAACGTTCGTTTGAAGGCCTGAAAGATTTAATTGTGAAAGAACAGTTTATTGACTCTTGTCCAAAAGAGTTAGCTATTCACCTTCGTGAAAGAGCCCCGGAAACGCTTGTTCAGATAGCGAAGATTGCCGATCAGTACTTAGAAGCACATGGAAAGCATCTGTTCAGCTCTGCGAGCAAGAAGCCACAAGTACAGCCCAAGGCGGAGGAAACAAAGACTACACAGAGTGACGCAACAACCCTCCAGTGTTACAAGTGTAATGCTCGCGGACACAAAGCTATTAACTGCCCAACTCTAGCTAAAAAGTGTTTCCTATGTGGCAAGCAAGGTCATGAAGCGAGGAACTGTCGATCAGGTGGACGAAAGTCAGGAGGCCAAGGTAAGGATGGTAACCCTGTGCAACGTGGTCAAGTTAGTGCTGGCTGTTTGGTTAAGTCACCCGATCTTAACGCTACCCCCGAGGAAGTCAAGTCGTGTATTCAAAATGATCAGCTTCTGTTAGCCTGTGGCAAGAAAGTCCCGTTGCTGAGTAATGCCTGTGTTGAACCCTTAACTGGAGTAAGAAGTAAGATGCCTGTTGCAAAGAGTAGAGTTGGAGAGAAGACTGTTGACGTTTTAAGAGATACTGGTTGCAGTGGAGTTGTAGTCAAGAAGGACCTTGTCGGCGAGGATCAGTTCACCGGAGACTTTAACGTTATGTTGCTTATTGACAACACTGCAAGGAAGGTGCCCATAGCAAGAATTTATGTCGATACGCCTTATCTTAAGGGCCACGTAGAAGCGCAGTGCCTTTCAGATCCTATCTACGACCTTATTATTGGCAACGTACCTGATGCCAGGGACGCACAAAATCCAGACCCCAGTTGGCAAGAGGCCTGTGCAGTAACTAGCAGAAGCCAAGCTAAGAAAAAGGATGAACGCACAGCCTTGAAGGTGCCAAGTAGCCGTGAGAGCCCTATTGTGGATAGGGAGAAGCTCAAGCAGATACAGGGTGAAGATGAGAGTCTGCGCAAGTACTGGGATCGAGACGATGTGCTAGTAAAGGGTCAGGCGGAGATTTCATTTGAAGAAAAATGTGGAATACTGTACCGTCTGTACAAGCACCCTTATGTGAATGGTGGAAAACCGCTTAAACAAGTCATGGTACCTGAAAAGTTGAGGCGCCCCATAATGGAAGTAGCTCACGGATCGATCATGGGCGGTCACATGGATATCAAGAAAACAACAGACAAGATCCAGAGTGCGTTTTATATTATTGGCCTGGAATTCAAGGTGACGTGACTCGATTTTGCAAGTCCTGTGACGTTTGTCAGAAGACCGTAAGTAAGGGAGCCGTGCCGAAAGTTCCGTTAGAGAAGATGCCGCTGATTGCATTGACAAGCCCTTTAAGAGAGTAGCAATAGATCTTGTTGGGCCTATCAGTCCTCTTAGTGAAGAAGGACACAGGTACATATTGACGCTGGTAGATTTTTCGACTCGCTACCCTGAGGCTGTACCACTAAAGAAAATTGATACGGAGACTGTAGCAGAGGCATTGGTAGATATCTTCAGCCGTCTAGGAGTACCCGAAGAAATCCTGAGTGATCCGGGCACACAGTTTGTCTCGAAGTGCATGAGAGAAGTTACCCGACACGTGTAACGGTTTGACAGAGAAGTTTAACGGAACGATGAAGTCCATGGTGAAGAGACTGTGTGGTGAGCAGCCAAGACAGTGGCATCGCTACATAAACCCGCTGTTGTTTGCTTATCGTGAAGTCCCCCAAGACATGATCGCTGACATGATCAAAATGGGAGTTATCAGAGGGTCCAGTTCTCCGTATGCGTCACCTGTTGTAGTAGTGAAGAAAAAAGACGACACAAACCTCGTGTGTGATGATTATCGGAAATTAAACAAAATAACTGTATTTGATCCTGGACCTATACCTACAAAGTTACAATTTCAAGGTGGAAGCCATCAAAGGATCAGAGAATGTTGGAGCGGATTATCTTAGTAGAGTAGAAGAGTAACCTGAGAGACACTGGACTACCCCTGTTGTATATTAGCTAACAATTTTTCTGTTGTATTGGAAATTTAGGAAATTTCTTCTGAAAGGGGGTTATGTTACGAAAAATTGTATTGCGTGACTAGCGTGACTTTCTAGAGGCTTCGCGAGAGTTCATAGCTTGTTTATTTTAGGATATTGTGTAAGCGTTTCTAAAGCGGTATATTTTGTAATCTTTCTATAATTAGACTATTTGGAAAGTTCTAGAATCTTATTGTAAAAGTATATAAGTAGGCAAGTCCGAGTTAAGTTTTAACTAGTTTTCACAAGCGAGGAGAGTTTGACGTTAGCCGTGTTTAGTCAAGTGTGACGAAAGCAGTGTTTATTCAAGTTGGCGGAGGCCGTGTAAGTTTATCAAGTTAGTTCAAGTTGGCGGAGACCGTGTAAGTTTAACGAGTTACGTGCTGTTGTGGAGTTTTACTTCGTGGAAACTACGTTCATTTTTGGAATAAATCTTCTTGTTGCTGTTCCGACAACCCTGCGTTCAGTTTAGTTTGCAAGCTACCCGTCCTCTAAAAGATTACCCGCGTAACAAGGTTTAACCATGATGGTCAATAAGCTGCTCGGGTTAGTGCCATTTGTAATTCAGGAAAGCCAAATCACTGCTCAGCAGCTAACTGACTTCAGTAGTAGATCTATAGAAAGATGATCTGCCTTCGCCACAGCTCTTCTTTCCGAATTTGAGCGTTGGAAGATGAAGGTGCATGCGTACTTGAAATCATGGGATCCTGGACCCGGTTGCATAAAACGCCCGTAACAACTACGGATATACGTACGTACACTCGTAACTTAAGTGAGTTGCATTAAATCACTTAAGTGGTCCACTTAGGGAATTCACTTAAGTGGTTGCACTTACGATTTTCGTAAGTGTTCACTTAAGTGTCGTTTATGCAACAGAAATTGCGGGTGTTGCATAAAACGTTTTTTACGGGAAAAATAGCACGTAAATTTACGGGACCTATGTAGATCCCGCATCGTTACTGTTTTTACTAAATTTAACGAGATCTTTTACTGAGAAGTGAAAAAAAGTATTTTTCTTCACTCAATTCGTTCTAATGCGCTTTGTTAACCTCTGATGTACACTTTTGTGAAAAAGGAAGAAGAAAGAACTATCATTTTCAGTAGATATTGAAGAAAAATAACGTTTTGCATGCAAATTTCATTTTTTGAGAGGCTTAAAATTGTTCGAAATGACTTTTAACTTTCTTTACACTCACCGATGGTTAGCTTAAAAAAAAAATAGTGAATCATTAATAAAGTACTATATCAAGGTTACGTGTGCCCTTAAGTGAGCCCGTAAGTTACCACGTAAAACAGAAACTTACGAGAGTGCTAAGTGTGTTCCATGCAACACCCGTAAGTGTACCCATAACGGATTCGTAAGTGACCTACTTAAGTGAGCACTTAAGTGCGGGTTTTATGCAACCGGGCCCTGATGATTTCCCTAACCTGTTCATTCTTCTCAACATTGCGGCTAATCCGGTTCCCGTGACATCGTGCGAGTGCGAGCGGTCAATCAACAAAATGAGAAGGCTAAACAATTACTTGAGACCATGGGCAAGAGTAGGCTCTCCTCATTGGCTATAATGCATATCAAATACGATGTGCCTATCGATCTGTACGAAGTTGTGATTTTATTTGAAGGACTCCGCCCGGGGATGACGCAATTGCAAATTTTGCTTTATGGAACAGAATAGTCCTGCTGTGTGATAATTAAGTAGCCCATGTTGTGGCTTGAGTATATCCTAGTGACCTAGTATTATATGTAGTCAAAATAATCCCACCATTGAAGATATTTCCTTAACAGGCGGTTCGGATTTGAGAAATGGAGTCTCGAAAAACGAAAGGCGGGGAATACGATTTTGGGGGGACTTAGTTGATACGTGTTTAATACATATTGACGTTTGACGCTGCTTTCAGTGCAAAGAAAGCGGAGTAGGGGAACTGGGGGGGCTTAAGCTTTTGCTCCGAGATAGCTTGCACCACACGTCGAGTTTTGTAAAACGTTTCGTGTAGTTAGCCGGTATGTATCACTATGTATGAATGTTCCAAGTCAAACGGAAATATTGTTGTTATGACTAAAAATACCTGTTATTTTAGACTTGATTGAGTTTGAAATATTGCCTCTTTGTTTCTTCGTTTGTGTATTTGTTTATTTATTACAGCTTATAAATTTTTTCTTTGTGTGTCATTATGTGCATTTGTTTACTTATAACAACTTTGATATCTAGTTACTTTTCCGTATGGCCCAGCCACTCAGCGCTGTTATCTTTTTTTCACAATTATTTCCTCTTAATGTCTTTACACTTTTTGTATCAAGAGCACAATAAAGATTGTGGTTGTTGTTGTTGCTGTTGTTGGAGACTACTGAAAATGGCATTTCCAGGTTTCTAGATTTCAACATTTTCTGGGGGAGCAATTTGCCCCAAGAAACCCTTAGAGGCTGGCGCCTTTGGCGCTCGCAGTATTTCTTGATGTTAAGAAATATTCGTATCAGTACGAACACCCCTTCTCAAACCCCAGCTACGCGCCTGGTCAGTCAGACTGTTTATTCCAACCTGGCTTGATTGATACAAAAATAAAGGAACGCAGAACTCACAATCTTAATGTATTACTCCCAACCCGCTGACGAAATTCCGACGTATTGGATTTGACATGAAGACTTTGACATGAGGGTTTTGTTTATGTGTTCCCTCTTCCGAAAAAGGCTGATTCATTCCTGCTGTACTACTCACGGAGACAATGGCCGGATGGTTGCTTTCTCCTACCCTGGGCCCGGTTGCATGAAACGCCCGTAACAACTACGGGCATACGTAGGTGCTCTCGTAAGTGAGTTGCATTGAATCACTTATATTTTAAGTGGTCCACTTTGGGAATTCACTAACGATTTTCGTAAGTGTTCACTTAAGTGTCGCTTATGCAACAGAACTTGCGAGTGTTGCACGAAACTTTTCTTACGGGAAAATTAGCACATAAATTTACGGTACCTATGTAGGTCTCGTATCTGTACTGTTTTTACAAAAGTTAACGAGATCTTTTACTGAGAAGTGAAAAAAGCATGTTTCTTCACATAATACGTGCTAATGCGCTTTGCTAACCTCTGATGTACACTTTAAAACCGACGTTATGAAAAAAGAATAGTAACTATGATTTTCAGTAGATATTGAAGAAAAATAACGATTGCATGCAAATTTCATAATTTTGAGAGGCTTAAAAAAAGGGTGAGTCATTAATAAAGTACTATATCAAAGTTACGTGTGCCCTTAAGTGATCCCGTAAGTTTCCACGTCAAACAGAAACTTACGCGAGTGCTAAGTACGTTCCATGCAACAGCCGTAAGTGTACCCATAACGGATTCGTAAGTGACCTAATTAAGGAGGCACTTAAGTGCACGTTTTATGCAACCGGGCCCTGGTCGTGAGAGAGAGCGAGCGACGGCTAGGAGGGAGTGGACTTGACCTTCAATCTCACTTTTACTAAGATGACAGCTGTCAACTACGTCAAAGTGACCAATGGCAACTTAGCAAACACGTGCTTATCAGCCGCCACTTTTGTTTCAGATGGGGAAGACCGCAAAAACACAAGCCGTGTAGCTTACGGAAAAGGTTTTCTTTTGTTGCTCAGTGAGACTTTCGACCTTAGAAAACGTCTCCTCGAATACCGAGGTCAAAATTTCTGTGAACAACATTTATGTCAATCTGATCTTTACCTTGTTCACGTGCATGTTACATGTACCACGTATGCAGTATTTCACAAACAATTTTCCTCAAACAAAATTTACCTCAAGAACTTCGATGAGAGATATCCTCACCATCCCCCCGGTAAATCCAATTTAACGAACCAATCAAATTGATTTGTGTTTTTAAAAATGTTAACCAATCAGCGCCCGGGGGCCATGTTCTGACCCTGTCCTCTGCAGGAAAGTGAGATGCAAGACCAATGCAATCAGAGGTTTTCTCTCTCTCCTCGCCGCTTTGCGGCTCGCTCTCACTCACGCGGAGAAAAATGTCAAGAAAAACCTCTAGAACCGGGGTAACTTTCCCACATCAGATGCCCCTAAACTTCGATAAACTTCGATGTCCTTCGTCGCTCGTGAGGGAAATCCGAATTTAAATGCACAACAATGAATCTTTCTGAAAATGAAAGGTCTTATTTTGTATGTTAAATTGCTACAATGTGGCCAACAAGCAAAACTCACTGTTTTATATAAACTACGAAAGTATGTATTTTGTGTATAAAAATGCAACGGCATCTAAATCGAACTGTACTACAATGACACGTTTCTGGTGAAAAAAGCAGGTTAGAAAAAGGAATTTGTTAAAATGCTTCAACAAAAAGGAAAATACAAGTCAAGGTTACAAAAAGAGTTTCTTTAAAACTTTCATTACTAAAAGTAAAGCCATCATATTTGATACATTCTACCGTTAAAAACGTATTCAAGTATTACACACTGAAAGCTAAAATCGTAAATTGGTGATATTCTCCTGAAACGATTTAGCCAGAAAAGCAAGAGATTCTATGTAATCGATACCTGTGGTTATAGTTTAAGTGAAGCATACATATTTTCATGTAGTCACTACGATCTTTGAGATTACTGGAATTTTTTCCAGGGATCTTCTCGATGGCAGCGATCTGTGGAAACCTTGCTTCATTTTCTACTCCTACGTATCCACTTAGCTAACAGCTACTTTACAGGAAGTGCACAGCTAAAAAATACACATATAAGTAGTAACAATAAACCAAAAACATGTACGTTCCTGATTTCAAATATATTTACAACAATTCACAAAAAAAAAGATACAAAAGACAGTATTCCCAATAAATGAATTTGTGAAAAATACTGCAAACATAATATACAATGTCGCACAGTACCTTTTTACTCTAATGTATAAATTACTGTCAATATCTTACAAAACCTTTTTTATTGTATAATACAGTGAACCAGTCACTGAGGCTAACACAAACTTTAAGCCAGGAAAAGAAGAGTAGGCCACAAACAAACGTATTCAGATGTATCCATAAGTTTTAAGAGGTCTCTTAAAACCTACCCTTTTAACACAATTTTTCAGCAGTTAGTCAACGTTTGTCAGTGATACAATTCATTCAAAATATTCTCTGTTTCTAATTTACTCAAATCCCCGGCTGATTCTTCAGCACCAGCCAGCGTTGACCAAATCTGGAGGACGTTTGCGATATCTGGTAACATGACATCAATAACACAATTAAGTCTATGGGAATTTGTAAGACCGGTGTAACTGAAAAATGTGTGCGGGGTGTGGGGTGGGCGTGTAGACGTGTGTATTCTAGTTAAGTAGGCACTTGTGCTCACGGTTAATCTAAGTAGTGGCCTGTAACGTTTCCTGTAATAAATAAATAATAAATAATAATGATAAAAACATCAGTAATACTGGCTATCACAAGAAAAATGGACGGCAACAGATAAGCCTTGGGACAAGGTTGCGTTAGCTTAGTTGTTTTGGTAGAAAATGGTGAAACAATTTCACACCTTCAGGGAAGAACTAGCCGAACTTCTGCCGAAAAACATTGCAAGAACACAAAAAATACTACCCAAAGGATGACAATAGCTATTTGAAGAGACTAAGACTGTAAGACTAAAAATCCCTTTACATCCTGAATTTGCCGAAAATTCAGGATACAAAAGGATGTTCAGTCTTGCAAATATTCTTCAAATAGATGTTGACAAATGAAGATGGGAACTTAATATTGATGGAGGTAAGTACGGTTTAAAGTAAGAATTATTTTGAACGAATGATAATTAATAATTATTGGACGAGGTTGAGCAAATATTGTGATTTGTCAGTGGCAAGCAGATGAATTATTTACCGAAGCCGAAGGCTGAGGCAAATAATTGATCTGCGAGACACTGACAAATCACGATATTTTGCGATAACCGAGTTCAATAATTGTTTTATCATTCGATCACCGAGTTTGTTTTTTAATTATCTTAGAAGCGATCTGCAAGAAAGAGAAAAGCGTGGTTTCATTTACGCATGAGCAGTATATTACTTGCAGCCACAGTTGTACGGCATTGCGCATGAGCAGACCATTATTTGTCAGTAGTTATTTGCAGGGCACGTTTGGTGGGCGCTCGGCCAAAGAAAAGGAAGAAAAATTTGCATCGAATGATAACAAAAGATGTAGGCCTTTTTCAAAAATACCATAATACTCTTTGTTGTCCCTCCAAAATTTTGGATAAGCATTGTCTTCAAGTTCTCTTGGGGCCATTTTAACTCCCAAGGGAACTTGAAAACAACGCTTATACAAAATTTTTGAGGGACAATAAGGGGTATTGTGGTATTTTTGAAAAAGGCCTCTTGGATTCGGCTTTCGTGTGACCTAAAGAATTATGCA
The DNA here is from genome assembly GCF_958299795.1 of Porites lutea. Classification (NCBI taxonomy): domain Eukaryota; kingdom Metazoa; phylum Cnidaria; class Anthozoa; order Scleractinia; family Poritidae; genus Porites; species Porites lutea. The sequence goes on from NC_133202.1 coordinate 29,759,280, forward strand.
GATCTCGGAGGATGTCAGCCCGCCTTGGTCCCCGATCCGCATGATCTGCACAATTCTCGATATCGTTTTCAGGATCAGCCACTAATTACTTATCTTAATTCAGCTTTTTTTTCTGTTTAAACAAAAAAAAACTTAAGAGTAATAAGAATCAACTAAGAGGCTTAGCCATTTCTACTTTTGTTCTAACATTTTTCAACTTTTTAAGTATCACTGTCGAGAGCGTCGGACCCAAGAGATATGCTCGCGTTATCAACTGATTACGGTTATAACAACAAACGAAACCCGAGCTCAAGTCCAAGGAAGAATTTGCCGACGATTCTTTTTAAGAATCACTGGAGAGTAAAGCATTTCGCCCACTGATACATGGTCAAGGAAGGCGTGTCGAAATCACCCCGATGTTGACTTCTAAAGCTATAAACTGAGTTGGAGTTAAAGCAACATTGTTCAATATCACTGAATAAAAAAAAAACTTAACATAAGAACTACAAACAGAAAAAAAATGCATTCTTCAAAAAAATAATAATAATAATAACCTTCAAAATAAGTCTTATTCAATTCCGATAATGCCAGCAACTACTAAGTTGCTAGCTTCTGTGTTGACATAGAACAACTCCCGTGATGCGGCTGATAACCGGTGCAGGGGTGCCACTGGGTCAGTCAGACTCGTCAGATTCAAAGAAATAGTCTTCCGGTATGTAGAAATCTTCTTCCAAGTCAGAATTCCTCGAAGGTTCGGGCTTGTAGTCTTCGAGAGACGAGGTTGGAATGTTGGAAGTTGAAGGCATGTGCTTTGCCAGCTGTGTTTTTGTTTCAGGTGTATCTAATTTGCCTTCCGTCAATGCCGTCAGAAATTTTGAAGACAAAGCACACTCCAGTTTGCAGAGAGTTATTTCGCATACTCGACCCGAGGATAAAAAACAAACAGCTCTGTCCTCTTCAGGCGACACGGCCATGGAGACGATCTTTTCCTCTCCATGTGCAATTTTTGCAAATCCAGTGGCTTTTGACTCAGTAATATTCCAAAGGAATACCACTCCATCAACACTATAGGAAATAAGAAACAGATTTCCTTTTAAAAACCTACAGAATTCAATTTTGCCGAGATGGCCACGCAGAATTTTCCTAGACGAATAGATATTAACCACAGTGAGTTTGTAAACATATATAAGGTTCGCGATGCAACAAACTAGCAGTTCGTTGTCCTGTGAAACGATGCACAGACTGAACTTGACTGAGTTGTAAAACTTCTCGACTCCCACGCTTTGCAACAAACTAAAGGAATCCTTTAAGTTCTTGAACTCACAGACCTCAATTTCGTTATAACCGCCGCACAAGATGAGGTAACTCATATCAGATGAAATGCAAAAACAGTCTAAAGTAAGCAGTAGTCCTGGTGATTCAAATGAGTGTGACATTGCTTTTCTTCTAATATCCCACACATAGAAATGTGGGCCCTTTAAGCTGTCCTGAATACAAACAAAAAGTAAACTACTATCAGTGGAAAATTTCAAGCATGCATCCATAATACCAAACTCGGCCTCAAAAACTGTACAGCAAAATCCTTTAGACTCAACACGGTGTAGTGTTACTTTGGTTTGCTGCAGTAAAGCAATAACTTTTCCATCTGGTGAAAGGACGTATTTTGACGTTACATGACGCAACTGTGCAGGAGGAACACCTGACAAATGGAAATAAGACGTGAGTTGGAAAGCCATGACGTACTCATCGTTCTTAAACGTCCACGACGTAACAAATGAGTCGGAACTAACACACGTTACAGCATGGGTTGATGTGAACCTCGCTGCGATACACTTCGCGAAGTTGTCTTTTTGTTGAGGTAGCCATCGAAACAGTTTGAAAGAACTACACAAATTTGTCAAAAATTTGAAAGGGCTAAATAAATTTTTCAAAAAGACAGCTCTTTCTTGAGCACCGCAACGAAACAAATAACCGACTTTCTTTTCTTTTTTGAAGTACACCAAGTTGCATCCTGACACACATGTGTACACAGCTCCTGTCTGGAGAGAAAGGGCATGCGGCGCGCCTGAAGTGTCACCGGAATACACAAAAAGTGAATCATCATTCGTGAATGTGAAACAAGCGATGTTGGTCATACGATGCTTTTTCTTGCTGGAACTGTAATTTCCGGAATTCTCTTCTTGAATTGTTGTTTGCAGCAATTGAATTTCTCTTTGTCTTGAGGCGTATGTCACCTTCCACTCTTTTTTTGGTGAAAGGCAAAAAGAAACTTTTTTTCCACAGAGATCCAGAAAACCTATTGGGAAGTGTTCCAAAACATCCGATTTGAGTGAAGCACAGAAAGGCGCCTTGTCAAATTCGGACAAGAAAAACCAGTCTTTCCAATCGGAGTTTTGTATCTCGAGCCACTCGTGAAACTCGCCCGGCATAGGTCTAGGTAGACAAGGGTTGTCCATCAGGTCCGGTACAATCGAGTTCAACAATCTCTCAACAACAGTAACAACAGCAATGTTACAAACTGACAAGGCTTTGACGACCCCAGAACACTGTGCTAACCTTCCCCATTCGCCAAAAGCATTGGCCACGTGACAAAAATATGCAAATGAGTTTAGCTGGGCATCCTGATTAAACACCTCCTGCAGCAGGGGTTGTCCAGACTGCAGATTCCAAATCTGATATTGGAAAAGTCGAGAATACAATTCAATGATAAGCTGACGCACAGTTGCCAGGGATACCTCTTGGTTTGATTCTGAGAGTTCCTTTAACTTACCACAACAGTAGCAAGAGGTATCTTTCGGTACGAACCTCGCATTGGTTTGATACGACTCTTTGTCAACATTAAGGCATTCCATTAAGTATCTTGTGTGCCTACCCATGACGAACTTCCTCACTGACATTGAGTATCTTCGGTAGCTTCTCCTGTATGCTATCAACTCTGACAACTTAGCAAAAGAGCAAGTCCTTTCCTCATCTCTGCTCTGTTCAATCTCCTTTCTGGCCCAAAGAGCAACCAACTCCGTAAGACAAACATTGTTGCAACTTCCCATTGAATGACAATCATTCAATTGTACAACAATGTAACAACCGTTAGGAGTAAGTACACTCCACTCATAACGTGAAGGGTTTCCTGAGAACTGAAGAAAGTTCTCTACACTTTCTCTTTCAACTGAAAACCACTTGTCAAGTCGTCCAAAGAATATAAACTTGTCGTCAGCAGAAAACTCTAAGTGGTTTATTTGAGCAATCGTATCTTTACTAATTTCAAAAGGTCCGCTTACCATTTGAAGCATGGATACATTAAAAAAGAAGAGCGAACGACCCTTTGCACCAACCACAGTCTCGTTATCAGAAGCTGTGGCAAAGCAGTTAAATCCAGAAAGAATGTCGGCAGCAGCAAAGCGAAAACAATTCCACTCAAACCAAGGCAACGACACAGTCACTTGAGGAATCGAAACATTTTCTTGGACAACATCTGAGGCGTTTCGTATACATGACGGCAACAGGTGAGGACTTTCTACCAAAACATGCACATCACTTTTGATAGCTAAGAAAATCTCCTGCAAGATATTCTGTTTTTCTCTCTGCTCGACAGCAAGGCAGCTGGTTGCACGTTGAAAATCTTTAAGTAGATGGTAAATTCCAAATCTTCCACTGCTAATCCTTTCCTCCAAGAAACGATAACTTGTTAAGCACCTAAAGACAAGCTCCAAAGAATCTTTTTCGGCATGTTGGCACAACAAATGAACGGCAAAATGAAGAAAAAAGCTCTGTAAATCTCTCTCAACAGGATCAAAATTCAGTATTGGTCCGCCAACAAAGGCAGACAGAATTTCCTTAACAATTTCAATGAGGTAACCATCTGCCTTTTTTGCGTCAATATACAACTCTTGAGCTTTTTTCTTGTTTGTTAACCAAGCTGGAATCAGACTGTGAAGAAAGGAAACCCTCTCTTGCATCACCACAAATTGGGAAACAGCGTCGACAACCCTTTGCTCATTAAGACTTGAATTTTCTCTGTGAAGAACAAACGAAACGAACGATACGGGAAGCGGAGATGGTGCATTCATGATACAACCTAATAACTTACTATAAAGATCTGCTCCCACTTTATCGTAAACACGTTTTAAATTCGTTTCAAAAAAGTCTTCAATATCCCCTGGAAAAAGGTTGCAGAATTCAACAATCTTACCTGAATGTAATGAATCGTTAAGTTCTTGCGCAATGTAAAAAGCATATAAAAACAGTCCGTTACACCTCAGTGTGACGTCTTGTACAGAACAAGGAAAACGGGAAAAATCTACACTATTTTCTAAAAACCGCTGAATGTCCTGTTCATGCTGCTGATAGTAAAGGTTGCGCTGTTCACCGTTTCCCGCGCAAATTCTAACACACGGGTTGTACTTCGCCAATCTGCTCTGTAACATGTCTTCAGGGCGACTGGTGATAAAAAACACAAGCCATTCTGGGAGCCGGGGGAAACGCTCTTTAATAAGGCAAATGAAATCTTTCCTGGACTTGTACTCTGTCTCGTCTAGAGCATCAATAATGACTAATTTGCGCTGAAATTGACTGCACTTATTTAGTGGCTCTACTAGTAATTTAGTACATAGTTCCTGAACCCCTAACTTAGAATTGGCTAAAAACATTTTCACACCATCCTCCCCTCTCATTCTACTACTGTACTCACTATTACAATCACAGAATTGACAGGCTATAGTACCAAGAAGATTTCTTGGATCATTTCTTGTGCCATCATAATGACGGCAAAAGTAGGCAGCACCAAGACGCCTAGCTTTCTTCATACGCTGCGCCAGAGCTCCTGCTATCACACTCTTACCGACTCCAGCATCACCGAGGAGAACGTAAGCTCTGGAGTCGCCAGGATCAATGAACCATTTGTCAAAATCGTCAAACAGCCACTGCCTTGTATCTTTATGATGACGCCCGGCAAAGAATGCGATGTCTGATTCACAGTTGGCGATCTCTGCATAAAAAAGAAAAACGAAAAAAATTATCCTCCACATGGTAAAGCTAAAATAACGCTTTTCTTATGTTTGTGACCAGTATCCTGCACTGCACAGGTGGGTCTCGATCCTCCTAAAACTGAGGTAACAAATCATGCGAAAAACAACAGTTTAGAACTGGGACACAAAAGCGCGGTGTTCCGTTAAACTTCATACACTTTTCATTGTAAATAGGGACATTCTTCTTATTACCATAACTGATTTGATGGACAGCAGAGTTCTGCCTCTCAGCTTCCACTTCTGTTAAACCTTTTTGCACATTGTGTTGGTCATCCAACTTCAAAGGCTTCAGAGTGCTCGCGTCTTCTAAAGACGCCTCCCCAGGGCTGGCGCCTGCAAATCTTTCCTGAAGACTGGTATTTATATCCGAGTTACCTGTTAATGCAAACATAACATTAAAGTAATCAACTTTTATGGCTTTAGTAAAGCAGAAAAGAAATTTCTTATTGCTTATCTTTTCTAAGGTTTCTAGAGCTTATACAGTCAAACCTCCCCTTCCGGATACCTCTCCATTACGGACAGTTCCTTTAGTCCCTCTGATGCCAAACTTCATACAATACCTACTCCTATAATAAAGACACAAAGTTCTCTTGGTCTCAAAGATGCCAAATTTCATACAATCCAAGTATGAGACGGGTTAGCCAAATAGTAAAGCCTAGCAACTAAGCATTAGCTTAAACTTTCAGTCGATTCTTGGATGGTCATAGGTCATCTATCTATATAAATAGTTAAGAAACGGTCCAGATAAGGTGCTAACTTTTCTATTGTCTGTACTTACTTCTGATTGGCTTAAACAGCAAAAGTTAACAAAACTTCATAAAGCAGTACATATATTCATCCTTACTTTCCAACCATCTTCCATATAACAAATGGAAATCTGGTGTCAGTTTGAATAACAAAGAAATCCTATGTGGGGAACATGTAAAATTGTAAACTTTTCTAGGTTATTGTTTTCAACTCTTGTGATTGGTCAAAATCTTTTAACACAAAAAAACACCCTTTTAAAGTGGAGTGTAAATGCATTTTATTGCGTAAACGGCCTTCACGTAGGTTTATGCATTCTCTGTGTAAAAATGAGAACATTTCTATGTGGGGAAAGCACCGTTGCCGCATAACAAAAGAAATTGCTATTCACCTTACCCGGATCATTACTTAATAATTAATGGTGATTTTTTTCGGTAAAAAAATTAGATATCTGACGGATTAATTCATACTCTCACTGACACAATCGATCGTAATTATATCTACTAAACAACTTCTATCACAAGGTAGCTAAATGTCATACCATTAAGCAGGCTGACCATCTTGCCAAGAAGATCTCTGCTCTGGTTGGCCCAGCTGTATTTTCTCTCATAGGAAGTGCGCAGGGTTTCAGCCTCCTCCAGACGCCATTGTCTTTCTTTGCCCCACACCTTTTTAATTGCTGCAGCCCACACTTCAGGATCCTCTGGATCAATCACAAATGATGAGCCAAATGGCACCTTGCTCAGTGCTTCACCAAAACCTGACTTGCTACTGACAAGTACAGGGAGACCTGCTGATAGGGCCTCAAGTCCTGTCAACCCAAATCCCTCTGTTCTTGAAGGCATAAGTGCAAGGTCAACTTCAAGGAACAAGCGTTTTAAATCCCCCCGGCTCTGCACAAAATCTCTCACCCTCAAGCGTTCAGCAGGAACACCACATCCAGTCAACTTTTCTGCTATTTCCTCATGCTTCCCATCTGGGGCCCCAACAAACACAAGACGAAAGTCGGGCAGTGAAGTAACAGCTCTTGCAGCGATATCAAATCCTTTTAATTCGAAGTCTTCATCATCTCCGCGGCCAAACACCAAGACGCTGCAGTGTTTTCTTTCTTCAGGACATTGTTTGACACTTTTAAATTCACCAAAAACTCCCGGGGTAAAATCAATAACATTTTGATCTTTGTGACAGCCTCGAAGATATGACCTGAAAGCCTCGCTCAACTTGGGTCCAATCCCCACAACAAGGTCTGCCATTTCGCACAGTTCCACTTCAACCCGGTGCTTTTCTTGGCCCTTTGAAATCGGCTTGCTGTATGACTTGAACATTCCGAGTTCCTCTGGATCAGTGTGTACCACTTGAACCCATTTGCTTTTTTTCAAGTCTTTAATGACTTGTGCCTGATGACCAAGTTTGACCCCATGACCGACAATTATGTCAATTTTCAAATGTTCTGGTGGAAAGCTGAGCCAGTCCAGTTCATCAAAGCCAGGATGCCTTTTCGCCTCAACAATCTCAACATTGCTCAATAGGGCTTGCTTTTTATCCTCTTCACTACATCTTAGTAAAAGGACAGTGATTTTCACCTCAGGAAGTTTTGCCAGCTGGATGGCTAACTCTCTGCTTATGGTTGAGAGTCCTCCTTTGCTTGAACCCCATTCTGAAGCCAAAATGGTGACTTGAACTTTGTTGAAGCCAACAGCCAGTTCACGCTCTTGAGAACGCTTTGAAGTAGATGCCATTGCCTACACACATGTGTAACATTTTTCTCTCAAAAAAGTGTTAAGTAGAGTGGCCAACACCCAGAAATATCACGCACATTTGTCATAATTCTGTTTTATAATACAAAGGGACTAAAAGATAAAAGACAGGTGCCTCACATTAAAGGAACTGTGTCACGAAATTCAGCCAAATTAGGAAATTACAAAATGCCCTTTACATTAAGAGAAACATAAAAATAACCGCTTAAAACTTTAACGGAAGGTTAAAATAACATAACAGAAACAACAGATGTCACGGATGGGCAAAACTGAAGAAGACTGAAACGGATTGAAATTAGGATATTTGAAAACTGTTCAGCCTAACAGTTTTTCAAAGTTGATCCCTGCTGTTGCAACTTCAAGAATAATGCTCAGGAGACATATTTGTTTGTCTCGGAATCTCTGATTTTGTCATTTACGTGTAATTTCTTTGTTTACTTTAAGTTCCATGGCGACTGAGGGCGAGTAATTGGCAAAATTGAACAAAATGAACTGGACTGCCGTGACACAGCTCCTTTAAGCTATGGCATTCCTTACTGGCTAAACCACCCTTCCCCAGACTTCAAGGGACCATCTGACTATTACCTCAAGATCAAGAAAGTACTGGGCTCTGTCATGACCAAAAAAGGTTGATAAAATGTTACAAGGGAAATTCTATTCACGGGACAACTTCAGGACCGAGGCAAGAGTTCTCTGAACACAGGTTGGGCTGAAAAACCAACCAATATTTTTTTTCTTCTGCCATGGAATCTGCTGCAGTCATTATTTCAAGCAGCTACATAATGTATGAAAAATCATGATTAACTTATTATTTCTGCAATATTGTGTGTTTAATTCAGTGCATTGATTTAAGGGAGATGGCACAATATACACTTAATGTCAGATCCCCAGGGAAACAGTTAGTTTTGTTTTCCCAAGAGTCCTGATGTTTCCCGAGACGAAGTCAGGGGAAACATCGGGACTCGAGGGAAAACAAAACTAACTGGTTTCCCGAGGGACCTGACATTAAGTGTTTTGTTATATTTCTACACTTTCACTTCAACAGCAACAAGAGAATAACCGGAGCGAACCAAATAGTCGACTAGGTACTTATAGCAACACAAATTTAATTCTCAAAACCGCTGAATGAATGATTTACAAAGTATCTTCCCTACATTATCTGCATCATTTTCCTCCACTAGCTGCTGTTTTTCTTCTGGGAACTTCTTGGATAACTTTTTAAATCGTTGCTTTTTAGCTTGAGGCTTCGTGTTTGTGTTGTTGTGTTCATTCACGAAAAAGAAAACTGGCAGGACCTGGCAGTATTTTTCCCGCCTTTTGTCACGCCACTTTCCACCATGCTTTGATCACGTGCTGCAATGTATCCCGAGCGGGGTACATTGCTTAATGTATCACGATCGGGATACATTTGATTTTAGTCAAGGCCACGTGACCAAGAATCAACCAATGGCAGTCCCTGTTCAGTTGAGTGAAAGTCTAGGAATATAACAATTGTTGTTATCATTTTGATAAGTGTACATTTAAACTCATCAACCCCTTTTGTGGTCAGTTACCTTTTAAGAGCCAAGGTGTCCCCTGAATAGAAGTTAATCCTCGATTTTGAGATGCAGAAAAAGTGTCCTTTTACCCAGAATAGGGATGTGTCTTGATTATGCGACCAAATTTTGTGTCTCTTGAATGGAGGAGTTCCTTGGATAGGGGTGTCCCAAAGGAGAAGTTCACTGTATCCTTGTGGGGAGGGGCTTGGTAGGGGGTATGAGACCTGCGAAGCAATGACTGGTGATATGTCTTTTCAACAATACTGACATAATATTAACTGCTCTTCTAATCATATAATTATAATAACACAATAATAATACTTGTCTTACCACCTGTCCTACTGCTGCAGTCACAGGTACACCAACTTACTCCTCACATGATAACTGATCATTAACTGAGGAAATGGCTGGAAAAGACGTTCATTGAAACCTCAGCTTTTATATTTAAATGTTACTAGGCAAAAAATAAGTTTTCAAGTTGCTGCTCCTAACGTTAACAATACAATGGCACATTTGTTGGACAGGAATGCATTCTGGATAATGGTCACCCTCTTGTATTGGTAGAGTGGCATTGTAAAAAAAAATAATTCAATAATGTAACTGTGCTGGAAATGAAACCGCTTGCTACGCAGGCTAGTTTCAGTGAGTTATGATAGCTCTTAAATATCTTCATGGCTAAACTGATTTTAGTTAAAATGACATTAAACTACTTGCAATAATGATTATAACACTATAGAGAAAAGACGGGTAAGCAGATTTTTTAAAGCCTCTGTAAAATAAAACTGGAGTAAACAAACACTTTTTTACTCTATATATTTCATAATAGAATACAATGCACCTCTATGTAACAAAGTCCTCAGTATACATGTATATAAGGTATATAAATTATTGTAATGCCTCTAACCACTTGCCCTGAGGAAGGCTTTTAATATAGACGAAATATCGGCAAGAGTCTGTTTTCTTCAGGTCTTTGAGGTTGTGTATAATTTACTATATACTTAAAAAAGTGGATATTGTTTATTGCCAATCTGATTTGCTACTCAAACTTGGGATATCAAGTGCTATTCACCTCTAAGCAAATTATGGGACAAACCCGCACAAGTTATGAGCAAAATGGCTTTTCTGTTTGGTACCGTAACAAACGAAGAAATTTGAAAAATATACAAGGAAGCTGTTCCCAACAGATGCATGAAAAAAGAGACAAAATTCGGTTTGGCAGATTTACAGGTGAAGCTTTCAATTCTCAGTTTAACCTGAATGTATCGATCAAACTGTTAAAAACATTTTTTGTTTACAAATGCAAATTAAGTCTCGCATTAATTTATTTAGCTGACATGTTCATAAATAAGCACAAAAGTAAATTAAATGGGCTTTTCACAGAACAGTTTTGAAAACAGAAAGAATTCACAACTTTTTTTGAAGGAATGTCCACACAAGAGCTAAACAAATGCCCTCGAAAGTTTTATTTTGTTGCTACGAAAACATGGCGGCCAATCCATTATTTGCGTGCCAAAATTGAAATCATTGACAGCAATATATGAGTTGAAAATCATCATTTTTGTGCTCAGTTATCTCAGTGTTTTGGTATATATACAAAAAAATTATTCATGGTCATCTCTTTGAACACCATTTTTCACCCCAGTAATAGTAAAATATAAGAGGACTGATCCCATTTAAAAATGAAAATGGTCCACCTTCAAAGGGGAATAACTTTTCTAAAACTTCAATTTCGTAATCTGTAGTTTCACCAAACCATTCCAATCAGTTTTGGACTGAGATTTGCAGAGATGCCAACCTCTGGAGATCTAAAAATCTGAAGACTCTCTCTTTTTCACTACCACCACCCCCTGAATTTCAACGGACCCCTGCCCCCCCCCCCCCCCAAACAAATTGACCAAGCCCTCAGTGGGAATTGCTTAAGACATTTTATGAAGTCTTACATGAAGTACATACTATCAAAATTTGCGATAATTGTTTGGATACCAAAATAATCTTTGTCAGTGACTAAAATATATATTTGAAAATTCCCCTGAAACCGTACTATGATTAACAAAAATTCAAATTTTGAGGAAAAATGAGATGACTTTATCTGGGAGATTTGGTGCTGTATCCGGGAGAGTTGGCTGCATATGTGGATTTGTGGAAATTTTCTTAATGGATTGCACCCTGTAGATCTCCCCACTGGAACTTACTGCTAGCATCCATAAGTGATTTTAAAGAAGGCAGCGTGGCTGAGTGGTCAGCGTGTCTGACTCACAATCCGGTGATCCCTGGGTTTGAGTCCCGCTCTGGCCACTTGCTGGATTTGTTTTCGGTCATCCCGAGTTCAAATCCTCAGTCACACCACAGGTAGCCCAAGCTCGAAATATGAGCATTGGCAAGCATTGGCATTGTTGTGTAACATTCAAAATATTAGGATTTGTATGGGAAAAAACCCTATTGTTTCTGTAACCTACGAAAATGAAAGGATTTCAATAAAAACAGCTTACCTTACTTCACATGTATGTTACTGCTTTCCTGTGTGGTCCACGGGTCGATTTATGGCTGTTTTATGGGTTTTTATGTAAACGGTTTTCTCTCTATATAAAGGTTTACGTTTACATAAAAAACCCATAAAACGGCCATAAATCGACCCGTGGACCACACAGGAGAGAAGTAACACACATTTTAAGTAAGGTAAGCTGTTTTTATTGAAATCCTTTCATTTTCGTAGGTTACAGAAACAATAGGTTTTTTTCCGATACAAATCCTTTTATTTTGAATGTTATGAAACAATGCCGATGCTCGCCGATGCTCATATTTCGAGCTTGGGCTACCTGTGGCCACACTTGTAAATAGCCAACTGGTTGCCTCCTGTCAGTTCGGGGTTTTGATCCTGTGATGTTGTATTTAAATAAAACTATTTGTTTCTAAGTAGTTAGGCGGAGTGCCTGTAAACTAGCTGGATAAGCTAAGTGCACTTTCCACTACGATAGTGGCCAAATGGAACCAGCTGAATGATCAGCAATTGCAATAAGTAGACCTCAAAGTGAGTTCATCCTAAGGTATAATAATATTGAACATGTCAAAGCTAGAGATTTTAGTGCGAGCATTTCGTATAAGAGTTGTAAGCAATTAAGAGCACGAGCATGCTTTTCATTCTAAACTTTTTTTAAAAATTTAAATTTCAAACGTTATATGTAACTGTTTTCATCACCCGATCATATTGATGTAGACCTTAACGCTTCATTGTTGTAATGGAGTTAAACTGATGAGTGCGTCACCTTTTCGGTGGCCTACGAAACAAGTTTGTATTAAACACCCATGCACTCAGGATTTGAGTAGTTCACCTACTGGTCTATTCCGCTCCTTCACTGCAAGTAGAGCACTGTCTTGGCTTCGCCGGTGAACATCTTACTGAATTATATAAATATTTGGAAAATACAGCGAAGAAGAGGATTGAATGTTTAATACACAAAAGTTGGCAGATCAAAAAAGTAATTGGCAAAGTCTCATTCTGGACGTACAGCTCTGCTTTCTTTTATCTTGTTTTTACAAACAAACGTCTGCATTCATGTCCATTCCCCCTCCCCTTAGTGCAGGAGACTTTTCACGGGTCTTGTCCAGTTCAGTCAAGTCTTTATTGTTACTACTCATTTGCCACAAGCAAAAAAAACACCCTTTGGTATCCAGGGTACCTCCCAAGTCATTTGTCACGATAGGTTCCTCTATCTTCTCCTTAACATCTTCCTCAGAGGCCGTGGTTATGCTTTGCCTGGCTAAGATTTTGTAGGGGTGGTACTATTCGAACGGACTGTGAAGGCACTTCAGATCTCTTATACTTTCTTTAACCAAGACTAGAATGTTAAAAATGGGGGACAATTTTATTCTCCCACACATACGTTCTTTTGACTTGTCAAGCAATGAGAGGAAGGAACGCATCACAAAGCCCCAAAGAACATCTACGGGGTAGGCTATGATGTAATTTTGGTGCAGCATGACAAATTGTCATGCAAGCCAGCAGACCAATGTACCCCCATTATGGGGTTTTTGGTTCAGTCATATTCATTACTTGCCATCCAATAATTCAGCAGTGTGTTACTTTTTTCCATAACTCGTGCCCTGAATACCGCTTGAATGAAGTTCAATGATGCATTTGATAACACTTTCTATCTGCACTGAAAATAGTATCTAAAACATGAAAGAGTTCCTTTCTTCTAATAATAGACTTGTTGGCTTTTCGAGCCCGAGTTAGCCTGAATTTCATCTTATTACTTCGAGTCGATATTACTCCCTCGGTAACGTCTGAATTGACCAGCCGCTAATGCCGTCCAGTGACGTCACCACTCATTTGCTTTAATTCATGCAAAAAGTTAAACACTATTTTCAAGTGGCAAACCAAGAAAAATCATTTGGAAATGTCTGCATGATACAGAATGGCTTTACTTTTTTCGATCATAGTTCATGTTTAATGTTCAAACTATCAACTGCATGCAGTACTCTGAACCGGTTGTAATTCCATAATCACTCTCAGTCGCAATCATGCAATGAAATGAATACACACATGAAACACTTCAAAAACACAATGATTTGCTTTAATTGAAAAGAAGCTACTAGGAAACAAGAAAGAATAGCTAACAAAAGCATTTCAACTGACGGTGAAAATTGCCCGAAGGTTGAATTGCAACATTGGTCTCAGAAACTTCCCATACACAAAATCACTACCGAAACCACAAAGCGGCTCTAAATAAAAAACCTACTGACTCTCCGCAATGATTCTTCATTCGCAGTTCAATTTAGCATTTCAGTTTCGAAGACGAGGGCAATTTTGCTGTTTACGATAAAGATTATCGAAATGTTTGAACTCCATGCAAGCATACCAGCGATGTGATCCGCTGAATTATCAAGAGACAAGCAACAATCCTGCTAAAATTTCTAATAATTATGCATAATTATGTGAATGTTTAGACAATCAACCAATCAGAATCACTACCTTGTTTTTGAGTAGTGATGACGTCACTGAACGGCATTAACCACCCGTCGATTCAGATGTTGCTGAGAGGAGAAAACGACTCGAAGCAATCAGATGAAATTCAGGCTAAGCCCGAGTTCGCCTTTTTGAATTTAGTTTTAAAGGGACACAGTCAGTTATGGAACCGTGCTGACCTGGACACTACTTTTGCCGGGTTTGAAAAACGTTTACCTCAACCCGAAATCAAATCTACATGTCAGATAAATCTAGAGATCCACTTCAATCCTTCCTAGTGTTTCATTCGATCCTCGTTCTTTTACTGAAAATCTCTTTTTGAGCAAACTTTTACTCGTCCTATTGCATTATAATTATCATGTTTGGTTAAAAACAGTATCAAAGGAACATGAACAGAAGAGGTGAGAAACACGTAGGTGCCGGGCGGGAGAAATCGCCTTTGTTTACCAAAATAACAAAATGAATGAATGAGTAACATTGGCCAGCAAATAATCGTTATATATATTTGGAAAATCGATGGAAAAGGTTACATATATTTGGAAAATCAAGCTTTCTCGACCATGAACCTTCGACAATTAATGATTCAGACTTCGGGCAATTTCTCACCTTTACTGATGTTGGAATTTGGAAGTATTTGTCGATATTTGGCTTTCCCTGGAAAAATCCATCGGTGAATTCTCAATGGTACTTAAAAAAAATGAGTGCTCTGATATGGCTTAGGGCCTATAATCACCATTTGGCTTGTAACTAGTTCAGCTCTACAAGGTTTCTTTAGAGTATTCCGGATACGCTTTTGTTTCACGCGCGTCTTGTGACATGCAAATCAGCTAAGAAATGGTATCTAATGAGCATGTCCATCAGCTGACTGTGTCCCTTTAAGTTGTTGTGCTGTTATTTTGTAATTTGCAGGTTACAAATCACACATTTCTACCATATGTTTCTCAGTGAATTTCCGGCACTGCACAACACCTGTACACATCCCACACAGTTTGTGTGAATTATACTTTATTCATTAAAACCAAAAAAAGTTATTTGCTGTCTTCAGTCTGTCCTTCGAGAAAACAAACAGTACCTAACGGGAAAATTTTCTATCAGATATTGTGACGTATAAATGTAAAGCTACACATGACTGTTCATCTTAAAGAAACACAAAAGCAGGGCTGATATTTCTTTTCGGTCTTCTCTCAAAGTCAGACATACTGATCCTCACTGGTAAATTGCTGCTTCTGAAGAAATCCATACCTTCACAAAGGGTTATGATAAGGGGTATGACAATGTTTATGTTGTGGTTCAATTTTATCCTTGGTTTAAATTTTAATATTTTATCCTTTTAAATTTTTTGTTTTAAACTCACTGTCATATATTACCATACCCAAAAACAAAGGAAAATAAAATTTAAACCAAGGACAAAATTAAACCAGAACATCATGCATAGTGAGTTTTTGTGATTTTTTTGTGCTGAATACGCCTTTTATAGCTTGCTGGGAGAGTTTTTTTAATTTCAGGTGTGTTTGCAGGATAATTTTTCTTAGTCTTTTAACCCCTCTCTCTAAAGGTGCTCAAGCGGGGATTTGAAGATTTCATGTTGGTGGTTAGAGTTTGTTAGTTTAAATTCAATTGCTGATATTATAAGTATATAAACGGATCTGAGGCTTCGCTTTCAGCACAGGCTGAATCTATATAATAGAAATATCTATAGCTACCTCAGAAGCATATACTAACCCCTACTTCTGCTACCTAAATTAGCATAGGTACATATAATTATGTGAAATATTGACAACGGAATGATGTTAACTGCTTCTAGAAGAATTGACAAATGCCCCATCCCCGGGCAGAGGTTTTCTGACAAATTCCCCACCGCCGGGACCGAGAAGATGAAAAATACCCGACAAATGCCCGGGGGGGGCACGTCTGGAATTGACTAAGCCAACTACAACCATCTGATAAAATTCATAAACGAGATGGCTTCCACCCGCGCATGACACTTTTAACCCTTTCAGTTTAGAAAACTATCCTCTGTGAGGTTATTTTGCCACGAATATTTTTCAAAAAAATTGAATTGAAAGCACAACGGCATTTCAACAACTTGCTGGAGTTGCATATTTACAATTACTCGTTTTATAATGTTTCAGTGACTGAGATTTTACAATTTACTCCCTTACCGTGATTAAGTATCTTTAACGCTGCTTCTCAGACAAGAAAACAGACTGTTCAGCGTCTCCTGGGATTCATTTTGCTTAAAGACACCGTCGCACTTCCTTGCAATTTCGAAATTTGTGTCGAAGATGGCACTCGGAATGATGCGGGGGTTTCCCGATTCTTCCCAAGGGGCTTCCTTAAAGGGCTTCCCCACTTCCGGGAAGTTTCCTCGTTCCCAGGTCCATGGCTGGGAAGAGTGTTTAGCTGACCCCATTTGTCATTTTACGGCCAGTGCAGAATTATTTGTTTTGTGGTCAAAAGTGGATTTTCCCAGAAAATTTGCATAACATTGATTTACTGCAACTCCCTCAAATTTTCAAGTTGAACCCAGCTTACAACAAAAAAACGAAGTTTCGTTTAGTTCAATTTGCCACAAAGTGAATTAAGGCCAATACTGTACTGAAAACAAACAAGCCCTTCCACGAACCCTGCGCCGATCACAGACATCCATAACTGTACTGTGCACAATAGACCTTGTCACGGTTTTCGACGCCATCTTGACGAGTAGGCAAACGCGTGAAAAATTACAATGTTTGTATGAAAATCTAATGTCGAATAATTTCCATAGAACGGCTGTTCTGAAAAAAATATCAATTGCAAACTAAAGCTTCACTCCTAAGGATTCTACTGAAAAAAATTGAGGGCGTTAAGTGCGCTAGAAGACCTAATTTTCTATACATTTGCCTGTAAGAAAGTCCCGGGAAAAATTACAGACAAATGTATGGAAAATCTAAAGCAAGCCTCTCGAGAAATTTACGCACAGGTACGCCCCCAAATTTTTTCAGTGCAATCCTTTGCTTTGTAGCTTTAGTTTACAATTGATATTTTTTTCAGAACAGTCGAAAGAAAAAATTGAGTCGCCCAAAATTTTAAACACAGCCTCCAAGAAGCAGCCCTCATTGTTTCAAATTTTAATACATGTATTTAGGTAGTTTGTTAGTAGTGATTTTATAATCTGACACAACCCAGTGTTAACTACGCCGGATCTTGTTGACTGTGGTCTTGTTGATG
>NC_133202.1:29781497-29818997 GCF_958299795.1 Porites lutea
TTTCCATTTTTTGTCTTTTAACGGTGTATTTCTAACCTTGAAATGCAGAACTCTTGTCTTAAAACATCTGCATGGTGATCGCGCAGCAGCCATTTTGTTGAAAATGGATATCCGTCACTAAGATTTCCAAATATGGTCACAAGCATTGAACGCGAGTTACACGTTTCAACCCCTTATGAGTTTCTGGTACTCCTCAACGGAGCAATATCAATATGTGGAAGGTTTTCAAAGGTTTCACACGGGTTTGAGGCTAAGATGTGCGGCCTGTCTCTCCTTGCAATTTTTACTTTTTGAGTATATACATTATGACATACAACACTCGTTTTGTATTCCAAACGAAAAGGTAGTATAACGGCACCGGGGCCTTTGACAACTAAATTCATCTCCAAGCAAGCGAGACTCAACGCTACTAAGAGCGTTCTTGTTTTGTTCATCCTCTGTTTATTGTACGTTGGCAAATCGCAAAATATTTCTGAGGCAAATAACCAGGGGTTGCAAACACAACAGTGCCCGACTGGACAGGTGGCTGGAAATCCTTGTCGTGGAAGGTTTAACACCGAAAGAACGGTGACCTGAACTTCAGCGAAAGCAGCGAAGAAGACGAAGAAGATCAGTCCGTTAATCGAGCGGCCTACAGTAAAGCCCGAGAGTGAATAAACACGGAGATAATGCGAAATGGTTTTGAAAAAATAGGTTTGAGCTATTTTTCCTCAAATGTATCTTTGAATTCATGATAAATACAGCTCCATAAGGTTCAAACAGTGTGAATGGTAGAGAAAGATACTTCAAGGCTATTAATTTTCAATGGCAGTAGATGCAGCGATCGCATGATTGTTAACGATGATCCAAGTCCTGGCCCTCTATGTGCTGCTGTTGCTACTGTCTTTGCACGCTAAAGGAGCAACGCAGACAAACTCGTCCTCGTGTCCAGTTCACATCAATGGCTGTAGCATTCCTGTTCCGTTCATCTACAAGACAAAGTTCACTTCCGCTTGCAACAAGCACGATGTCTGCTATAGCTGTGTAAGTTTTAAGCTTACAACAAACGTACAATGTATCGAAAGACGACGTCTGCTATAGCTCAGAGAGTTATATAAGGGTTAAAACTTCTTTTTGCCGCATTGGCTTTGTTTCTTGCCAAAGAGTAACTCTATAACCGCACAGACTCTTTTCGTTGGCTCTGACGCATGACTAGCCCTGTATAGGTCGCTGTTAGATACCAGTTACCGTTGGCTACCTTATCTTAAAGACCTCTTTTCACATAAACAACTAGTTGTATTTACTGCGCTTTTCACAAACATGCGAACTCTAAAGTTCAAAAGCCTCCTTCACAATTGCGTTTTTCGCTGCCGTCAATCATAATTACGATCATAAGCAATGAACCTTGAAACACACAAACACACGAAATGGATCGAAATCCACCAATCACAAATCACAAACCATGACCTTTTGCACCAGTTAAAGTAAAGTTTTGTTTCCTAAGAAGTCCGCTAAGATGATTGACGGCAGCGAAAAACGCAATTGTGAAGGCGGCTTTTGAACTTCAGAATTCGCATGTTTGTGAAAAGCGCAGTAAGTCCCAACTTCCCGGCCCCACGTACAGTATTTTTGAAACTGGCTTCTTCATTTGCTCGTCATGGTAACCCTGCAACTACTCCCGAGGGTTCATTATTATTCCCTCTCAGTCGCATTATAATCAGTTGTAATAACGGTTTCTCGTCTCTGAAAAGGGCCAGAAGTATGGTTGGACCAGAGATACGTGCGATAAAACATTCCATAAAGACATGGACAAAGCGTGCGAGAACAGCTCTAAAAGAAAGCGATCTTTCTCAGTTTACAACTGGATCAAAAACCTGGTAGTGACCGTGAGTGACTAGGTGAAGCGTTGTAAGGCAGCTGCTGACATCTATTACAAGTCTGTCTACCAATTTGGTCATGCGCACTTTGAGAAAGTTTCACCTCCCTGGTGCAGCTTGCCATGCGCCAAGAAACTTGGTGATCCTAGCATTCACCGGCGAAAAACGTCTGATTGGTCGACGCGCGACCACGTGACATTGCCAATTTGATTATTCCAGTTAAAAGAAGATCAATTGGGGCTTAATATGACTTGTAAATGCATATACGGATATTTTTTGAATAGCCTAGACTTTTTATTATCCTTTTTCACCTATTCCTATGGGATTCATTCCCCGCCATGCTCGTGTTTTGGCCGGTTTACCGGATTCAGCTTTGGACTTGTTTAAGCGATCACTCTTCACGATCACGAAGGACAACAATATTTCTGATAAAAGCCGGGCTACTAGAAAGAACGGCCTTTGTCCACAGCTCAATGCAGCGGAGAAATTCGACGCTATGGGTCCTTTGAAATTGCTTGGACACCTGGAAGCTACTTCATTATTATTTTTTTTCCCGCAAAGGTTAGCAAAATTATGTTTTCTCCAGCAAGACTTCCTAATTTATAAAAAAAAGCTTGAACATGAGCTAAATGAACTGTAGTGTCTGCATTCATGTTCTTTTCATTGTGAATGGGTGCAATGTTAATATCAAAACTTTAAAGCCGTCTGTGACCGAGCAGGTATTTTTTTTTCTTTTTCCTTTTCAATGGTTACTATGCTTCATCTGAATAAGATAATGAAATTTTTAAAATTAGGGGAATACTATATATATAAGAGAACTTTGATTGCAATATGTTAGTAGGAAAAAATACTGATTAGATCCTTTTAGTACATAGGTTAGAAAAGTGATGCATAGTCAAAAGTACTACAAAGGGGTAAAAACCCAAACCCAGATCTTTCCATTAATAACTTTTATTGACACTGTCAGGGACATATACTTTGCTTGAGTACACATTTGTTTGTCAAAAATCTTGTTTGTTAGGCTGCACTTTGTTTGATTCAGGATCAATCAATCTTTTCTGAAGAGAAATGAACAATAAAGTATGTTAACATGTCAGATACTTCAACACTGTCTTAGCCAACAACTAAGAAGAAACTGAACTTCTTTTAAAAAAACAAAGTGAAAAACTACTTCACAGTGAATCAACAACTCCTTCAAATATATATCACATTAAATTCATGCAAAATGTAAAGCTGATGATAAGTTTACAAGAATAGAAACAAACGATAATTACAATGAAACTATAAAGTTTGAAAAGGTTGAGTTTGATCGTCCGGGTGAACGTAGTCCTGAATAGGACTGTTGTTGTTGACAGTGACTACAGTGTATTATACTCTGGTTATTGATCTGATTGGTCAATTATGTCGCGATGTTATTGGTCGTCTGTCAGTTAAGCCGTGATGTTATTGGCTATGAAGACTCGTAATCAGTGATTGGTGCGTTTCGATCCGTCTATTGTCACAGTTAAACAGTCGTCTATTGTTAGTCAAATTGTCAGTTCTCCAGTTGTTCTCTCGTAGTTAGTTTTGCTTGATCTCGTCAATAAGTCGTTTGTACGGCGCTGGTAACTGTTGGCTACGATTCAGTGGCGTTTGTCCTAAGTTAGTAAACCAGCTTTCTAAAGTAAGACGTTGATAGTAGTCTGTAGAATACGTTATACACGTCGCAGAGTCCCAGTCAATTTGATGTTTCGTCTTTAAAATGTGCTCAGCAATGTGATTGTTGACGTCACCATTCCTCGTCGCGCGTTTGTGTTCGGTCAGTCGCGTGCTTAGGTTTCTGCCGGTTTCACCACTGAAAGAAGCCTGGCAGTCAGAGCATTTGATCTTGTATACTGCTCCCTATCTGTCCTCCGGTTTGTCTTTGTCCTTGACATTAGTAAGCAGTCGCCGTAAAGTGGTTATCGGTTTGTGCGCAACACGTATATTGTAAGGTTGTAATATACGTGCAATAGTTTCAGAGGGGCCTCTGATTTACGGTATAGTCGCTGTCGTAACAGGGCCAGAGTTGGTCTGAGAGTTGGAATCAGTGTTACTGTGAGTGTTCCGTCTAACAAAGTCCGTGTTGTAATTGTTCTTACTAAAAACGCTGTTAAGATAATCAGTCTCGCCTTGTAGGCTGTCAGGTGAGTCGCAAACTAGTTGCGCTCGTCGCTTCAGAGTCCGGATAGTAGTAGCCTTATGAGAGGTCGGGTTGTACGAAGACTGGTCTAGTAATCGGTCGGTATGTGTCGGTTTTCTGTAAATAGTCGTTTTTAGTTTGTTGTTGTCGCGAGTGACCAACAGACGACCAATGACATCGCGACATAATTGACCAATCAGATCAATAACCAGTGTATAATACCATCAACTGACGTGATACAACTCACTTTGACTCTGAAGATGACTACCACACAGGTTGTCGAAACGTCAGTCACTGTCAACAACAACAGTCCTATTCAGGACTACGTTCACCCGGACGATCAAACTCAATCTTTTGAAATGACTCCTGGGTCCAAACCTTTCACAGTTTTATAAAGTTTGAATGAGATCTGTATTTGAGTGTTCTCTCATAATTCTGGCAGAAGATCAAAATTGGAAACTGCATATCCTACACGACTGCATTCATCAACATGATCCAACTAAATTTTTATATTTAAGACTCAAAGTTTACTCCAAACTTTAAACTCCTGTAAGTTTAATTTGTGACGAATCTTTTTTTTTTTTTCTTGAAAAGAACTTTTGAATACATAATAGCATGTTAACTCTATCCTTCATTCATAACTTTGCTCCCAAAAAAAATAAGCCGAAAGCCATGGACAGAAAAACAAAAGAATTCACAGGAAAATTACCCTGTTCATCTCCTGTAACCGTA
Source organism: Porites lutea (assembly GCF_958299795.1). Taxonomy (NCBI): domain Eukaryota; kingdom Metazoa; phylum Cnidaria; class Anthozoa; order Scleractinia; family Poritidae; genus Porites; species Porites lutea. The sequence continues at coordinate 29,786,247 of NC_133202.1, forward strand.
AACGAGACCTTCACGGCTAAATATGATGGCGTTTTGCCCAGAACACCTTAAGTGAGACCAAAATCCAAAATTTACACCCCTCAGCGAGCCGACGAGCATCCCCACCCCTTTCATATGCGGAGTCCCCCCCGCCAGGGGCTCTGGAATCCAGGGCCCAGTTGTTCGAACGCCGGTTACCGCTAACCTGGGGTTAAATTTTAATCCGAGTTTCTTTTTCTTGTTATCAAAAGCACTTTCTCGGATTATTTTCTCTATTCCTTTTAGAGTATCCAGTCATCAAATTAAAGGCAACGAGAATTATTTGAGTTCAAATTTCGCACTAACTCTGGGTTATCTTAACCCAGCTTCGAACAACCCGGCCCAGGCTTTACTTGCTACTCCTACATAGCATATTCCAAAAAATTGTTTAAACATTCGTAACAGAAAAACCAAGTGATCTTGACGTAAAGTAAGGTGTAGAATGATAGTTATTCTTTAGTCAACGCGGGGAAACTCCACTTGCCTAGCAGCTACTTACCAGGAAGCCCAAAAACGAAAAACTACAAATATACTTTATATAGTAAAAATAAAAAACGGAAAAAATAAAGCTGTGTTAAAAATGTATATACTTGATATTTACAATGATACACTACAAAAAGATACAAAAGACAAATAACTTAATAAAACTAAACTCCTAAATCTTAAAAGTTAATCATTTATACATTTGTCAAATGAATGGTTGGATAACCCCTTGTTAAAAGTAATCAATCTAGCCTACGTATTGCTAGCATCCTACAAACGTACAACCCTAATTTGTTAATGTTTTCAAATGTAACTATCAATAACTGCCAAAAATTACTAAATCTATTTCACAGTAACATTTTCCCATGTACAATACAGTTAGCCAATCATTGGGACTTACAGAAACTTTGAGCCAGGAAAACATGAAAAGCAGGCCAGAAACAAACATGTGCAAATGAGACAAATCTTTTTTTTATAACTACTTTAAAGATGTCTCTTTAACCTTATTTTTTAATACAATTTCTGAACAGTCGATCACTGTTCCTTTTTCTGAATAAAGAAGTAGTACTATTTACTCAAAATATTCCCCATTTCTGATTGGTTCAAATCCCCGGCTAGTTCTTCATAACAGGCTCGTGTTTACTAAATTTGGAAAACGTTTGCGATATCTGGGAAAATGACATTAATAGTACAGGCTATCACTAGAAAAAGGGACGGCAACAGAGAAGTCCCGCGGACGAGGTTAAGTTGGATCAGTTGTTTTGCTAGAAAATCGCGGAAATTTTTCACACGTTTGGCGAAGAAGAGCTTGTGCCTAAAATCATGGCAACAACGTCAAAAATACAACTCAACGGATGACAACTGCTATTTGAAGCATATCTGCTAGACAACACATTCCTTTATCTGATAAATTTGCCGAGGAACAGACAAATGAAGATGGGAACTTAACATCGAATGAGGCAAACATGTTTAATAGTAAGACTTATCTTGAGCGAATAATAAAACAGATGTTTGATTTGGCTATCGTATGATCTGAAGAATTATGCAAAGCAACGAAATCTCCGATAATTCTTCAAATCAGAGTTAACCTCATCCACTAATTGCTGATTATCATTTAGTACATTTTTTGTTTTAGCGAAAAAATGCGCGCAATGTAAATTAATTAAGATTAGGATTACGATAACCAACGAAACCAGAGCTCAAGTCCAAGGAAGATTCTGCTGACGACTTTTTTTAAAAATCACTGGAGAGTAAAGCACCTCGCCCACTGTTACATGGCGGCGGCGTGCCGTAACCAGTCCGATTGATGTTGACTATTTAAATTAACTGAGCTTGAGTTTAAGTTACTTCTTTTGTTAACTTGTACGATCTAATAGCAAAAATGTAAAAAATGAAGTACTAAGCAAATATTCGCCTCGCGGTGCATGCGGCTGATAACTAGGGCACGGGTGCAAAGCGTCAAGAATGTTCAGATGAAAATGCTTTATCAGTCGGACTCGTCAGATTGACAGAAATAGTCCTCAGGTATGTCGTAGAAATCTTCTTCCAAATCAGAGTTGACGGAAGTTTCGGACTTGTAGTCTTCCAATGACGAGGTTGGAATGCTTGCAGTTGAAGGCATCCTCTTTGTTGGTTGTAATGTTGTCTTAGTTGTACCTACCTTGGCTTTTGTCATCGAAGACAAAGCAGACTCCAGTTTGCAGAGCTTTATTATGCATACTCGGTCGGAGGTGAAAAAACATACAAGTCTGTCCTCTTCAGGGGACAAAGCCATACTGGCGATTTTTTCCTCCCCTTGCTTGATTCTCGTGAATGCAATAGCTTTTGATTCCGTTAAATCCCACAGGAATACCATTCCATCAACAGCATATGAAATAAGATACCGATTGACCTTCAGAAACCTGCAGAACTCAATTTTCCCGAGATGGCCTTGAAGAATTCGCCTGGAGGAATGCACGTTAGCCACAGAGAGACTGTAAAGATATATTAGGTTACCGAAGCAACAAACTAGCAGCTCATTGTCCAATGAAACAGCGCACTGACTGAATCTAACGGACTTGTAAAATCTCTCGACTTCCAATGTTTTCAGTAAGCGGCAGGGATGCTTATTGAACTCCCAGATCTCAATTTCGTAATAACCGCCACACAAGACAAGCTTATCTGCATCCGATGAAAGGCAAAAACAATCCACAGTCCGCAATCCTGGTGATTTGAACGACTCACACATGACTTGTTTTCTAACGTCCCACACATAGAAATGCGGGCGCGGTAATTTTTCCTGAATACAAATCAATAGTAAGCCGCCACAGCTGAAAATTTCACACAGGCGTCTGTAACACCACATTCGGCCTCAAAGACTGTACAATGGCATCCACTAAATTCTGAAGCGCAGTGTAGGTCTATCCTGGTTTCTTGCTGAAAAGCAATTAGTTTTCCGTCTAGAGAGAATACGCATTTTTTCGTAACACTGGGCCTTTCTGCGGCACCAGCACTTTTTGAGTACAACTCGGGAACTGATTTAAAAGTGGCGTGCATTTTATCTTCAGTCAGCTTCCACAAGGTAAACGTTGAGTCGGAACTAACAGCTAGGAGAGTATCACTTGAATTGAAGTTCACTGCGATAAATCTATCCAAGCCTGGTTTCTTTACATGCACCCTTGGAAAAAATTTCAAAGGACTAAATATATTTGTCAAAAACACAGCTTTATCTTCAAGTCCCCTACGAAACAAATAACCAAATTGCCCTTTGGTTGTTAAGCTGACCAAGTCACGACCCGACACACTGGTGTAATCGATATCTTTTTGAAGAGATAACGCATGTAGCGAGCCTGTATCTGTCGTATAAATAAAAAAGAGATCATCATTCGTAAAAGTGAACCTTTTGCAATTGATTTCATACGCATGGTTTCCTCGGAATTCCCTTACTTTAATTCTCTTTAAATCAGAACTGGTGACAATCCATTTTTGTCCTGGGGACAAACCGAAAGCACCATTATTGCCAAAGAGATTTAGAAATCCCTTCGGAAAGCGAGTGAGACAGTCAGACTTAAATAAATAATCTAAGAGGCAGATGGGAAACTCGGGGGAAAAGGATAGAAATGGAGTTAATTCGAATTTCCGATTCAACATGATCTCCCCTTCCCTTGTAAGATTCTGCGACATTTCTATCAACTCATCGAGCTCCTGTGCTGTTTCCCGATAACGGTGTTCTTCTTTCTTCTTCAGGACTCCAGAGCGCATGCGCCTCATCCACTGAACAACCGGAAGCTCATAATCCTCGAACTGCAACCCCAATCCAAGTTTCACTGAAAGCTGACAAACGCGCGTTACAAGTTGTCCCAGATAAAGCATAGGATCTAGTTCAAGCCGCAGACCGCTAAGAGCAGCAGTCACCGCAATGTTACAAACTGACACTGGTCTATCGACAACAGAAGACTTCATTGCTATTTTCCAATCGTCAAAGGCTGTAGTCAAGTGACAAAAATAAGTAAATGAGTTTAGCTCAACCTCTTGTTGAAATACGTCCTCCAGTAAGGATCTTCCAGTCTGTAAGTTCCAAACCTGATATCGGTAAATTACAGGGTACAGTTCAATAATAAGGCGACGCACAGATGCAAGACAGGATTCTTCGTCTGCTTTTGTTAGTTCTTTCAACCGGCAACAATAATAACAGATAGGATCATCTGGTGCGAGCGTCTCGTCAGCACAATCATATAGCTTTAGGTCGACACCAAGGAGCTCGAGTAAGCGCCTAGTTTGTCTTCCAATTCTGATTTCAGTTGTGTTCTGGTAGGTATGCTTTAAAACATCATCAAAAGAGCAAGTCCGGATCTCTTCTCGGCATTCGTCAATCTCTCTTATGGCCCACAGGGCCAGTAACTCTCTTATACACCTCTGTGTATACAATAGTGGAAAGGGCAACAGATTCCTTTTAACAACAATGTACTGGCTATAAGGAATAATAAAACCCCACTCATAATGGACAACGTTTCCTGAAAACTGAGGAAAGTCCTCCACGCACTTTCGTTGTACAGAAAACCACTTATCCAGTCGCCCGAAAAAGACAAACTTGTCGTCCGAATAAAATGCCAGATTTACGATTCGTGCTATAGTATCTTGACTTATTTCAAAAGGTCCGCCCACTATCTGAAGCTGGGATACATCAACAAACAAGAGTGAGCGACCACTTGCCACAGCCACAGTCTTCGTATCAGAGGCTGTGGCAAAGCAGCTACATTTAGAAAGAATTTCTTGAATAGAATTATCACAGACCTTCCACTCAACACGCAAACAAACTGCTGACAATTGAGGAATCAAAACGCTTTCTTGGACAACATCTGAGGCGTTTCGTATGGTTGAACGCAGAAGCTGAGGACTTCCTACGAGAACATGAACATCACCTTCGATGGCTAAGAAAGTCTCTTGAAGGATGAATTTTTGGTGTTCCTCTTCGACACCCAAAGAACTGACCGCAAACTGAAGATCTTTAAGTAGGTGGTAAATTCCCATTCTCCCGCTACGAATCCTTTCTTCCAAAAAGTGATAACTTGTTAAGCAACTGAAAACGAGCTTCAATGAATCTTTTTCTCCATGCTGACACAAAAATCGACCACCGAACCGAACAACGAAAGCCCTTAATTCACTCACAACCGGTCTTGCCTCCACGTTGTTGACAACAGCAGAAAGAATTTCCTTAAAAAAATTTCTTAGGTACTCACTTGCACATTTTTTGTCGATGTACAACTTTTTAGCTTTTCTTTTGTTTGTTAACCACGCAGGTATCAAATTGTGAAGAAAGGTTACTGTTTTTTGCATCACCACACATTGTGAAACGGCATCGATTACTTCCTGCTCATCAAGATCTGACATCTCGCTGCAAAGAACAAACGAAATTTACGATACGGGAAGAGGAGATGGTGCAGTTATGATACAGCCTAATAACTTGCTGTACAGATCTGCCCCAACTTTATCGTGGACACGCTGTAAATTTTTTTGAAAGAAGTCATCCATATCCCCCGGAAGAAGAACGCTACGTTTACCAATCTTACCTAAAAGTAGCAGACCGTTAAGTTCTTTCGCAATATAGAAAGCGTGCAAAAACAGTCCATTACACAACTTTGTGACGTCTTCTGCCGAGTAGGGGAGACGGCAGAAATCTACCCTACTTTCCAGAAATCGCTGAATGTCCTGCTCATGTTCCCAATAAAGGCTGCGTTGCTCACTGTTTCCAGCACAAATTCTAACACACGGATTGTACTTTTCCAATCTGCTTTGTAACATGTCTTCAGGGCGACTGGTGATAAAGAACACAAGCTGTTTTGCAAACCGGGGAAAACGCTCTTTTATAAGACAAATAAAATCTTCCCTGGACTTGTACTCTGTTTCATTTAGAGCGTCAATAACGACTAATTTGCGCTGAAGTGTACTGCACTTACTTAGCGGCTCTTCTAGCAATTTAGTACATAGTTCCTGCACCCCTAAACTACAATTGGCTAAAAACATTTTTACACCATCCTCCCCTCCCATTCTACTACTGTACTCACTATTACAATCACATAGCTGACAGGCTATAGTCCCAAGAAGATTCCTTGGATCATTTCTTGTGCCATCATTATGACGACAAAAGTAAGCAGCACCAAGACGCCCAGTTTTCTTCATACGCTGCGCCAGAGCTCCTGCCATTACACTCTTACCGACTCCTGCATCGCCGAGGAGAACGTAAGCTCTTGAGTCGCCAGGGTCACTGAACCATTTGTCAAAATCTTCAAACAGCCACTGCCTCTCTGCATTAAAAGAGGAAAACAAAGAAAATTATCACGCACATGGTAAATCCAAACTAACGGCTTTTCTAGTGTGTGTGACTAGTGTCCTGCGCTTCACAGGTCCTCCTAAAACTGAGCTAACAAATAATGCTAAAAAAAAGTTTGGAATTGGGAAACAAAGCGCATTGTTCCGTTAAACTTTTACATTGTAATAGGGCAATCTTCTCATTACCATAACTGATTTGATGGATAGCAGAGTTCTGTCTCTCAGCTTCCACTTCTGTTAAACCTTCTTGCACTTTGTGTTGGTCATCCAGCTTCAGAAGCTTCAGAGTGCACTCGTCTTGTAAAGACACCTCCCCAGGGCTGGCGCCTGCAAATCCTTCCTGCAGACTGGTATTTATATCCGAGTTACCTGTTAATGCAAACATAAAAGTAGTAAACTTTTATGGCTTTAGCTTATATTTTCTAAGGTTCGTAGCGCTTATACAGCTAAACCTCCCCTTACGGATACCTCTCCATTACGGACAGTTCTTTTAGTCCCACTGATACCAAACTTCATACAATACCTACTACTATAATAAAGACACCAACCTATTAGAAACAGTTTCCTTGGTCTCATAGATGCCAAATTTCATACAATCCAAGTATGCAACAGGTGAGTCAAATATGGCCCAGCAACTATGATTTAGCTTAAACTTTCAATCGATTCCTGGGTAATCATGGGTTTTGGATCCCAGTACAATTGTATCCATCTTTATAATAGTTAATAATTAATGCTGATTTTTTCGGTAGAAAATAAAAGATACCTGACGGCTTAATTCATACTCTCACTAACATAATCGTAATTGCATGTACTAAACTACTTCTACCACAGGTTAGCTAAATGTCATACCATTAAGCAAGCTGATCATCTTGCCAAGAAGATCCCTGCTCTGGTTAGCCCAGCTGTATTTCCTCTGATAGGAAGTGCGCAGGTTTGAAGCCTCCTCCGGGCGCCTTTCTCTGTCTTTGCCCCATACCTTTTTAATTTCTGCAGCCCACACTTCATGATCGTCTGAATCAATCACAAATGATGAGCCAAATGGTACCTTGCTCAGAGCTTCACCAAAACCTGAGTTGCTACTGACAAGCACAGGAAGACCAGCTGATAGGGCCTCAAGACCTGTCATAAAAGCCTGCTCACTGCCAAGCGCATCATTCACTCATTGTGAGTAAGTTGAGTGCGAGTAGTCATGGCTTTCAACCAGTTCACCACTTTGGAAGAGTTTGAAAATTTCATCTGGCACAACGAGATACCAAGCGATCAGATTTCTGAAGCGGTGGATCGAATGATGACCTTAACATTTCCAGAAGAGGTACGTTGTTAACGTTTGAATGTCATTCAAGGCTAGATTCTTTTAGTAACACGTAGTTCCATTCCAGGATCAGTCTTCCAACATTCCCTTGGTGGATTCCATTATTCCACCCGAAGTGATGGACCCATGGAGCGATTGGGAGAAAGAATTTGAAACGGTATGAGTCCTTATTGAAATGTTATAGCATAACTATTGTCCGTCGTACTAATTCAATTTCTGTTGTTGAAATTATTATCCCATTACACTTTTTCAGGAACCTTCTTCCAACCAAGTTCAGAGCGGCATGGGTAGGAAAAGAGCAGCACAGGTAAGTGTTTTAGTAAGTACTTTATTTCTCTAGCTTGTCAAGGTAGTTAATATACGATTCATTTGATGTTTTAGGATGATGTAGACATACCTCCTGCCAAAAGTGCTCGGCATGCATGTGAAGCGTGTGGAAAAGTTTTCACTCGACCAGATAAATTAAAACGCCACGAAAAGACACATACCAACGAAAAACAACATCGGTGTGATAAGTGCGACAAGAGCTTTCATCGAATGTCACACTTGCAGCGCCACGTGAAACAAGTTCACGAACGCCGAGCGGCTCAGCGGGAGTATAAGTGTAGTACCTGTGGAGAGACATTTTACAATCTGGCTCCATTCCGAGCGCACCAGCAAACAGCTCATACCAAACCCTCTTTAAGTAAGAAGCGTCCAAGGGACGAGGAAACAGGTAGGAAGCAGTGAACTTTTCTGTTGTATTTCAGTAAGATAAAATTATATTTTGTGTGAAGGATTAGTCGTAGGTAACTTTTTACTTGCTTCTTGCAACACAATAGAGGCTACGGCATGTTTGAATATGTCTTTTGTTTGAAAGCTGCACCGTATGCAAATTTGAGGTGAAGGCAGTGGAGTGGAACAATTGGATTAGTCGTATGCAAATTTTAGCCGTGGGATGTTAAAACAATAGAGGCTAGAGTATGTTCGAACAAGTCTTTGGTTTGCCTTTGTATAGAGGCTTGGCACAACATATTTTAGACATGATGGAACAAAACTTTTGTTCAGAGAGTTAATCCTACACAAATGTTAGGTAAAAGCAATGAAGTGGAAAAAAATTGGATTAGTCGTATGCTAATTTGAGTTTGTTAAACAATACATTGTATAAACAACTCTTTTGTGTTTCTGGATACCTCGTTTGGATTTGGGAATAGACATTGGAATTTTTATTTCCCATTTAGAGCCAAAACCCAAGAAAATGAAGCCCAATCCTATCGAGAAAAAAGCAACTTCAAGTTCGCGCTGGCAGGAAGATCCAAGAACCTTTACTGACTTACCTGAAGTCCAACAAAGTTCTGTTCTCGAGTACCGTCGCCACTGGCATCAAATCCGCACTCGATTCAACCGCCAAAACCGGCTCCTGGACTGGTATAACTATCGTCTGTCTTCCCCCCAACCTCAAGAGGTTATAAAGCACCTTGACGAGATCTTTACCGACCAGTCCACCGTGTTTAAACTTAATGTCTCCTTTGGTTTCATTCTGAGAAACAACGAGACCGGTGCACTGCAATATTACTATGCCTCCAGAAATAAAGAGCAAGTCTTTGAAGAGCCATTCCAAATCACAACTGCAGCCGATCTTCCACATGTCCGTGAAGCATTGCAGAATCTCGATGTCCTAGAATGGGTACGCCAACGTCGCCCCAACTCTAAATGGGTGGTACAACAGGTGACCAATATCACCTTCTTTATAACAAAAATCAGAGGTCACCCCATTGGTCGTGGTACAGATTTACCTGCTTACCTTACCGAGAACCATGGTTTAGTAGCCTTAGATCGCAACCGTAATAATGGAAAAGTCTACAACGACAATCTTTGCTTCTTCCGTGCCTTGGCTCTCCATAACGGTTGTCACCAAAAGAATCTGGAGCGGGATGCCAAGCATTACTATGAGAAATACAGAGAATTTTTTCCTGAGAAAAAGAAATTTTGTGGTGTAAAACTGAAAGAACTGCCCGACCTAGAACACCTCTTTGAAGTCAATATCTTTGTCTATTCCCTCGAACCCACTAAACCCGATGGAGAAGAAAATGAAGACGATGAACCCGATGATACCAAGCCAGAGATTGCCGCTGAGCAGATCCATCGATCTCTTTGCCACTATCCATGTACCTTCTACCTTAACCTTTACCAGCGCCACTTTTCTTATATCAAAGATTTGAAGAAATACGCCAAGTCCTACTGCTGCTCACGATGTGGAAAATATTGGAAAGATGGATTCAAGTTAAATCGTCACGAGCGAACCTGTGAAGCAAAAGTAACTTACCAGTTTCCAGGAAGTGCTTACAAGACTCCACCCACCATCTTTGAGCTGCTCGAAGATGAAGGCTTCACCATTCCACCACATTTAAAGTACTTTCCATACAGAGCCACCTTTGACTTTGAATGCATGTTTAATCGTCAGACTGGCCTAAATAACTCCGAAAAACTCACCTGGAACGCCAAGCATATCCCTCTAAGTGTCAGTGTCTGCTCTAATGTTCCAGACTACGACCACCCCAAGTGTTTTGTTTCAACTGGGGACTCCAAACACCTCGTCAAAGAGATGATAGACTACCTAGTGGAAATCAGTCAAAAGAGCTCCGACCTGATGAAGCAAGAGTTTTCATTCCTATTTGAAGCGATAGACCAAAAGCTAGAAGAAATAAAACAAAAGTCAGAACAACAGACCGGAGAGAGTGGTACAGACGTTAGCGTCCAAGAAGATAGCGATGATGAAGGAGAAGATCTTATGGAGACCGATGATGAAGAAGAAGACATAGAATCTGAGACAGAAGAAGATCGTGCCTTCCTGGATGATGAAGTGGAAAGTGAGCAAGGTGCCTCGTTTTACCGAGCTTTAGATCGCGAACGCGAGAACCAGAGTGATGATGAAGAGTATGTGGACGATAAACCAGAAGCGAACCATCCTGAACCTCAGAAGAAAAAAGTCCACCCCTTAAAGAAGCTGAGAGAGAGATTCGAGGAATACCTGGAAGAACTCCCGGTTCTTGGTTTCAATTCTGGAAAATATGATTTGAATGCTGTGAAAGAATTTCTCTTCCCTGTCCTGCTCCAGAATGAGGACGTACAGTTCACCATAAAACGTAACAACAATTTCATGCGCTTGAAGACCGACCACCTTCGCTTTCTTGATGTCACCAACTTTCTTGCTCCTGAGTTCAGCTATGCCAAATTCCTGAAAGCGTACGAATGTCCGCAAACCAAAGGTTTCTTCCCATACGAATGGATGGATTCGCTTGACAAGTTAGACCACCCTTCTCTTCCTCCTCACGACGCCTTCTTCTCTACACTGAAAAACGAAAACATCACAGAGCAAGAGTACCAGTACTGCCAACAAGTGTGGTCTGACAACAACATGCAGACATTTAAAGATTTTCTGATCTGGTATAACAACCTTGACGTCCAACCCTTCTGCGATGCCCTTGAAAAGATGTGCGCCTGTTGGAAAGACAAGAACATTGACATGCTGCGACAAGGAATCTCTATCCCCGGTGTCACCTTGACTTATCTGTTTACAACCCTGGAACCTGGCATTTTCTTTTCTCTCTTTGACGAGAAAAATAAAGATTTATACACCTTGTTCAAGAAAAATATGGTAGGAGGCCCCAGCATCATCTTCCACCGATATCATGAAAAAGGCAAGACCAAGATCAGAGAGAGAGAGAGATAACAGATCAAGGCAAAGAACCAAAAATGTGCCAGAAAATAGTTGGATATGACGCCAACGGGCTCTATCTCTGGGCCATCATGCAAAACATGCCCACAGGATCTTTTACGAGACGACGCGAAGAAACCAACTTCAAAAAAGAAAGCTCCACCAAGATGGCCACCGAGTGGTTGGAATGAAAAGCTGAGGAAATGGGAGTTCGCATACGTCACCAGATGAACGACACGGAAAAACGCATAGGTGAAAGAAGGCTCCCAGTGGATGGTTTTCATGGTCCTTCACAAACAGTTTTCCAGTTCCACGGCTGTTGGTGGCATGGTCATAACTGCTACCTAACTAAAGGAAAGGAAATTAATGAAAAAAGAAAGAAACCAATGGCTGAGTTCAGGGAAGAAACTACAGCAAATTCAGAGTATATCAGAGATCAAGGCTACAATCTCGTGGAGATGTGGGAGTGCCAGTGGCGCCGAATGAAAAAAACTAACTCTGCAGTACAATATTTCATGAACAGAAAGTTTCACCGACCCCTTGACCACCTCCAGACCCTGGATCAAAATCAGATTATTAAAGCTATCAGAGACGAGTCTCTCTTTGGTGTTGTCGAGTGTGACATCACAGTACCTGACCATCTGAAACCCAAGTTCTCCGAAATGTGTCCAATCTTCAAAAATACGCAGATTTCTAAAGAAGATATTGGTGAATACATGCAAACCTTTGCCGAGGAGCAACATATCATGCCTCAACCTCGTAGAAGTCTAATAGGTAGCTATTTTGGAGAAAAGATCTTGTTGGCCACACCGCTCATTAAATGGTACTTGGAGCACGGGTTAGAATTCACCAGGATTTACCAAGTGGTCGAGTACACACCCGTTCCTTGTTTCCAGCCCTTTGGAGAAGCTGTCTCCGATGCCAGGCGTGCTGGGGATGTGGACCCGAACAAAGCCATCATCGCAGATACAATGAAATTAGTAAGTATGATTTCATTTGTACAGGCATTTTGCCACTTTTTTCCTTATGCAAACCTTATTAATGTTCTGATACATTATTTATTAGGTCGGGAATTCCAGTTACGGGAAGACGATTACGGACCAAGAACGCCACAGAGAGGTTAAGTTCTGCGAGGAAACAAAGGCCTTACGGCTTATCAACACACCCTTCTTCAGACAGATTGATCGGATCGAAGAGAACACTTATGAAGTCCAGTCTTGCAAGAAAACGGTCAAGTTGAATCTACCCATGCAAATCGGTTTTTTTGTTTATCAGTATGCTAAACTCAGAATGCTTCAGTTCTATTTTGATTTTCTTGACAAGTATTTAGATCGTAGTGATTTTCAGTATTGTGAAATGGATACAGACTCTGCCTATATCGCGATCGCGGGTCCATCAGTTGATAGTTTAGTCAAACCTGAGTTAAGGGCAGAATTTCAAAAGGATAAGTTTAACTGGTTCCCCAGAACCGATACACCAGAGAACAAAGCATATGATAAGCAAACACCCGGTCTTTTCAAAGAAGAATGGTCAGGGGAAGGAATAATCGGTCTCAGTAGTAAAACCTATTATTGCTTTGGTTCCTACGATAAGTTCAGTTGCAAAGGAGTAAACAAAACATGTAATGATATCAATAAAGAAAAATATCTTAATGTTCTACTGACCAAACAAAGCAGTTCCGGACTTAACAAGGGTTTCCGTGTAGTTAATAACAGTATGTATACTTATGAACAAGTTCGTGATGGTTTTTCGTACTTTTACCCCAAAAGAAAAGTGTTGGAGGATGGAGTTACCACTATACCTCTAGATATATAAAATTGTGTTGGAAATTGATTGCTGTATTAATAAAAATATGAGTATCAAAAATTGTAATGTGTGTGATTCATAAATAAAACACTTTATAAAAAACGCGTTTCTTGTAATTCTCTGACTTGAAGCACGAGTGCGTTTCCCACGCACAACTTCCCACGCGACCTTCTCGCGAGATCTCCACGCGCGCCCAGGGGAAAAAACACAGGGCTAAAAAGGTGCCTTTCTGCCCGATCTGCCCTTGAAAATCAACAATAAATTTCGTGTCGCAAATAGTTTTACTCAGTTGGTATCTAACGTTCGTCCTGTCAGCATGAAGAAACTAAAATGTAAACACTGCCCCATACCGGGATGTCATTCTAAATTTTTAGTTCGATTAGCAAATCATTTAACTCAAGTCCACGAGTTATCGGAAATAGAACGAAAATATTGGCTTCAATTTGCAAAATTACAAAATACCAATGCGATTCGTGTGTATGACAAGGAGGCTGAACCCAAAACAATTTTTTTTTCTATAAATGAGAGTACGCACAAATCAGTTAATCAGTTGTGATCATGGACCCGAGATGGAGACATCCTTTCCCCGCGCTTGTGGCCGGCCCAACATGTTGTGGGAAAAGTCAGTTTGTAAAACGTTTACTAGAAGTAGGAGAAGACATGATTGATGGTGCCCCGGAAAATATCATCTGGTGTTATAGCATGTATCAACCAGCCTACGATGAGATGCTTAAAACTATTCCGAACATTATGTTTGTTGAAGGAGTGCCTGGTGATCTGGAAACCCTAATTAATCCCTCTATGCGGAATTTAGTCGTCATTGATGACTTGATGCACGAGCTTAGCAATGATCAGCGAATGACTAATTTGTTTACCAAGGGCTGTCACCATCGCAATCTCAGCGTGATCTTTATTCTCCAAAACATTTTTCATCGTGGAAAAGAACTGAGAGATATGAGTTTGAATTCTCATTACTTAGTGGTGTTCAAAAGCCCGCGTGATAGCAGTCAAGTCAACCATTTAGCAAGACAAATGTTTCCCGGTCATGTCAAATACATGCAAGAAGCGTTTGAGGATGCAACAAAAAGGCCCTATGGATATCTATTTTGTGATCTTAAACCGGAAACACCTACCGACTTCCGGCCGCGTACGAATATTTTCCCCGGGGAGACTCAGTACGCTTACGTCAGAAAAGTATAAAAAGCGTGAACCACATCACATTTCTTCAGTTGAGGATGGCACAGCGACTTAGAAAGAACCACGATTTTCTGAAGCTGCTTGTCAAGTGTACCCCAACTCAGCGTAAAACCATTTTGAAGGTGGCAGACGACGCTTTAGTAAGAACCATTTGTGAGTGTGTTTTAAACGTGCTTAAAGGAACAGTGCCTGTCAGTAAGCCAGCCAAGAAAAAACTTTTACCTCACAAGAAATCTTTGATCGCTTTAGCCGAAAAAAGTACACCGCTCGATAAGAAAAAGAAATTGTTGGTACAACACGGAGGAAATTTTTTAAGTGTTTTGCTACCTCCCGTTCTCCGTGTGTTAAGTTCGATTCTTACCTAAAATGAGTCACACAAAGCGTATGGTTCTCGTGCCCGAGAACACCTTGGAAAGATTACAGCAGCGCCAGCAGATTTTAACCCCACCCGTCACATAAACTCTGAGAAACTTGGATAGTGAAATGACCGATATTTTATCCAGTAAAGAACTTGATGATGAACAAAAAGCTAGGCTTTACAATCAAGTGTTGCAGCGGTACTTGACTTATTACGATCAGCGAAAAGGTCAACCTCTTCATGTGAAAATATCAACTCCCAAAGCTATAGAAACACCTAAACCAGAAGAAAATGAACAACCTACGGAAGAACCCGCCACAGAAAAGTCTATTTCATCAGCCGTAGAGCAAGAAGTGATAAAAAGTGTACCTAAAATTTACAAAACCAGGGCTAGACAATTGTTGGATAAAATTAAAGAGCATCAGGATGTCTTGCATTGGAATGATAAAGGAGAGCTGTTGTATAAAACCAAACCCATTCCAGGTTCTCATCTGGTGGACCTAGTCAACGACACATTGCGCCACCGCAAAGGATTTGAGCCAGTGGGATGGTCGGTGTTTGCGAGGGGTCTGGCCCGAATGAATGTCCCGGAAAAACTAGTGCGTAATCCACAGAGGCAAAGTGCTGTTCGAGAATTTAAAGCAAGGGTGCGAGACGAAACCCCTAACAGTCCTTCCCGTTGGCTACCTAGCCCACCTGTGACGGTATCCCCCGTGAAAAAGCAGCGGCGAAGAAACGCAAGTCCGCGCCCCGAGGCTGTGCGCTGGTTACGGTTATAAAATCACCACAAGAGACATTGTTATATTGTATTGTATTGTAAATCATCTCTTTATTTTGTTCACTCAATAAAAGATATTGAAAAGAAATTACAAGGTTTTTATTTATTGAACTTTGTGCTGGGCTTGTGCTCTTTGCTTGTTTACATCAGTGCGATATTTCGGAAGACTTCTAGGAAAATGTTTTTCAATAAATCGCTTGACAAGACTATCATTTTTACGTGTGTTATTAGAAAAACGATGCACAATTGTACTCATACTTATTTGCCGACTACGATATAAAGCAAAATACAAACAGTAATGTCCGCAGACTTTGGAATAGATGCTCTGTAATGTCACGGTATTAAAAATCCACTGATTAGAATTGTTGTTTAAAAAGGTAGTAAATGTTCCTGAATATTTGCTGGGAGGTGCTCCGTAAGAATCGAAAAATTCTCCCTCTTGCTCCTTGGTGAAATAAAACGCCACCCAATGCGAACCTGGCTTGTCACTCGTATCCACATTGGCGATGTATAGGGCTGGGTATTGCGAAACACTCGCAGGCAGCTTGTCTGAGAGATACACGCCTTGAAACACACCTCGTGTAAATTTGTCCTTTCTCAAAATAAGGGTCAGTTGAATGGTGTCCATTTTTAGTTTGTGTAGTCGTAGAGAACGTTTCGGTTTGCGTCGACCTCAATCACGTTTTGAAATTCAGCGTAGACGATAAGGTTGACCGTGTTAGCGAGTGCTTCCGAGAAATGAAGCTCCAAGCGCAGGTTTCCTTGTTTTATAAGCTCAAAATGCTCTCCCGGGAAGTGATCTGGGGTCAAATCAAAGGCGACTAAGGTTTAACCAGAGCCGTAATCACTTCTATTTATCTGATTGCCCGTATCCTGGGAAAGCATTCCAATACCAGAGAAAAGACTTTGATAGCCGGCTATCACATTTTGACCACCAGCGGCGTCAAACTTCAGGAACAAAGGTTTTCGGGGGATTTGTTCTCCGTCCACGTACACACCCACTTGAGTTAAATTGTGGTGATTGAAGTTGAAGGGGTTGGTACGGTAACTCCCATTGTAAGCCTCTGTGTCCACTAATCCCAATACTATGCGCTTGGGAATTTGACCCAAAAAGATGTTGTCAGGGTTAAAACTGCTAAATCCTCTTGGAATAGAGAGTACTTTACAGTCGATTCTGCGAATGGGGTACTTGGCGCTGGAGTGTTTTAGCCCAGCTGCATGGCCTAGAATGATAGAAGAGGCAACCTTGACTCTGCGTACAAACAAGATGGCTTCTGTGATAACCACTTTGAAATTAGCTCCAGCTGCTGAGGACACAAGACAAAACACATTCTTGGCTCGGTTTAGTTTGATTCTTAAATTAACTCCATTGAGCATCAACCGATCTTGAAAGAATATATCACTGTGAATGGGTCCCATCATATCCACCGTATGACTCTCTTTGGTAAACTCATAGCGAGCCTTTAATCCAAGGTTTGCTTCATCGTCTGCAGCAAAGGGGTTCACTACATTCATCTTTCCAGCAGTATCTTTGTAAAACATAGCCATAGAAAGTTGACTTGTTTTAGCTTCTTCCCCATAGTTCAGCAAAGACTCGAGCATGGCGCGATAAGGGTAAGTATTAGTGGATGCAGATATAAGTCGCTCATTCAAGGAAACGTCTACTTGTGAAAACAGGGAATGTAAAAACAGGTTCACGGGACCCACTTGTGTATCAGCATCTAACGCAGTTCCGTTTGCTTTCGTGATCTTAGCTTTCACATAAAGTTGTGTCCGCGCTAAATCTAAATATTCTTCTCCGGTTCCAGATACGTTAAATTCAATAGGACCAGTGTCCGTGATGTTGCTGAGAGGATGATATTCAATCCATTGCCCTTTGTGAATAGAGGTTTGTGTAGCAGGAATAGTAAAAAGATCGAGCTCTGATTTAGTACACTCCCGTGACTCGTGATGAACGAAGGCCATTCTATTCTTTGTCAAAAATGGTTTTCGATTTATTCTGCTGTGGAGATGTTTTTGCTTTCTTGCCTGGAGGTGAACTGATTTTTGAGCCTTGCGCTTTCCTTTTTATAGCTTTTTTGCCAGCTCCAGATTGTCCCTGCAATGAATTCTGGGAGGGTAGACCGAGGGCTTGTTTAGCCTGTTTGCTGATTGCCGTTTTAATGTTATCTCCATCAAGAACATCTTGGGCGACATTGACACCCGTTTGTAAAGCTTTTCTTCCAATCACCTTAGCACCTTGTTGCAGGTGAGGCATCGCCCAGCGGAACAGACCTTTAAATATCGAACCTAAGCCATACCCTCGCTGAAATCGAGCTCCATGAAATGCGGGTAAATTTCCACCTTTTTGTTTGGCTTGATCTACATAGTACTGTTCGTAAAGCTTATGATTTGGGGCGTGGAGTTTTTTCATTTTTTAAAAGTACTGAGGTTGACTCTGACGAAAATGAAGTGTTAACAACACTCTTCCAAACTCAAATGGCACATATTCCCCTGTGTCTCGCTTTATATTGACTTCGATGGTTTCAAATTGCTTTCTGCTGACAGGTACATATTGAGGGCGCACAAACGATTTACTAACTCGCTGGCCATCCTCTCCTTCTACGGGAACAATTCGAAGCAAAGGGACCAGTGCATCGCCAACATATTGTGACTGAATAAGATCACAGTAAACGAAAAGATCGTGAAAGCCGTATTCCAAATCCACTTGTCTGTCCCCCTTGGTGGTCTTTGAAATAATTTGTTCGGGGGTGAACCCCAGCATATAGCCCATATCATTTAGCGAGACTTCTGCGTTGTTTTTCAAATGAACTGTCACCTTTCTGCTGAGATTATCGTATGAAAACCGTACATCATCTGTATACCGATTTTCATTGTCCACTAACTCTTTCATCTTTTGAAAGACATCCTCGACGGAAGAATAATGACCCGGAAGCATCTCCAGGGAATCCCAAACACCGTTTGGAGTTTTTCATTTCGGAGTTTTTCATTTCGAACGTAAAATCGAAACTGTTGAATATTATTCCAACTATGCGGATAATGGATCTCGGTCAAAGCCACTTCCCATTCGCCTGTGAGGTTTAGGGTTTGTGGTAGACTAACTCGGTACTCTGTTAATGTGTTATGAGGAAATTTATCAAGACTGCTATTGCTAGGGAGATGCAGATAAAACTGTGTTACCTCCATCGTACCCTGTGTTGAAATGAACTTTTTAATCTGGGTATTCTTAATTTATTAGAAACCGCACACCATTCATTTTATTATTTCCTTTTCTTTTATTCACTACACAAAAAACACATAAATTACAACTTCAAAATATCACTTTCTTGAACCCAGGAATCAAATTTTGGGTCTTCGTATCCTTTCCATCTCACAAGATACTCTACTACTCCTTTACGCTTTCTCTTCCGCAAAATCTTTTCCACGCGGTACACATCATCGTTCTTAATAATTTTCTGCAATTCAGGCTCATAAAATGTTCCATCTAAGATTTCACCTGCATCATCTTTTAGTTTATAAACGGGTACTTGACGAGCCATTCGCTTGTAAACAGTAAAAATTTCTTCCGTAAAATTAGGTAAGTAAGATTTTTCAAACGTTCTCTCTACTTTGCTAATCCTGACACGATCTCCCACTTGAAATTTAAATCGCTCAGGCTTTTGAACATCATCCCCATACAAAGTATCCCACACTTGAGCTTCATTCGTTTTAGTCACCTGACTCGGTTTCATTTTAATACTTCGGTGGTAGGTGTTATTGTAAGAAGATACTAACTGGGGTAATACATTGATATAGGTGAGAGTGTTGTTGGCCGTGAAATATTTGTACATCTTATTCTTAAATGTTCGGTTAAAACGCTCAACCACTGAGGCTTTGAGCCCAGAGTTAACAGTAAAAAAGTCAATGTTGTTGTCACGCAGAAATTTCTGGAACACACGATTTAGGAACTCTGTTCCCTGATCCGTCTGCAGTTTGGTAGGTTTTCGACCAGTAGAAAGGATCTTTTGAAAGGCTTTGACCAGTTCTTGACCTTGTTTTGTCTTCAAAGAAAACACAAAAGCGTACTTGCTGAAGATATCTATACAAGTCAGTAAGTATTTATAACCCTTGTTGTAGCGACTGAGATTTTGAAGATCGACCAAATCCGCTTGAAATTGGGCATCTATTCCAGGGACGATGACTCGGCTTCGCTTGTAGCGTCTTCGTGCGGGCTTGTGAAGAGTATAAACATCTTGCTGACTCAACCAATCTCGGACTTGTTTACGCGATATCTTGTTCTTTCCTTTCTCTTTGACTGCTCTGTAAACAGCATCTAAACCACCGAAACTTGCGGGTTGACTTGGGTCGAGGTAGATGCTGGCTAGTTTTTTCTCCATCACAAAATTCCGAGTTTTGTACAACCACTCTACCACCGCAGCAAGCTAATACACAACGTATGCGATTGAAGATGTGTTCAAATCCAAAAGTGGACGAAGGAGGACAGCAACCCATCGCTGATGATCGTTATGAAGGTTCAAACCCGAATGATTTCTTTCCTCTTGATGTTTACTTATATAGCTACTGTGGAATCTGGATCCGAAGCAAAGACAGAGAAAGCCCCATCTTGACTAAGACAGAGACAAACACACACTGACTTACAATTTAGTCATAAACAAATTTTATTACCTTTACAAACAAAGCTTGTTTTGAATGTCATTAATTACAGAGTCATAAAAATACGGCAACCAACCAGAATGCTTCGTCAAACGAGACAGCCAATGAGCGTCTTTCTAATTCTGATCAACCAATCAAAACAACTATGACATCATAGTACCCCGGAATACATATGACATCATCTTCCGAAAATAACTAAAACCTGTCAAACCGGTTATACCAACCATGACCGCCACAAGATAAAAAAAAGAACATGACATCATTGATAAACCCGTCAAACTGGATATACTTAATGAGATTCCACCGCAAGTTAATGAGATTCCTGCGCATTTTATTCACGAGATCAATACAATGACCTATGACGTCATTGGCGTTAATGTATTCCCCCCCACCTTAATGAGATTCCCCCCCAAAAAACGGCGTAAAACATCCCTCCTATACTACTCCTCCCGGCTCTGCACAAAACCTCTCACCCTCAAGCTTTCAGCAGGAACACTGCATCCTGTCAACTTTTCTGCTATTTCCTCATGCTTCCCATCTGGGGCTCCAACAAACACAAGGGGAAAGTCGGGCAGTGAAGCAACAGCTCTTGCGGCGATATCAAATCCTTTTAATTCGAAGTCTTCATCGTCTCCGCGGCCAAACACCAAGACGCTGCAGTGTTTTCTTTCTTCAGCACATTGTTTTACGCTTTTAAATTCATCAAAAACTCCCGGTGTAAAATCAACAACATTTTGATCTTTATGACAGCCTCGAAGATATGACCTGAAAGCCTCGCTCAACTTGGGTCCAATCCCCACAACAAGATCTGCCATTTCGCACAGTTCCACTTCAACCCTGTGCTTTTCTTGGCCCTTTGAAATCGGCTTGCTGTATGACTTGAACATTCCTAGTTCCTCTGGATCAGTGTGTACCACTTGAACCCACTTGCATTTTTTCGAGTTTTTAATGACTTGTGCCTGATGACCGAGTTTGACCCCATGACCAACAATTACGTCAATTTGCAAATGTTCTGGTGGAAAGCTGAGCCAGTCCAGTTCATCAAAGCCAGGATGTCTTTTCGCCTCAACAATCTTAACATTGCTCAATAGGGCTTGCTTTTTATCCTCTTCGCTACACCTTAGTAAAAGGACAGTGATTTCCACCTCAGGGAGTTTTGCCAGCTGGATGGCTAATTCTCTGCTTATGGCGGAGAACCCTCCTTTGCTTGAACCCCATTCTGAAGCCAAAATGGTGACTTGAACTTTTTTGAAGCCAACAGCCAGTTCATGCTCTTGAGAACGCTTTGACGTAGATGCCATTGCCTACGCACATGTGTAACATTTTTCTCTCAAAAAGTGTTAAGTAGAGTGGCCAACACCTAGAAATATCACGCACATTTGTCATAATTCTGTTTTATAATACAAAGGGACTAAAAGATAAAAGACAGGTGCCTCACATTAAGTTATGGCATTCGTTACTGGCTAAACCACCCTTTCCCAGACTACAAGGGATCATCTGACTATTACCTCAAGATCAAGAAAGTAATGGGCTCTGTCATGACCAAAAAAGGTTGATAAAATGTTACAAGGGAAATTCTATTCAGGGACAACTTTAGGACTGAGGCAATAGTCCCCTGAATACAGGTTGGGCTGAAAAACCAACCAAGATTTTTTTTTAATTCTGCCATGGAATCTGCTGTAGTCAATATTTCAAGCAGCTGCATAATGTATGAAAAATCATGATAGTTATTAACTCAGCAATATTGTGTTTAATTCCTACAAATGCAGTGCATTGATTTAAGTGAGATGACAAAACTGTGGTTATCACTTTTACTAGTGTACGATTAAACTTATCAACCCTTTTTGTGGTCAGTTATATTTGTACCTTTTAAGAGCTAAGGTGTCCCCTGAATAGAAGTTAAACCTGGATTTTGGAATGCAGAAAAAGGTGTCCCTTTCCCCAGAATAGGGACGCGTGTTGATTACATTAAGAAAGGAGAATTCAAACACCAGAAAGCTCAGAAAAATTTTCCAAGCTCCAGGTGAGAATCGAACTCACGACCCTCTGAGTTCTAGTTTGGATGCTCTCACCACTGAGCTACTGGAAATCTAATGGGGAGCAGGGTCAGAATTTAAATACAAGTCCACCAGACTTGTATGTAACCAAATTTTGTGTCTCTTGAATGTCCCTTGGATAGGGGTGTCCCAAAGGAGAGGTTCTACTGTATCCTAGTGGGGAAGGGCTTGGTAGGGGGTATGAGACCTGTGAAGCAATGAATGGTGATATAGTGCTTCCAAATGTGTCAACTTTGATGCATGTCTTTTCAGCAATTGCTGACAAGATATTAACTGCTCTTCTAATTAGATAATTATAATAACACAATAATCATATTTGTCCTACCACCTGTCCGACTGCTGCAGTCACAGGCAAACCAACTTACAGCTGTACTCCTCACATGATGACTGATCATCCACTGAGGAAATGGCTGAAAAAGATGTTCATTACAACCTCAGCTTTTATACTTACAATGTAAGTGTTACAAGGCAAAAAATAAGTTTTCAAGTTGCTGCTCCTAAAGTTAACAACACAATGGTGCATTTGATGAACAGGAATGCATTCTGGATTATGGTCTTCCTTTGTACTGGAAGAGTGGCACTGTGACAAAAAGTTATCACTGTTCTGGAAATTAAACAAAGAAGTGCATGTTTCAAAGAGTTATGATGACTCTTAAATACCTTCACGGCCAAAGTGATTTTAGTTAAAATAACATTAAACAGCTTGCAATAATGATTATAACAGTAAAGGAAAGACGGGTAAGCAGATTCTTAAAGCCTACAATCAGCGATAAAATGAGTTGAGACACTTTGCCCAAAACTGAGCTTTTTTAAGTTTTACTAACTTCAAAAGGAGGAAATTTAGCTTTTCCTCCCCCATCCCCTCCATACAATGTTGCGCCATGTTCATGCTACCTATAAAAAACATCAAACGCCCCAACTTTGAAAGGAGGGGACAGGTGAGGGGTGCGGATTCTTTATCCTCCAAAGTTACCCCATGGCTTTTTTAGTACAAATTTAACAATTTTGATGCCAATTGTAGGGAAAATAAAACTGGAGTAAACAAATGCTTGTTTACTCTATATATTTCATAATAGAATACAATGCACCTCTATGTAACAAAGTTCTCAGTATACATGTATACAAGGTATGTATTGTAACGGCTCTAACCACTCAGTCAGTTGTCCTGACCAAGTCTTTTAATGAAGATGAACTATCAGCAAGAGTTGTTCTTTTTCTCCAGTTTTTTGAGGTTGTATATAATAAGTATATACTGAAAAGTGGATATTGTTTATTATTTCATGAATCACACATTTTCTTTTGTTATTCAACATCCTTTATTTAACTTACATACTTCATGAATATTTAACTAACTGAAAGTCCAGGGAGGGCTTGATAATGTAACAGGGAAGAGCGGGGCTGATGAATTGAATAAATTGCTTATTATAAATGCAAGGGCAATATCTATATAATTACCCGATATTTATCTGTATATTGCCCTGCTGCCCTGGGCAATATACAAATAAATCCCTTCCATTTATAATGAGCAATTAAAGCAAATCATACGTCCTTTGACCCCACCAAACATTCTGAGAAAATTTCTCCCTTTAACAAAAATATAGAAATTTATTCTGCAACTATAGAAAATACAGTAGTATCCCATATATCATGCAGGCTATGTGTTCACTCTAAGAAAATTTTAAGTCTTTGGAAAATTTCGTCGTCACTTACACGCTTCCAGGTTCTTTCTTCTTCCGAATTTCCAAAACAAACTTCCCAAGCCAGTAGTCAAGCTGCTCATTAGCAACTTTCTTAATGTCAGGATTGACTTCGTAGTATTTCTCTTTGCTGCTATTCTTTTTAACTTTTACATTGCGTTCGACGGCCCATTCCTCCCAGCAACGTACCGCCCATGAAGTATTAACTTTCGTGTTTGCCGGTATTCTGGACTCTCTTCTCTTCTCGACTTCGTTATCAAAAACAACAACGATATTACGCCCTGGATTTTCTTTCTTTTCGACTTCACCACTATCTCGTTCGCTTACTTCTCTAAAGTCTCCCACTAACTCTTCCAAATTCAACTCAGGGGAAAAAGGCTCCTGAGAGAAAGTATTTTGCGTTAGGAAAATTTCGTCGTCACTATCCATTGCCGCTCTCACAAGTGTACTGGCCCCCCAAAAAATACCAAGACAAATAAAAAAAACACAGAAGGTTTGAAATTTGATTGTTGTCGGCTTAGCAAACAAACAATGCGCTATTGTTCTCCGTTTCTCACCTAAGTGAGAACAAGTGGTTTGAACAAATTATGACCCGTGAAACGCCCTTTCTCGATGCTGTGTGTAAACCTTTACAATACTTACAATGAAATGCGGTCGGATCAAAAAATGACAAACAAACAGATGTCAAAAACAAGTGACCAATTATTGCCCTGTGAAAGACGACCTTTATGTAACCTATACCTCATGAATAATATCATGAAATAAGTTAGATAAACCCCTCGAACGTCGGTATAAATCCATATACATCCCTCGGGCCTACGGCCCTCGGGATGTGTATGGCTTAATACCTCCGTTCTCGGGCTTTATCTCTTACTTGCCAATCTGATTTGCTACTCAAACTTGGGATATTCACCTCCAAGCAAATTAATAAGGCAAACTCGTGCAAGTTACTGTATGAGCAAAATGGCTTTTCGGCTTGGTACCGTAACTAACAAAGAAATTTAAACAAGGAAGCTGTTCCTAACAACACATTCATGTATGGTTTGGCAGATTTACTGTTAAAGGTCAAATGAACCAAAAAATTGACATATTTTTTTTTGTCGCTTTACCTTCACCAAACACTAAAAAGAACCATCCTAAGTGAGATTTGGGTAATGATTTTTCTTCCCAAGACTTTATAGAAAGATAAAAGATCAAAATCCGAGCATTTCCAAAAACTTCATGAAAACGTTTCTGAAATGGCCGCGTGATAGACTGGAGACTACGTGACGTCAATGTTGGTCCGTCAGGGCGGAAAAAAGTTCTGCGCAAGCTTCTGCGCATCCCTTATCACCTGCATTTGTTTGTCTCGTTCTGTGAGAGTTCTGACTGAGACTGAATGAAATACACGAGATGCAAACGTTTGCTCCTTTTAAGGGCTTTTTTTTTGTTTTGTTGTTTTTTCGTCACTTGAAATTTACTTTGGATTCAGACAGAAACTCATAAGGGGTTTCCAACCCTTATGAGTTTCTGATTCAGAACAACCAATGTTAGAGTAAAAACAGATCATTCCGTCAGTCTGAGGTGGAATAAAACGTTTTGAACATTTCCAAACAGGTTTGTATTTTTC
Organism: Porites lutea; assembly: GCF_958299795.1. Classification (NCBI taxonomy): domain Eukaryota; kingdom Metazoa; phylum Cnidaria; class Anthozoa; order Scleractinia; family Poritidae; genus Porites; species Porites lutea. The sequence continues at coordinate 29,811,720 of NC_133202.1, forward strand.
TGATAATTGTGCATTCGATTTGTGAGTTGATTTTGTGTCCAGTACTTCGCCTTCTTTCGCCGGGTTGAATTAAAACCTGCTTGTATTCTGTTATTAGTAGTTATGGTTACTTTTTTTACATGCCCAGATTTATTTACATTTGCAGAACCAGCTTTATCCTTGTCTTCAGGCAAAGAACCGTAATGCTAATCCATGCAAGTGAACAAACTTGTCCTTTTAAGCTTTAAAAACTTTCCCAGAACTATAGAAGGCCGTTTACTCTAGAAGAAAAGACTACTTCGATCATTTTTCTGTTGCTCAAGTAATAATGGTCAGAGTTTTTTTTTCTTTAATTTTTTCAGTTTTAACTACATAGTTTTGTTATCTTTCTGTAGGCAAATTTTCCTTTCACTCGCTGTGAAGTAGCGGAGAACGACAACTGCCGGCAGTGACTCCAAAACAATCGACTCTTTGCCTGTAAACAATTGCTTGAGCTGGATTTGACTGAAGCGAGCAAAACAAATCCTCATGTGCAGTTTTCTGTATTTTCTAATGACTGAGTTTGCTGAGTTTAATTTGCTTGAATGAAGACCCTCGCATGGACCAGTTATTAAAAATAGCTAATCTAGCTGAGTAGTTGGAATCATGGCTTCGATGCGAAGCTTGCAATTTCCCGCTTTTTTTCACCTGACCAACATTGACGTCACAAGCTGTTTTTTCCGACAATTTTTCCGCCCGCTCTATGAAGATAAGGGCAAAAAAATAGCAATTTTTAATTGCGAATATCTCGGAGATACTTGCTTCAATTGAGCTGAAACTTCATAGTATGTTTATTTGGTTCATATTAAACACATTCCACTAGAATTGAACTAACATAAAAAAGGTCGAAATTTTGGTTCAATTGACCTTTAAAGCTTTTAATTGTCAGTTTAACCCATTCGCCCCTGAACCGCCCGTAACCGCCCGTGCGGATCCAGGTCCTTTCTACCCTTTGTGACGTCATCAGTTTTAACGGTCAAGGACAACTTTCTTCGCTAACTTGTGTAGAGTGAAAAGATCTTTCAAACCATACCAGAATGAGCACAATTCAGTCAAGGACACCGGAGAAAGAAGCAAAAAACCACGTGACATTGACCTGAAAATCACCATGAAAATCTTGTTCCACTACCCACCTACCTTTCCTTTCACCTAATCCTAAGATCCTAAAAGCTTTCCTAAAAACTCTTCCCACCAAAATGAAGCCTACTAAATGCCCAGCAAGAGAAAAAAAAAATGAGGCAAGAAAAGCGAAAAAAGAAGGGAAATTTTGCTTTCTGCGCATGCCCGAACTTCGCAAGCTGATGTTTTGCATCTGGATCAGAAGGCCGCCAAGTGTACGACCTGTAAACCGGTTTGTGGTAAGTTTTAGCCCTTTATAACACAACAGTGACCAGAAAAGCACTCGACTAGCTTCAAAACGCGTTTTTCGGCAAAATCTCTAGGAGCGAATGGGTTAACCTGAATGTATATCGATGTAACTGTTAAAAATGTTTTTTGTTTACAAATGCAAATTAAGTCTTGCATTATTTTAATTTGCTTACATGTTCATAATAAGGATAAAACTAAATTAAATGGGGCTTTTCACAGAATGGTTTTGAATACAGAAACAATTCACAACTGTTTTTGAAGGAATCTCCCTACAAGAGCTCAACAAATGTCCTCAAAAGTTTTATTTTGTTGATAAGAAAACATGATGACCAATCTGTTATTTGCACGCAAAAATTGAAATCATTGACAGCAATAAATGAGTTGAAAATCATTATTTTTGTACCCAATTATCTCACTGTTTTGGTATATATGTTGTAGTTAATTTTTTATCTCAGGTAATTTTTATTTTTCTTTTGTTTTTGGGTATGGTAATGTATGCTAATGAAGTTGAAACAAAGGAAAAATAAAAATTACCTGAGATAAAAAATTAACTACAACATATACACTAAAAGAAATTATTCATTGTCGTGTGTTTGAACAACATTTTTCACCCCTGGCCAGTAGTAGTGAAAGTGGACTGATCTCATTTAAAAAATAAAAATGGTCCACCTTTGAAGGTGAACAACTTTTCTAAAACTCCTGGCAATTTCCTAATCTCTAGTTTCACTAAACCATTCCTATCAGTTTTGGACTGACATTTGTGGAAATTTTCTTTATGGATTGCTCCCTGTAGATCTCCCCATTGGAACTTACTGCTAGCATCCATAAGTAATTTTAATGAAAGGCAGCATGGCCAAGTGGTTAGCGTAGTTGGGGGTTTTAATGCTGTTATGTTGTATTTAAATAAAATTATTTGTTTCTCAGTAGTTGAGCGGAGTGCCGGTAAACTAGTTGGATAAGCTAAGTGCACTTTCCAATACGATAGAGGCCAAATGGAACTGGCCAAACGATCAGCATTTGCAATATTGTGAAAACAAAAAAAAGCTAGGGTGAAATGAAGAATTATGAATACCTTAAGGAAAATACAAGGTGCAGTGTAATGATGCCAAAGGTATAGCTACTGCCTTCAACAAATATTTTGCCTCAGTTGGGCCAATGTTGGTTAATGGTATTCAACCTGGCAATAGAACCTTTGTGGAATATTTAACAAATTCACAATGCAACAGTTTTTGTTTATCACAGGTGTCACCAACAGAAGTTGAGAATAAACAAAAACGGGTGTGGAAAATGACATTTTATGGTCTGAAACTGTAGGATCAGGATTTAAAGAACTGGGCAGCACAACCCTAAAAAGAATGCCCAGAAGTATCCCCCAGGAAGGTTTTGAAGACATTCCGTGAACTTGAATGACATTGTCTACTTTATCCAAGATTTGGAAAATACAGGGAAGAAGAGGACCAACAGCTCTGCTTTCTTTTATCATGTTTTTCAAACAAACATCTGCATTCATGTCCATTCCCCCTCCCTTAAATGCAGAAGACTTTTTACCCGTCTTGTCTGGTTCGGTCAATTTTTTGTAGTTACTACTCAATTGCCACATGGAAGAAAAACCCTCTGGTATCCAAGGTACATCCCGAGGCATTTGTCACAACAGGTTCCTCTATCTTCTCCCTAACTTCTTCCTCAGGGATTTTCAGAGGCTTATATGCTTTTGCTGGCTAATATTTTGTACGGGTAGTACTATTCAAACAGACTGTGAAGGCATTTCAAATCTCTTATACCTTCTTTCACCGAGACTAGAATTATAAAATTGGGGGACAATTTTAGCATCCCACACATACTTCCTTTTGACTCGTCAAGCAATGGGGAAGGAACGCATCACAAAGCCCTAAGAACATGTAATTTTAGCACAGCATGGCAAATTGTCACGCAAGCCGGCAGACCAATGTACCTCCATTATGGGGGTCTTGTTTCAGTCTTATTCACTACTTGCCATTCAATAATTCTGCAGTGCATGTTACTTTTTTCCATAACTTGGCCCTGAATACTGCTTGAATGAATTTTGATGCATTTAATTTGTTTACACTTTCTATCTGTGCTGAAAAAAAGTATCTAAAAGATGAAAGAGTTCCTTTCTACTAATGATAGACTTGTTGGCTTTTCGAGCCCGAGTTTGCCTTTTTGAATAATTATTGAGTTTTAAGTTGTTGTACTGTTACATGTATTTTGTAATTTGCAGTTTACAAATCACACATTTCTATCGTATGTTTCTCAGTGAATTTCTGGCACTGCAAAAAACCTGTACACATCCCACACAGTTTGAGTGAATTATACTTTATTCATTAAAAGCCAAAAAAGTTATTTGCTGTCCTAAGTCTGTCCTCAGAGAAAACAAACAGTACCTAACAGTAAAAACTTTCTATCAGATATTGTGAGGTATAAATGTAAAGCGGCAAATAACTGTTCATCTTTTCGGTCTTCTCTCAAAGTCAGACATACTGATCCTAACTGGTAAATTGCTGCTTCTCAAGAGACCTTAGCTATAACTTCACAAATGGGTGTGATAAGGGGTTTGATAATATTTATGTTGTAGCTCAATTTTAGCCTTGGTTTAAATTTTACTATCTTTTGTTTCAAACACATTATCATATATTACCATACCCAAAAACAAAGGAAAATAAAATTTAAACCAAGGACAAAATCATACCACAACATCTACTATTGCAATTGATCTACTATTGTGATTGATCTACTATTGTTATTGATCTTCAGTTGATGCATAGTGATTTTTTTGTGATTTTTTGTGATGAATATGCCTTTTTTAGCTTGCTGGGAGAGTTTCTTAATTTCAGGTGTGTTTGCAGGATACTTTTTCTTAATCATTTAACCCCTCTCTCAAACGGTGCTCAGGTGGGGATTTGAAGATTTCGATAAAATTGCTTCTATTACAAGCATATCAACAAATCGGAGGCTTCACTTTTAGCCCTGGCTAAATCTATTTAGTATATACTAAAACAGTGGATAGTGTTTTTCATGCGCTCTGATTGGCTACTCAATCAGTGAATATCCTGCGCTATTCACTGATTCACCTCCAGTCCCTCCGCACGAGTGACGCCAAACTCGTGTAGGTTGCGAGCAAAATGCTTTCCCGGTTTGCTGCCGTAACAAACTAAGAAATTTCACAACTAATCAAGCAAGCTATTTCTGAAATACATGAAGAAGGTGACGAAGTTCGGTTTGGAAGTTTTAACAGGTAAAGCTTTGTCTTTTTGACTTGAATAGTTATTGATAAAACCGGTGAAAAAGTTTTTTGTTGACAAATGCAAATTAAGCTAAAGTTTTGCATTACTTTATTTAGTTGACTTGTTCATAAATAAGCTTAAAACTAAATTTAATGATCTTTTTTACAGAATTATTTTAAATACAAACAGAATTCACAACTCCCTTTGAAGAAACTTCCCCGCAAGAGCTAAACAAACGCCTTCAAAAGTTTTATTGGTCGCTAAGAAAAAGCGAAGACTGCGGCCGTTCGGTCATCGCGCGCCAAAATTGTAATCGTTGGCAACAGTAAATGAGTTAAAAATCATCATTTTGTGCTCAATTATCTCACTGTTTTATAGTATATACTAAAACAATTATTCACCTCAGTGTCGGTGGCTAGTATTGGATATTTACCTCGCCGCTTCGCGGCCTCGGTAAATATCCAATACTACCCACCTCCACTTCGGTGAATAATTGTTATATATTAGAAATATCGATAGCTATATAAATAAGCATATAAATATGCATACAATGTGAAATATTGCTTAAAGGAATGATGTTCTGACAAATTCCTCAGCGCTGGGACCGACAAGATCACAAATACCCAATAAATGGCACAACTACAACAATCATAATAAAATTCATAAACGAGATGGCTTCCACCCGGAAATGACACTTTCGGTTTCGAAAACTACCCTCAGTGAGGCCATTTTGCTACGATCATTTTTCAAATAAACGAATTAAAAGTAGAATGGCATTTCAACAACTTGCTGGAGTTGCATTACCTTGCGAGCAGAGGCTACATTTTCGCTGTGTAAGCTGGCATGCGAAAAGTTAGCTCACACAGCGAAAATGTAGCCTCTGCTCGCAGAGTAGAGTAACATTTGCAATTACTCGTTTTATAACGTTTCAGTGACTGACATGTTACAATTTACTCGCTTACCGTGATTAAGTATCTTTAACGCTGTTTCCCAGGCAAGTAAACAGACTGTTCAGCGTCTGCTGGGGTTCAGTTTTCTTAAAAACACGTCGCACTACCTTGCAATTCGCAGTTTGTGTCGAAGATGGCGCCTACAGTGATCCGAGCCTTGCTTCCGAGTCCGAGGGGCTTCCCCACTTCCGGAAAGTTTCCTCGTTCCCAGGTCCATGGCTGGGAAGGGCGTCGCAGGCTTGTTTGTTTTGTGCTCAAAAGTGAAAGTGCATTTTCTCAAAAAATTTGGTACTTTGCATATCATTGATTCACTGCCTCCCTCAAATTTCCAAGTTGAAACTAGCTAACAAAAAATATCAAGTTTCGTTTAGTTCAAATTGCGACAACGTGAATTCAGGCCAATGCTGTACTGAAAAGAAACAAGCCCTTCCACGAACCCCGCATTGATCACCAACATCCATCACTGAATTAGTGTATAATGCAGTGGGGCTCAGTCGTAACCCTCAGAATTTCTAAATACTCCAGCGCCCATGAATTGCGGCAAGCGACTCCCGTAAGCAGATTTAGGACAAAATTTAGTCGCCCCAATTTTTAAACACACCCTCCAATAAAGCAGCCCTCACTGTTTCAAATTTTAATACATGTATTTAGGTAGTTGGTTAATAGTGATTTTATAATCTGACACAATCCAGCGATAACTACGCCGGGTCTTGTTGACTGTGGTCTTGTTGATGATAATGAACTTTATTTAAGTGTCTGATCTTCTAGCTGGCTTGGTAAGGCCTACTAATATGGGACACTAATGAAATACCATCAAACTTACCACTTGATATAAGAATAATATTTGCAAAGAATAAAATTTAAAATACTACCAACCTAAATACTTAATGTAAAAAGAATATTTGCAGATAATAAAATTTACAAAAATATGCTTCCTAAAAATATTAATTGAAAAAAATTACGTGTTATTATTTATAGAATCCTGTTGTCTCCGACTTTGTTTGATCCTGAAAGTGACCTGAATCCTTGTAGTTGGTCCTCATGTAAGTACAGTTTATTTCTGTTCGGATTCAGTACATTACTTGATACATTGGCATTATTGAATGTGAAAGAGACGACATGAATCTGCAGAATAAAGATTATAATTCGTATTTTTGATACATTTCGACGGTCGCAGGCCAGACTGCTTCATGGAAGGGTAGGATTTTATTAAAAAAAGCTGCCACTGCTGGGGTGATATGGTTGTTCGCATGCGTAAGGTAATGGCGATGAAGCGGAGTTTGTACGTGTGCTTCAGTGTAGGTAATTGGTATTGTTATAAAGTTGTAACCATTACAAAGAAATTTACTTGGAGTTGAGCCTGCTACAAAATCCGTTTGTCAGCGGATAACTTCAAAAAACCCACCCAACCTGGATGGGCACGAAAATGGGTGGGGCCCCACCCAATTTTTGAGGGAAAAGCCCTGGGGACGAGGTTGGGGCACGACATGGTTGTGCAATATTAATTTTCAGGCTCCAAACACCAGCTAGAAAGTGTGAGATTATAAATTGTTTGCCCTGTGGTGGGGACGGATGGGCGGACGAACCGGACGTTCGGTCACGTGACTATCAAAAATTTCTCGGATGGACTGACAACCAACTTTTCTCAGCTATAAGCAGGGCGGATAAAGGTTGGGCGGTGAAGCGAGCGTGTCCGAGCA
>NC_133202.1:29823997-29901497 GCF_958299795.1 Porites lutea
AAGGTGTCTTCAACTGGCTGTACAAAAAACCAATGGCTGCAGTGTTCCTGCAGGCTTATGGGCCCCCTACAAAAATACTTTTACTCCCGCTTGTTACAAACATGATTTCTGCTACTTCTGTGTAAGTATTGCCTGTTTGGTAAATACTAACTAGAATTACATATCTCAAACTCGCGAAACTTGGTGAAGTTGAGCCTAGCGCCCCTCAAGTTAAGTCGTGTCGGGCAAGGTTAGGAACTGGACGGATGACTCCGCCACGAATATCGCCAACTTTCCCGTCGTTGAATGCTGAGAGCTCCGTCCTGACAGTCCGTTAACGAAATAGCCCGCGTCGCGGAAACCGCCTGTGTATACCAATGATCTAGAAGATGCGTGGGCCGGCTGCAACTCAGGCTATAGACCTATTCGACTATTCGGCTAACTCAATGTTGTACCCAATTCAAATCTCCCGAGGTTAAGACTATTTGTGTACTGTATTTGCATTACAATGTGGTATTCACATTTAATGATATGGAAAATCCTGAAAGAAAGCGTTTTATTCCCAAAGGATTTGAATTGGGTACAACATTGAGTTAGCCGAATTGGTCTATTAACAAAACTACTTTAGCCAAATCACGTCAAAAAAAGATCTTCTGACTTTTTAAGTAATAGGCAACTGAAGGATAGTTTATGAGTTGGGTAATTAAACGTCATGTTCCTTTTGTATTATTTATTTCCGGACAGGGTCATCACTTTGGATGGACGCAGACGCAATGTGATAACACCTTCGAAAGGGACATGCACAAATTGTGTGAGAACAACAGCAGTCGCAGAAAGCGATTGATTTTCTCCAAAGAACGGCGTTGTAGAACTGCCGCTAAAATGTACTTTTTGGCGCCTAAAACTGTAGGCAGCCGTTACTGGGTAAAACTCTCCCCTCCATGGTGCCGCGATGCCGAGAATTGTGGAAATCCAAGAGACTATAAAGGGGACAGAGAGGCCATCTCCCATATACACCCTATTCCATAGGTAATTCGTCTCGAGTTATTTTTAGAATCGGGATAAAGTTACCTCGCGCGAGGCGTGGATGTTTCTTGGAGGTTTCGCATGACCAAACGCCGTGCAAACATGTCGGGCGAGAGGCAATGAAAGCGTAAAAGATCGAGAGCATTCCTGAATATTGAAGCGAAATGAGTCGGCGCTCATCTGCGAAAAAGGAATCGCTGGACTCTTTGACAACCCGTGAAATCAGTTTAACTCGAAGTTGTCGTAACCTCAGTGCTTTAATAAAATGAGAAATTTCGCCGGTCTATTGAAACCGGTCGTTTGTACAATTTAGGGAGTTTGAGATCCAACGACGCGGACGACAACTAGAACATCAAGAAAACAATAGGTTTAATTAGCAAAAAAACAACTTCGCACGTGCAACACACTTTTTTTGTTCATTTCTTTCCCGTTTTTGCACGACTACGACGTGAAAATGCCTAATTTCGCGTTTTATGGAGGACGTAAATAAGCAACGACGAAATTTTATTTCTCTTTCTGAGCTTGAATATGGTCCCTTGAAATTCAGCTTTAGGAGGGTTCGCCTACAGTTGACAAAGTAGGTGGGTAGGAATAATCGCTATAAAGACTGAAAAAAATAAACATCAAACCAGAAATTGCTCTCTTCAAACTGTAAATTATAAATGATCCTGAGAGAATATTCAGTGTGTTAAGGATTTCCCTGCTCTACTGTTAGCTCTATACAAGAGAGGAAGGGCGATTCTTTTTTAATTTCGGCGTCGCTGACACAGCTTTCGCAGAAATCTTGCTGTAGTCGTTTTCGTCGTCAAAAGGAATAGCAAAATCGCTCTCCGCGTCTTCCCCCATTTTATTCTGCGTCATTTCGTGAAGGACGCGTGGCTCTCAGCGTGGGTCATCCACGCGGAACACATTCGCGCTATGTGATTGGCTGTTGTCTAATCCCCCTTGAGATCTGTGGTGTTAAAAATAACTCGAGACGAATTACCTATGGAATAGGGTGTATATGGGGGATGGCCTCTCTGTCCCCTTTATAGTCTCTTGGGAAATCCCAATATTTCCCTGCGGTAGACCAAAAAAAGGTTACTTAAGATTGAAATGTAACGAAATGTTACCAAACGGAAGTTAATAAATAACGTTTTGTGGTGTGCTTAGTTTCGATAAAAAGGGATTCTTTCTCTATACTCTTTCAGATACTGCAACTAGTGAAATCCTTACCCTTGTAAAGGCGTCCCTTTAGGGCAGAGCTTCTCTGATTACGCTATTATAGGGGGTATTGTACAGTACCACAAATGTTCCCCGACCGCAAATGATCCCGAGAGGAAAATCGGAATGGATTGTACTCATTCCACAAGTAATTACGTTACTCCTCCCTCGGATCCTTTCATGTATTTGTTAAATCTTCCTGATTTCTTTGTTGGTACGAATTCTTTCGAACTCTTAGCTTAATCGAAGCTTCATTCACGGTGGAGCACAAACAACAAAAACAGTCTGAACTGAAAAAACTCCCCAACAGTATTGTACTAAAACATGAAGGAAAAAGAAACGAACAAACCATCAAAAATTTGTAAACATAGTTTCTGTATGATTTAATATACAGTCAAAGCTCGCTTTACGGACACCCGCTTAATGCGACACCTCATTATTACGGCCAGTTTGCTTTGTCCCTGGGGAGAAAAGTAAGCCCTCATTAAAACCCGCTTAATGCGGACACCCCGTTAATATGGACACTTTCTATGGCTCCCTCAGAGTCAGTATTAAAACGGGGTCTGACTGAATTCTTATCCTGACCATCTAGAATGGTGTATTTGTTGAAAACATTTTTTTTCCTTTTACAACGTGTTTAAAGAAATTAAAGAGAGTTTTAACGTTTTGAATTCCCACGATCAGGAGAGAGTGGGGACCTTGTCTCCAGACTTGACGTAAGTTCTTTCTCCTTGAAAAATATACTGAAGTGCATGCATAAAACGCAGACATTATATCAATAATCTCGAAAAAAAAAGGTCATATAAAAGGATGATTAATCTTAAGAACCTTAAATTTTTAATAAAATCTATCTAGCTGTTAAAAATTTTTCGCTAATTTGTTAAAGTATACCAAAATATTTACAAAACCGCCAACAAGAGCGCTTCGATACATGCTAATCAAACCTTTTTTTCTAGCAATCGGCTAAAGCAAACTCCATAATCTTTCAGACACGTTTTTAAAAATATTGAAACTGCTATGAGGTGAAATTGCATGTCAAAAGCACTTCGTTTTCTACAGACAACGGCCAAATATCAAGAGTGACCATTTTTTATCGTATTTCTAACCATAAAAACTTCATTCCAAAATATCTCTCTGCAGATGTCGCTTAAACTTCACGAATATCGAGGCGGCTATTGGAGACCCACCATCATTGGAGAAAAAGCTCCCGTGAAAGATTTTGTGAGAACAGTTCTCAGTGCCGAGAAATACTGGTGAAAGTGAAACAGGTAATGGCGGAATTTCACTGTACGCTTTCGGCCAATCAGAAAAGAGATAGTGGGTTGAATGTATAATAATCAGCCATGCCGGGGGGTATGTGGCGCTGCACTCTGCTTCGAAATATGTTTGCTTGGTTTTTAGTTATGGGACGGTGTTTTACCAGTCTTCATTTACTACGTTTTGGAGAATTATTGTTGAGAAACATTTGGATCTGTGTCAACGCAAATCCCACCAGAGATGCTTGCTGTTTGCCATTTCACCTTTGCTACAATTAGGGCAAGAAAGCTTTTGATACGACTGTTTATGTACAAACTTCTTCAAAGTTTTCTTAGCTGACAGAAAATACTGTTTATCGATAATGTGCCGATCATAATTCTGAACAGTGGCGGTACTTCAAGCACTTGAGATTCAAAAAGCCATTAATAAAAACATATGGATAAGTCCCAGAAGAATCGTGGTATTACTGTGGGTCTGGTTAAAAAGAGACTACCGTTCAATTCGGAAAATCATTGCGATCTGTAGGAGCCGCAGATAAACTTCCCAATACGTACAGAAACTTTACCTTACCTACAGAAAGAACAACACCTGAAAAGAGTAAAAGTTTTCGTTTCCGCAGCCAGGTTAAATTTGTCACTTAAGGTGGCTCGACTGGATTTTTTGAGGGGGATACCTCCCAAGTTTGAGCATTAACTACGTCGGCATTAGTAAAGATGTGGAAAAAAGGTTACCACAACTGTATTATATAAAGATGAAAATTTCTTATGATCTGGGCTTTATTGCAATCGGAGTCGCCATGGCAACGTACTGACGCCATTACGTTTTTCATTTATCGTTGTGTTTCTCTGTACTAGGAGATTTTTGAAGAAATCGCTTAAGGGAGTATGTACCTGCCATAATTGCCTCCATTATGGCAAAGTTTGGAGAAATTCTATGAGAGCGTTTTCGAAATATTCTGTAATGCAGTTTTAAGAATCATAAAAACAGTGACATAGCATGCTAGCCGCACAATTCGCTAATATTTTAAGAAAATGATAAGCTTTGGGAACGCGGCTTCATCTCATAGTGGTTTGATTCCATTGTAAACTGCATACAAAAAAAGAGGGGAATTGCTCTTGGCGATGGCGAGTAAGAAGGATTTTATTAACTTGCATTCGGATGCTTTTGATATAGGTTTTGGAGGTAATTGGGTCCATGCCTAAAAATTTCGCATTTTTCCAAAAACTGCTCGATAAAGTTTTTTATAAATTCGACAATCCCGAGAACAAGCGTCAAGAAATATTCCCTGCAAGTTTTAAGAACATTGAAAACAGGGAAGGCTTTTAAATAGGCCTCAAATATAGCCAATTTTCCCCTCAGATTTTGTGTTTACAAGCGAGCGTCCTCATTATTCACTGGCATTGTTTTCAAGTTTCATATACACGTGCACATTTAGGAACAAGATAGAATTTGCATCAAAAAGGACCCTCGGTTAAATCTCCGGGATATGCTAATTACCGGGTAAAGAGATTAGTGATACATTATGTAACATCAGAGTAACTCTTTGTGAGAGTTTCTGTGATGTTATAAGCCGAGTAAGATAATCAAGTATTGCATCCTACACGATGAGCCGTGACGTTCACCGTTTCGGCTCTCACTGCTATCTGTGAGGACAAGCCAATTATTAGCATATTCCGGATACTTCTTCGGAAAGTAATCGAGAGTTCTTTTTGATGCAAATTTATATCTTTTGCTAGTTGTGCACGTGCATATGAAACTTGAAAACAATGCCAGTGAATAATGAGGACGCTCGCTTGTAAACACAAAATCTGGGGGAAAAATTGGTTATGTTTGAGGCCCTATTTAAAAGCCTTCCCTGTTTTCAATGTTCTTGAAACTTGCAGGGAATATTTCTTAACGATTGATCTCGGGATTATCGAATTTATAAAAAATTTTATCGAGCGGTTTTTGGAAAAATGCGAAATTTTTAAGCATGGACCAAATTACCTCCAAAAACTGTATCAAAAGCAGCTGAATGCAAGTTAATAAAATTCTTCTTACTCGCGATCGACCAGAGCAATTCCCCTCTTTTTTTGTATGCAGTTTACAATGGAATCAAACCACTATGAGATGAAGCTGCGATTCCAAAGCTTATCATTTTCTTAAAATATTAGCGAATTTTGCGGCTAGCATGCTATTTCACGGCTTCGATGGTTCTTAAAACTGCATTTCAAAATATTTCGAAAACGCTCTCATAGAATTTCTTCAAACTTTGCCATAATGGAGGCAATTATTGCTGGTACATACTCCCTGAAGCGATTTTTTCAAAAAACTCCTGGTACAGAGAAACACAACGATAAATGAAAAACGTAATGGCGTCATTACGTTGCCATGGCGACTCCGATTGCAATAAAGCCCAGATCATAAGAAATTTTCATCTTTATATAATACAGTTGAGGTAACCTTTTTTCCATACCGTTTCTCATGCCGACGTAGTTAATGCTCAAACTTGGGAGGTATCAACCCCAAAAAATCCAGTCGAGCCACCTTAATTCTATTACTACAAAACACTTTGCGAAGACTGCCGTTAGAAAAAACGTTTTCATAAAACACTCGCAAAACTAAAACCAAATACAAGTAGAGAACCACCAAAACAAGTTCTAACAAATCGTTCACATAAAATAATAAAGATAATATCAAATCTTTGTAACTGGCATTTTCTTTCCCTCCTTTCATGTCTGACGAGTTAGTCACGTGGCAGTGATGACCCAAGTTTTGGTTCTCCATGTGATGCTATCCCTACTGTCTTTGCGCGTTCAAGGAAAACGCAAACAAACTCGTCCTCGTGTCCAGTTCACATCAATGGCTGCAGCATTCCTTGCGATTTTCCATTCATCTACAAAACAAAGTTCATTTCCTCTTGCAACAAGCACGATGTCTGTTATAGCTGTGTAAGTTTTAAGCTTGCAAAAAACGTACAATGTATCGAAAGACGATGTCTGCTATAGCTTAGAGAGTTAAATAAGGGTTTAATAAAACTTCTTTTTGCATTCACTTTGTTTCCTGCCAAAGAGTAGGTCTATAACCGCACAGACTCTTTTCGTTGGCTCTGACGCAGGACTAGCCCTGTATATGTCGGCGTTAAATACCAGTTACAGTTACCGTTGGCTACCTTATCTTAAAGAACTCTGTTCACATAAACAACTAGATGTATTTAAGTCCGAACTTCGCAGCCCCACGTACAGTATTTTAGAAACTGGCTTCTTTATTTGCTCGTCATGGTAACCCTGCAATTACTCCCGAGGGTTCATCATTATTCCCTCTCAGTCGCATTATAATCAGTTGGTAATAACGGTTTCTCGTCTCTGAACAGGGCCAGAAGTATGGCTTGACCAGTGATACGTGCGATAAAGCATTCCACAAAGACATGGACAAAGCGTGCGAGAACAGTTCTAAAAGAAAGCGGTTCTTCTCAAAATTCTACAACTGGATCAAAAACCTGGTAGTGAACGTGAGCGGCAAGTTGAAGCGTTGTAAGGCTGCTGCTTACATCTATTACAAGTCTGTCTACCCCTTCGGGCATGCGCACTTCGAGAAAGTTTCACCTCCCTGGTTCAGCTTGTCATGCGCCAAGAAACTTGGTGATCCTAGTATCGTCTTGGGAGAATAGGATTATGGAGGGTCCTTTTAAAAGATGTAATATATTTGTAGTATGGGAAAGTCTTTGTTAGTTTGGGAATAAAAGCAACAATATATGAAAAATTAAAGTCTCTTTATTGGTTTTGACTATAATAGCAAAATTAATACTCAATCAAAAGACTTTTGCATTTGAACTGAAAACTTAAGTTATAGAGATTTATTATTCATTGCTGAGCCTTAAGATGAATTCTTTTGCTTTATTCCCCCAAGCCTCGGTGCCAAGTATGAATTTTAATATATCGCAATTGGTCTATTGACTTACTACTTGTATCTCACTAAGCCTGTTTATGATGTCGACACCCCTCAGACCTTTAAGAGTGTGTGTATTAAGTGCCACACTAGTCGGCCATTGAACAGCTTGCTCGATCGTATGTGTTGTTGATTTTTTATCGATGGCCTCCCAAATTCTGTTTTGGTATTTGCATTTTTTTTGTCGTTTCTTAGTATTTTCATTCTTGTTAGTTGTATTACTAATTTTCTTCTTTTTTTTTCTGGAACTCGTAGTGGAGCTTGCTCTGTGAGTTATCCAGGCCTCTTGGCGAAGTTTATAAATAAATAAATAAATGAATCAATAGATCCATTTCAAGGCGTAAAAGCCCTCATCGTCCAAAGGAATGGATTCGCAGTGAAGGGAAATGGGACAACACGATAACATACACATCTGCCAGGGTTATTTTTGCCAGGGCAGAAATGAAGCGGTAAGGTTTCCAAGGTTTGATCTTCCTGTATTTTCCGTCGGAAATGTATGCCCCTTAGGTAAAATAGGCTGATTTAGCAACAGAACGGGAACGTCGGTTGACGAAGGCGCGCGCAAATCAAACAACTGTCTTGACCAATGGCAGAGCGGCAAATTGAGCACCGAAAGTCGTGTTTAGTCCTTTCCGCGCGCTTTCCCGTCGTCAAATGACGTTCCCGTCCTGGTGCTAAATCAGCCTATTAACTCCTATACTACTCACTAATATTTCTCAAATTAATACAGGAGGGTACGGACGAAAAGTACTTGAAACCCATTTTGGCTGCTATTTTGCTGTGTTGGCCCCTCCTTACCACAAACAAACCAATTTTAGTCGGAGAAAATGCCCGCATGGTTGCTATAGAAACCTCCTTCAATTCTGGGAACTTAAAACAACGGTCAAAACAACAACGGTTTCTAAGTTTTGTTTGCACGTTTTTCTTTGTAAATACTTTCCCTGTCATATGCCCATAAACTTCAATAAACTCGATGTTCTTCAGTTTGGTCTCCGTTGCTCGTGAGGAAGATCCGACGTTGATTTAAAATGCACAAGATAACAATGAATCTTTCAGAAAATGACAGGATTTATTTTGTTATTAAATTGCTACATTGTGGCTAACAAGGCAAACTCACTGTTTTATCGGCTCAATTACTAAAATATATGTGTATAAAAATACAATGGCATCTAAATCGAGCTGTGCTGCAATCATGGCTAAACATTGACACGTTTTTGATGAAAAAAGAAGGTTAGAAAAAGGGAATAATACCATTTTCCACCGTAAAAAAACCTTGCTCAACTATTACTCTGAAAGCTAAAAACTAAAATCATTAACTAGTGCTATTTTCCTATGATGATCTATCCGAAAAAGCAAGAGATTCCATGTAATCGATACCTGTGGTTATCGTGTGAGTGAAGCCTACATATTTTTATATAACCAATACCCCTCTGATCTTTTAGATTGCTGGACGTTTTCCAGAGACCCTCTCGATCGCAGAGATCTCTGGAACCCGGGGGGGGGGGGGGGGGACTCCTGATATGAGAGGGGTAGGGATGCTCGTCGGAAATTTTGAATTACACCCCTAAAGGAGACTGATCTGGGCGTGGCCCAAGCTTTTTTTGACCCCTAAAAGAGACCATTTAAAACACAGACAATATAATTTTTATATTTATATTTTTTCACGTGCAACCCTAAACGAGACCTTCACGGCTAAATATGATGGCATTTTGCCCAGAACACCTTAAGTGAGACCAAAATCCGAAATTTACACCCCTAAGCGAGCCGACGAGCATCCCCGCCCGGGGCTCTGGAATCCAGGGCCCAGTTGTTCGAACGCCGGTTACCGCTAACCTGGGGTTAAATTTTAATCCGAGTTTCTTTTTCTTGTTAGCAAAAGCACTTTCTCGGATTATTTTCTCTATTTCTTTTAGAGTGCCCAATCATCAAATTGAAGGCAACGAGAATTAAACTGAATTTGGTTTTTCAATCTCTCATATTTGAGTTCAAATTTCGCACTAACTCTGGGTTATCTTAACCCAGCTTCGAACAACCCGGCCCAGGCTTTACTTTCTACTCCTACATAGCATATTCCAAAAAATTGTTTAAACATTCGTAACAGAAAAACCAAGTGATCTTGACGTAAAGTAAGGTGTAGAATGATAGTTATTCTTTAGTCAACGCGGGGAAACTCCACTTACCTAGCAGCTACTTACCAGGAAACCCAAAAACGAAAAAATACAAATATAATTTTTATAGTAAAAATAAAAACCAAAAAAATAAAGCTGTGTTAAAAATGTATATGCTTGATATTTACAATAATACACTACAAAAAGATACAAAAGACAAATAACTTAATAAAACTAAACTATTAAATCTTAAACGTTAATCGCTTATACATTTGTCAAATTAATGGTTGGATAACCCCTTGTTAAAATTAATCAATCTAGTCAATCTAGCATCCTACAAACGTACAACCCTAATTTGTTAATGTTTTCAAATGTAACTATCAATAACTGTCAAAAATTATTAAATCTATTTCACAGTAACATTTTCCCATGTATAATACAGGTAGCCAATCATTGGGACTTACAGAAACTTTGAGCCACGAAAACAGGAAAAGCAGGCTAGAAACAAACATATTCAAATGAGACAAATCTCTTTTTTATAACTACTTTAAAGAAGTCTCTTAACCCTTATTTTTTTAATACAATTTCTGAACAGTCAATCATTGTTCCTTTTTCTTAATAAAGCAGTAGTACTATTCATTCAAAATATTCTCTATTTCTGATTGCCTCAAATCCCCGGCTAGTTCTTCATAACAAGCTAGTGTTTACTAAATTTGGAAAACGTTTGCGATATCTGGTAAAATGATATTAATAGTACAGGCTATCACCAGAAAAAGGGACGACAACAGAGAAGTCCTGGGGACTAGGTTAAGTTAGACCAGTTGTTTTGCTAGAAAATCGCGGAAATTTTCACACGTTTGGCGAAGAAGAGCTTCTGCCTAAAATCATGGCAACAACGTCAAAAATACAACTCAACGGATGACAACTGCTATTTGAAGCATATCTGCTATACAACACATTCCTTTATCTGATAAATTTGCCGAGGAACAGACAAATGAAGATGGGAACTTAACATCGAATGAGACAAACATGTTTAATAGTAAGACTTATTTTGAGCGAATAATACAACAGATGTTTGATTTGGCTATCGTATGATCTGAAGAATTATGTAAAGCTCCCAAATCTGCGTAATTCTTCAAATCAGAGATAGCCTCGTCCACTAATTGCTGATTATCATTTAGTAGATTTTCTGTTTTAGCGAAAAAATGCGCGCAATGTAAATTAATTAAGATTAGGATTACGATAACCAACGAAACCAGAGCTCAAGTCCAAGGAAGATTCTGCTGACGACTTTTTCAAAAATCACTGGAGTGTATAACACCCCGCCCACTGTTACATTGTCAAAGGGGGCGTGCCGTAACCAGTCCGATTGATGTTGACTTTTTAAATTAACTGAGCTTGAGTTTAAGCAACTTTTTTTGTTAACTTGTGCAATATAATAGCAAAAATGTAAAACTGAAATGAAGTACTAAGCAAACTTTCGCCTCGTATGGGACAACTCGCGCGGTGAGGCTGATAACTAAGGCACGGGTGGAAAGCGTTAAGTATATTCAGATGAAAATGTTTTATAAGTCGGACTCGTCAGATTCAAAGAAATAGTCCTCAGGTATGTCGTAGAAATCTTCTTCCAAATCAGAGTTGACGGAAGTTTCGGACTTGTAGTCTTCGAATGACGAGGTTGGAATGTTTGCAGTTGAAGGCATCCTCTTTGTAGGTTGTACTGTTGTCTTAGTTGTACCTACCTTGGCTTTTGTCATCGAAGACAAAGCAGACTCCAGTTTGCAGAGCTTTATTATGCATACTCGGTCGGAGGTGAAAAAACATACAAGTCTGTCCTCTTCAGGGGACAAAGCCATACTGGCGATTTTTTCCTCCCCTTGCTTGATTCTCGTGAATGCAATAGCTTTTGATTCCGTTAAATCCCACAGGAATACCATTCCATCAACAGCATATGAAATAAGATACCGATTGACCTTCAGAAACCTACAGAACTCAATTTTCCCGAGATGGCCACGAAGAATTTGCCTGGAAGAATGCACGTTAGCCACAGAGAGACTGTAAAGATATATTAGGTTACCGATGCAACAAACTAGCAGCTCATTGTCCAATGAAACGGTGCACTGACTGAATCTAACGGACTTGTAAAATCTCTCGACTTCCAATGTTTTCAGTAAGCGGCAGGGATGCTTATTGAATTCCCAGATCTCAATTTCGTAATAACCGCCACACAAGACAAGCTTATCTGCATCTGATGAAAGGCAAAAACAATCCACAGTCGGTATTCCTGGTGATTTGAATGAGTCACACATGACTTGTTTTCTAACGTTCCACACATAGAAAAGCGGGCGCTTTAAGTTTTCCAAAATACAAATCAATAGTAGGCCGCCATCAGCTGAAAATTTCACACAGGCGTCTGTCACGCCACTTTCGGCTTCAAAGACTGTACAATGGAATCCACTAGATTCTGAAGCGCAGTGTAGGTCTATCCTGGTTTCTTGCTGAAAAGCAATTAGTTTTCCGTCTAGAGAGAAGACACATTTTGTCGTAACAAGGGGTCTTTTTGCGGCACCAGCACTTTCTAAATACCGCTCGGGAACGGATTCAAAAGTGGCGTGTACTTTATCTTCAGTCAGCTTCCACAAGGTAAACGTTGAGTCGGAACTAACAGCTAGGAGAGTATCACTTGAAATGAAGTTCACTGCGATAAACCTATCCAAGCCTGGTTTCTTTACATGCACCCTTGGAAAAAATTTCAAAGGAGCAGACATATTTGTCAAAAACACAACTTTCTCTTCAAGACCCTTACGAAACAAATAACCAAATTGCCCGTTGGTTGTAAAGCTGAACAAGTCACGATACGACAGACTGGTGTAAACGATGTCTTTTTTCAGAGATAACGCATGCAGCAAGCCTGAATTCGTATAAATAAGAAAGAGATCATCATTCGTAAAAGCGAACCTTCCGCATTTGATTTTATACAATTCGTTTCCTCGGAATTCCTTCACTATAATTTCGTTTATACCATTCATGACAATCCATTTTTGTCCTGGGGACAAACCGAAATCAAAGAGATTATTATTGCCAAAGAGATTTAGAAATCCCTTCGGAAAGCGCGTGAGACAGTCAGACGTAAATAAATAATCCAAGAGGCTGATAGGAAACTCAGGGCAAAGGGATCGAAATGGAATTAATTTGAGTTTCTGATTCAACACGATCTCCCCTTCCCTTGTAAGATTCTGCGACATTTCTATCAACTCATCAAGCTCCTGTGCTGTTTCCAGATAACGCTGTTCTTCTTTCTTCGACAGCAATCCAAAACGCATGCGCCTCATCCACTGAACAACTTCACGCTCATAATCCTCCAACTGCAACGGAAATCCAAGTTTCGTGAAAAGCTGATCAACACGCGTTACAAGTTGCCCCAGATAAAGCATAGGATCTAGCTCAAGCCGCAGACCGCTAAGAGCAGCAGTCACCGCAATGTTACAAACTGACACTGGTCTATCGACAACAGAATACTTCATTGCTATTTTCCAATCGTCAAAGGCTGTAGTCAAGTGACAAAAATAAGTAAATGAGTTTAGCTCAACCTCTTGCTGAAATACGTCCTCCAGCAAGCATCTTCCAGTCTGTAAGTTCCAAACCTGATATCGGTAAATTACAGGGTACAGTTCAATAATAAGGCGACGCACAGAAACAAGACAGGATTCTTCGTTTGCCTTTGTTAGTTCTTTCAACCGGCAACAATAATAACAGATAGGATCTTCTGGTGCGAGCGTTTCGTCAGCACAATCACGTAGCTTTAGGTCAACACCAAGGAGCTCGAGTAAGCGCCTAGTTTGTCTTCCTATTCTGATTTCAGTTGTGTTCTGGTAGGTCTGCTTTAAAACATCATCAAAAGAGCAAGTCCTGAACTCTTCTCGGCATTCGTCAATCTCTCTTATGGCCCACAGGGCCAGTAACTCTCTTATACACCTCTGTGTATACAATAGTGGAAAGGGCAACAGATTCCTTTTAACAACAATGTACTGGCTATAAGGAATAATAAAACCCCACTCATAATGGACAACGTTTCCTGAAAACTGAGGAAAGTCCTCCACGCATTTTCGTTGTACAGAAAACCACTTATCCAGTCGCCCGAAAAAGACAAACTTGTCGTCCGAATAAAATTCCAGATTTACAATTCGTGCTATTGTGTCTCGACTTATTTCAAAAGGTCCTCCCACTATCTGAAGCTGGGATACATCAACAAACAAGAGTGAGCGACCACTTGCCACAGCCACGGTATTCGTATCAGAAGCTGTGGCAAAGCAGCTACATTCAGAAAGAATTTCATGAATAGAATTATCACAGACCTTCCACTCAACACGCAAACAAGCTGCTGACACTTGAGGAATCGTAACGTTTCTTAGCACAACATCTGAAGCGTTTCGTATACATGAATCCAGAAGGTGAGGACTTTCTACGAGAACATGAACATCACCTTCGATGGCTAAGGATATTTCTTGCAGGATGAATTTTTCGTGTTCCTCTTCGACACCGAAAGAACTGGCCGCAAGGTGAAGATCTTTAATTAGGTGGTAAATTCCCATTCTCCCACTACGAATCCTTTCTTCCAAAAAGTGATAACTTGTTAAGCACCTGAAAACGAGCTTCAATGAATCCTTTTCTCCATGCTGACACAAAAATCGACCACCGAAGCGAACAACGAAAGCCCTTAACTCACTCGTGACAACCGGTCTTGCCTCCACGTTGTTGACAACAGCAGAAAGAATTTCCTTAAAAATACCTCTTAGGTACTCACTTGCACATTTTTTGTCGATGTACAACTGTTTAGCTTTTCTTTTGTTTGTTAACCACGCAGGTATCAAATTGTGAAGAAAGATTACTGTTTTTTGCATCACCACAAATTGTGAAACGGCATCGATTACTTCCTGCTCATCAAGATCTGACATCTCGCTGCAAAGAACAAACGAAATAAACGATACGGGAAGAGGAGATGGTGCTGTTATGATACAGCCTAACAACTTGCTGTACAGATCTGCTCCAACTCTATCGTGGACACGCTGTAAATTTTTTTGAAAGAAGTCATCCATATCCCCCGGAAGAAGAACGCTAAGTTTACCGATCTTACCTAAACGTAGCAGACTGTTAAGTTCTTTCGCAATATAGAAAGCGTGCAAAAACAGTCCATTACACAGCTTTGTGACGTCTTTTGCCGAGTAAGGGAGACGGGAGAAATCTGCCCTACTTTCCAGAAATCGCTGAATGTCCTGTTCATGTTCCCAATAAAGGCTGCGTTGCTCACTGTTTCCAGCACAAATCCTAACACACGGATTGTACTTTTCCAATCTGCTCTGTAACATGTCTTCAGGGCGACTGGTGATAAAGAACACAAGCCGTTTTGGAAACCGGGGAAAACGCTCTTTTATAAGACAAATAAAATCTTCCCTGGACTTGTACTCTGTCTCATCTAGAGCGTCAATAACGACTAGTTTGCGCTGAAGTGTACTGCACTTACTTAGCGGCTCTTCTAACAATTTAGTACATAGTTCCTGCACCCCTAAACTAGAATTGGCTAAAAACATTTTCACACCATCCTCCCCTCCCATTCTACTTCTGTACTCACTATTGCAATCACATAGCTGACAGGCTATAGTCCCAAGAAGATTCCTTGGATCATTTCTTGTGCCATCATTATGACGACAAAAGTAAGCAGCACCAAGACGCCCAGTTTTCTTCATACGCTGCGCCAGAGCTCCTGCCATTACACTCTTACCGACTCCTGCATCGCCGAGGAGAACGTAAGCTCTGGAGTCGCCAGGGTTACTGAACCATTTGTCAAAATCTTCAAACAGCCACTGCCTTGTATCTTTATGATAACGCCCGGCAAAAAATGCGATGTCTGCATCACAGTTGGCGATCTCTGCATTAAAAAAGGAAAACGAAGAAAATTATCACGCACATGGTAAATCTAAACTAACGGCTTTTCTAGTGTGTGACTAGTGTCCTGCGCTTCACAGGTCCTCCTAAAACTGAGGTAACAAATCATGCTCAAAAAAAAGTTTGGAACTGGGAAACGAAGCGCATTGTTCCGTTAAACTTTTACATTGTAAATAGGGCAATCTTCTCATACCATAACTGATTTGATGGACAGCAGAGTTCTGCCTCTCAGCTTCCACTTCTGTTAAACCTTCTTGCACCCTGCGTTGGTCATCCAACTTCAGAGGCTTCAGAATGCGCGCGTCTTGTAAAGACGTCTCCCCAGGGCTGGCGCCTGCAAATCGTTCCTGCAGACTGGTATTTATATCCGAGTTACCTGTTAATGCAAACATAAAAGTAATCAACTTTTATGGCTTTAGTACAGCAGTAAAGACATTTCTTATTGCTTATATTTTCTAACGTTCGTAGCGCTTATACAGGGTGTTTCAAAAGTTCGTTCCGATCATAAATTGTATTTTGCGCAAAGCATTTAATGCTTCTTTGGGCAAATTCAAACTTATTCACGTAAGAAATTTATCTAAATAACTGTTCAAAGCAATTTCAAACTAAAATTTGAAGAAACTGTAATATTTTTGAACTTTTGGCCTAAATGTGCACGTACGCGAGTTTTTCCCGCGATATTTTTCCTGCCCATTTTGTACGTTTTCTATTTTTGTTTTTTTTGCCGTTTTCTTTAATTTTCTCTACTCTTTCACGAAAATAAAGCCCTACACTGTTTGCGCTTAAGCTGAGCATCTATTTATTTGGTTCTCTGGCCATTCACTCAAAGAAATTGTTAAACTGTTGACTAAAGTGTGAACGATATAAGTGAACAAGTGGTCAAAACTAAAAACTTTAGAAGACAAACCAAGGAGTGTATGGCCGCCTTTTTTTTGAATGTGTGAAAAATGTTATCGAAAAAGCTGTAAGTATATGCGTAATAATTTTACAAGACAGAAAGGTAAAAAAACTTGAACTTCACAATATCAAAGTTTCGAGTACAACAGTATGAAGATATATGACCAAAAAAAATGGGAAAGCCTTGAAGAGAAAAAGGCGTAGCACACGAAGACATGGTCTCCAAAAAATTTGGAAACTTTATAGCAAAGGGCGACCGGGCGGCAAACTCACGTAATGTGAACCCCCCTAGAGACCATCTGGACTATCGTTGACGAGAAAACATACAAAGATCCAGTCCCCAAATCACTAGACTAGCTAAGGGAGTGACTGCGCTTCGCCTGGAAAAGTGTCTCTAAAGACACACTTTGGGAGCTCGTACATTCTATACCTCACTACTTAGAAAATATCAGAAAACAAAAAGAAAGAAATTCTGGTCACTGATATTTCAGTTATTCAATGTTAACTGAATAATGAATAACATACTTAGTTTTACTAAAGGTATTTTTAATAGTCAGTGAAATTTAAGAGAAGAAAAAATCGGAACGAACTTTTGAAACACCCTGTACAACTAAAGCTCCCCTTACGGATACCTCTCCATTACGGACAGTTCTTTTAGTCCTACTGATGCCAAACTTTAAACAATACCTACCCCTATAATAAAGACACCAACCTATTAAGAAGAGTTCTCTTGCTCTCAAAGATGCCAAATTTCATACAATCCAAGTATGTAACAGGTGAGTCAAATATGGCCCAGCAACTATGCTTTAGCTTAAACTTTCACTTGATTCTTAGGTGGTCATGGGTTTTGGATCCCAGTACAATTGCATCCATCTTTATAATAGTTAATAACCAATGCTGATTTTTTCGGTAAAAAATAAAAGATATCTGACGGCTTAATTCATACTCTCACTGACACAATCGTAATTGCATCTACTACACAACATCTACCACAAGGTAAATGTAGCTACATGTAAATGTCATACCATTAAGCAAGCTGATCATCTTGCCAAGAAGATCTCTGCTCTGGTTGGCCCAACTGTATTTCCCCTGGTAGAAAGTGCGCAGGGTTTCAGCCTCCTCCAGACGCCCTTCTCTGTCTTTATCCCACACCTTTTTAATCGCTGCAGCCCACACTTTAGGATCCACTGAATCAATCACAAATGATGACCCAAATGGTACCTTGCTCAGTGCTTCACCAAAACCTGAGTTGCTACTGACAAGCACAGGAAGACCAGCTGATAGGGCCTCAAGACCTGTCAACCCAAATCCCTCTGTTCTTGAAGGCATAAGTGCAAGGTCAACTTCAAGAAACAAGCGTCTTAAATCCTCCCGGCTCTGCACAAAACCTCTCACCCTCAAGCTTTCAGCAGGAACACCACATTCAGTCAACTTTTCTGCTATTTCCTCACGCTTCCCATCTGGGGCCCCAACAAACACAAGGCGAAAGTCGGGCAGTGAAGCAACAGCTCTTGCGGCGATATCAAATCCTTTTAATTCGAAGTCTTCATCGTCTCCGCGGCCAAACACCAAGACGCTGCAGTGTTTTCTTTCTTCAGGACATTGTTTTACACTTTTAAATTCATCAAAAACTCCCGATGTAAAATCAACAACATTTTGATCTTTATGACAGCCTCGAAGATATGACCTGAAAGCCTCGCCTAACTTGGGTCCAATCCCCACAACAAGATCTGCCATTTCGCATAGTTCCACTTCAACCCTGTGCTTTTCTTGGCCCTTTGAAATCGGCTTGCTGTATGACTTGAACATTCCTAGTTCCTCTGGATCAGTGTGTACCACTTGAACCCACTTGCATTTTTTCGAGTTTTTAATGACTTGTGCCTGATGACCGAGTTTGACCCCATGACCAACAATTACGTCAATTTGCAAATGTTCTGGTGGAAAGCTGAGCCAGTCCAGTTCATCAAAGCCAGGATGTCTTGTTGCCTCAACAATCTTAACATTGCTCAACAGGGCTTGGTTTTTATCCTCTTCGCTACATCTTAGTAAAAAGACAGTGATTTCCACCTCAGGGAGTTTTGCCAGCTGTATGGCTAATTCTCTGCTTATGGTGGAGAGCCCTCCTTTGCTTGACCCCCATTCTGAAGCCAAAATGGTGACTCGAACTTTGTTGAAGCCAACGGCCAGTTCATGCTCTTGAGAACGCTTTGACGTAGATGCCATTGCCTACACACAGGTGTAACATCCAAAAAATGTTACGTAGAGTGGCCAACACCTAGAAAAATCAATCACATCTGTCATAATTCTGTATTATAATACAAAGAGACTACAGGATAAAAGACAAGTGCCTCACATTAAGTTAATGCGTTCATTACAGGTTAATCCACCCTCTCTCAGACTACAAGGGATCATCTGACTATTACCTCAAGATCAAGACAGTACTGGGCTCTGTTATGACCAAAAAGATTAATGATACAGTGGAAACTCTATTCAGGGAACAACTTCAGGACTGAGGCAAGAGTCCCCTGAATACAGGTTGGGCTGAAAAACCAGCCAAGGGTTTGTTTATTCTGCCAACGAATTTGCTGCAGTCATTATTTCAAGCAGCTGCATAATGTACAGAAAAATCATGATTAACTTATTAACTCTGCAATATTGTGTGTTTAATTCCTACAAGTGCAGTGCATTGATTTAAGTGAGATGACACAAATGTTGTTATCATTTTGATTAGTGTACACTTATCAACCCTTTTTGTGGTCAGTTACATATGTACCTTTTAGGAGCTAAGGTGTCCCCTGAATAGAAGTTAAACATGGATTTTGGGACCCAGAAAGTGTGTCCCTTTCCCCAGAATAGGGATGTGTCTTGATTGTGACCAACTTTTGTGTCTCTTGAATGGAAGAGTCCCTTGGATAGGGGTGTCCCAAAGGGGAAGTTCCACTGTATCCTTGTGGGGAAGGGCTTGGTAGGGGGTATGAGACCTGTGAAGCAATGAATTGTATAGTGCTTCCAAATGTATCAACTTTCATGTACGTCTTTTCAGCAATTGCTGACATAATATTAACTGCTCTTCTAATCAGATAATTATAACACAATAATAATAATTGTCTCATCACCTGTCCTACTGCTGCAGTCACAGGTACACCAACTTACTCCTCACATGATAACTGATCATCAACTGAGGGAATGGCTGAAAAAGAAGTTCATTACAACCTCAGCTTTTATATTTAAATGTTACTAGGCAAAAAATAAGTTTTCAAGTTGCTGCTCCTAAAGTTAACAACACAATGGCGAATTTAATAGACAGGAGTGCATTCTGGATTATGGTCACCTTTTGTATTGGTAGAGTGGCATTGTTAAAAAAATTATACATTGTAACTGTGCTGGAAATGAAACAAAGCAGTGCATGTTTCAATGAGTTATGATGGCTCTTAAATACCTTCATGGCTAAACTGATTTTAGTTAAAATAACATTAAACTGCTTGCAATGTGATTATTACACTAGAGGAAGGAAGGGTAAACAGATTTTTTAGAGCCTAGCCTTTCATAATAGAAGACAATGCACCTTTATGTAACGAAGTCCTCCGTATACATGTATACAAGGTATACATTGTAACGGCTCTAACCACTCAGTCAGTTGCCCTGATGAAGTCTTTTATCAGCAAGAGTCGTTTTTTTTCCAGTTTTTTGAAGTAGTATATAATTTAGTATATACTAAAAAAGTGGATATTGTTTATTGCCAATCTGATTTGCTACTCAAACTTGGGATATCAAGTGCTATTCACCTACAAGTGAATTATAAGCCAAACTCCTGCAAGTTATGAATTAAATGGCTTTTCAGTCTGGTACCATAACAAATGAAGAAGTTTTAAAAATATACAAAGAAGCTGTTCCCAACAATACATACATGTAAAAGGCGACAAAATTCGGTTTGGCAGATTTACAGGTAAAGCTTTTAATTGTCAGTTTAACCTGAATGTTATGATGAAACTGTTAAAAACGTTTTTTGTTTATGTTTTATGTTGTCTGCATTCATGTCAATTCCCCCTCCCTTAAGTGCAGGAGACTTTTCCCACGCCTTGTTCGGTTCGGTCAAGTCTTTATCAATATTATAACTCAATCACCACATGCAAGAAAAACCATCTGGTATCCAGAGTACATCCCCATGCATTTGTCACAACAGGTTCCTCTATCTCCTCCTTAACAACTTCTTCAGCGATCTTCAGAGGCCGTGGTTACGCTTTCACTGCCTAATATTTTGAAGGGGCAGTACTATTCGAACAGACTGTGAAGGCATTTCAAATCTCTTATACTTTCTTTACCAAGACTAGAATTTTAAAAATGAGGGACAATTTTAACCTCACACACATACTTTCTTTTGACTTGTCAAGCAATGGGGAAGAGACGTATCACAAAGCCCCGAGAACATCTACATGGTAGGCTAGGATGTAATTTTGGCACAGCATGACAAATTGTCACGCAAGCCAGCAGACCAATGTACCCTGACATTATGGGGGTTTTGTTTCAGTCTTATTCATTATTTGCCATTCAATAATTCTGCAGTGTGCTATGTTTTTCCATAACTCGTGCCCTGAATACCACTTAAATGAAGTTTGATGTGTTGTTTACACTTTCTATCTGTGATTAAAAAAGTACTAAAACATGAAAGAGTTCCGTTCTTCTAAAAAATTATATAGACTTGCTGGCTTTTCAAGCCTGACTTCGCCTTTTTGAATTTAGTTCTAAGTTGTTGTACTGTTACATGTACTTTGTAATTTGCAGTTTACAAATAGCACATTTCTATCGTATGTTTCTCAGTGAATTTCCTTCACTGCATAAACACCTGTACACATCCCACACAGTTTGTGTGAATTATACTTTATTCATTAAAAGCAAAAAAACGTTATTTGCTGTCCTAAGTCTGTCCTCAGAGAAAACAAACAGTACCTAATGGTAAAATTTTCTATTATATATTGTGAGGTATAAATGTAAAGCTACACCATGTGTACACATAACTGTTCATCTTAAAGAAACACAAAAGCCGGGCTGATTTTTCTTTTCAGTCTTCTCTCAAGGTCAGACATACTGATCCTAACTGGTAAATTGCTGCTTCTGAAGAGACCTATAACTTCGTAAAGGGTTATGATAAGGGGTTTGATAATATTTATGTTGTAGCTCAATTTTATCATTGGTTCAAATTTTACTTTCTTTTGTTCAAACTCGTTATGATATATTACCATACCCAAAAACAAAGGAAAATAAAATTTAAACCAAGGATAAAATTAACCCCCAACACCTAGCTATTGTGATTGATCTACATGTACTATTGTGATTGAACTTTATGCATAGTGATTTTTTGTGATTTTTTTGTGATTTTTTGTGCTGAATATGCCTTTCATAGCTTGCTGGGAGAGTTTTATAAATTTCAGGTGTGTTTCTTAATCATTAAACCCTCTCTCAAAAGGTGCTCAAGTAGGGATCTGAAGATTTCATTTTAGTGGCTTAGAGTTTATTAGCTTAAATTTAATTGCTTACACATGTATATTACAAGTATATAAACGAATCAGAGGTTTCACTTTTAGCCCTGGCTCAATCTATATATTAGAAATATCTATAGCTATCTAAATAAGCATATAAATATGCACATAAATAGAGGATATTACACGGTGGCGAGAAGATATGAATTTTATGTTTGAGTGGCAAGAACAATATCTCATGAGTGAGCGAAGCAAAGGAGTGAGATATTGTTCTTGCCACGAGAACATAAAATTCATATCTTCTCGCCACCGTGTAATGTTCTTTTTATTATATGGAGAAACCAATTCAACAAAAGCAAAAGGCGGGAATCGTGACGTCATTGAACGATACAACACTCACAAAGGTGACATATGGAAAATACGCCACTCGGGTCCCGGATGAAGTGGCGTATGGAATCTACGAGTGGTTTAGTTCCCAGTAAAACACTCTCCTCCATATAATAATGTGAAATATTGATAAAGGAATGATGTTAACTGCTTTTAGAAGAATTGACAAAATCCCCCACCCCCCGGGCAGAGGTTTTCTTTTTTTTCCCATCGCAGGGGCCGACAAGATGACAAATACCCGACAAAGGCCACAACTACAACAATCTTATAAAACTCATAAACGAGATGGCTTCCACCCGCGGATGACACTTTCAACCCTTTCACTTTAGAAAACTATCCTCTGAGAGACTATTTTGCCACGAATAATTTTCAAATAAACGAATTTAAAGCAGTATGGCATTTCCACAACTTGCTGGAGTTGCATTACCCTGCGAGCAAAGGCTACATTTTCGCTGCAAGAGCTGGCGTGCGAAAAGTTTCGCACGACACAGCTCACAAAGCCAAAAATGTAGCCTCTGCTCGCAGGGTAGAGTTGCATTTGCAATGACTTGTTTTACAACGTTTCAACGCCTGAGATTTTACAATTCACTCGCTTACCGTGATTAAGTATCTTTAACACTGCTTCCCAGGCAAGAGAACAGACTGTTCAGCGTCTGCTGAGGTTCATTTTGCTTAAAAAGACCGTCGCAATTCCTTGCAATTCGCAGTTTGCGTCGAAGATGGCGCCCACAATGATTCGAAAGGTTCCCGATTTCCCGAGGGGCTTCCCCACTTCCGGGAAGTTTCCTCGTTCCCAGGTCCATGGCTGAGAAGGGTGTTAGCTGACCCGACTGGTCATTTTACGGCTAGCCTGCGTAGCAAGCGTTTCCGTTTAGTTTCGGAGCAAAAAAGGACCGAGGAAGGGGATTTTCGGTTTTGACCTCGCGAGAAATGAAACGAGAGCCAAAGCCCTTGCTCCTTAACATTGCTCCTGACTTGCGTCATTTTTTCGCGCGGTCTTTGACTTACTCTTGTTCCTCGTTCTTTGCTCCTAAACCGCACAGAAACGCTAGCAACGCAGGCTCTTTTACGGCCAGTGCAAAATTGTTAACGTTTGTTTTGTGCTCTATAGTGGATTTTCCCAGAAAATTGGGTACTTTGCATAACACTGATTCACTGCCTCCTTCAAATTTTCAAGTTGAAACCAGCCAACAAAAAAGATCAAATTTCGTTTAGTTCAAATTGCGACAACGTGAATTAAGGCCAATACTGTACTGAAAACAAACAAGCCCTTCCACGAACCCCGCATTGATCACCGACATCCATGCAGTGGGGCTCAGTTGTAACCCTCAGAATTTAATACCCCCGTGAATTGCGGCAAGCGACTCCCGTAAGCAAATTTAAGACAAAATTGAGTCGCCCCAATTTTTAAACGCAGTCTCTAAGAAAGCAGCCCGCATTGTTTCAAATTTTAATATATTATTTAATCGTAGTTAGGTGGATAGACAGTTAGTTAATGGTGATTTTATAAGCTGACAAAACCCAGCGATAACTACGCCGGGTCTTGTTGGCTGTGGTTGCGTGTTATTATTTAAAGAATCGCGTTGCTTCCGACTTTCTTTGATCCTGAGAGTGAGCTGAGTCCTTGCAGGTCTTGCTGCTGGTCCTCGTGTAAGTACAGTTTGTTTATGTTCGTAATCAGCACATTGCTTCATACATTAGCATTATTTTGTATGTGAAAGAGACGGCATGAAACTGCAGAATAAAGATTTTAATTCGTATTTTTAATACATTTCGACCGTCGAATGCTAGACTTCTTCATGCCTGCATAGGTTTTTATAAAAAAGCTTAATGCAAATAACTTTATCTTTAACTTTAACAAGTTCCAGATTACAATATCAGTAAAATAGTAAATACTAATAATCTGACGTAGGCTTAAAACAGAATACAAGTTTCCTTAAAAATAAGCCACCTGCTATTACTGAATAACTTATCAATTATCATACAATTTAGAAAGGATAAAAATACAATTAAAAAATATGTTACGGCATGTGACATTGACCGCATTCACTATCATAGATAATCATAATGAATAAGAATAAAAGCTAAATTAAACATGCAATCATAGGAAATCTGAATTAAACTTAGCATAATGAGGAAGGAAAATGAGATTCTACGAAAAATTGACAAGGAGGACGACTCCCTTGATTCTGAGAGGTAAATCGTTCCACAAGCGACAAATAGCAATGAGAAAGAAATTCTTAAAATTTTCTGTCCTATTAAAAGGGACAATTGCAACTAGCGTCAGAATGCCAACGTTTCTCAGCCATGTCAGCAACTGGACAAACGTATCTCAAGAAATTCTGGAAACTGATGAGTCGGGATTAATGTCTTGCCAACATTATTTAAAGGGGGTTGTAAACATATACAAATTAAGCCTTATATCAAACCAATATCAGCTTTTATGATCCCAATAGGGTGGTTAGTTATTCCTCAGTGCGGCCTTATCTTTGACTCGTTCAGTACTACCTGAGTGCAGCAGTAAGACCGATGCTAACATATAGATTTGTCAGATTTAACCAAGGCTAAAGGCGAAGCTCCCGTTCATAACTTTATAATTTACTTCAAACTATAAAGTTGTAACCATTGAAAGGAAATCCACTTGGAGTTGAGCCTGCTACAAAATCCATTTGTCAGCGGAGACTGACTTCAAAAAGAAAACACATAACCTCGATGGGTCGAAACCTGAGACCGCTATACGTCATGCGATGCTAGTCAGCGGTTGCCCTGTTTTAATAGATGTCACGACATGGTTGTGCAAGATTAGTTTGCAGGCTCCCACACCAGCTAGAAATTGTGAGAATTTACATTGGTTTCCCCGTGGTAAGGACGGACGAGTGGAGGAACGGACGTTCTGTCACGTGCCTATTAAATTCTCGGATGGATTGATAACCAACTTTTCTCAGCTATGAGGCTTCGCTAACGCGTGGGGCTCCGCTATCAGGCATTTACTATTACCTTAGCAACGGTGAGCATAACTTTTAAAAATGCCAAGAACGTGTTGGATTCGAAATCAGTGGTGTAGCCGCGAGAGATAACGAAACTTTCTTATTCTTTATTTCGTGTTTTGTGTTGCATGAAGTTAGTTTAATTATCACTTTTGTTATCGCGTTCCGCGGTGTTGTTTTTTGTTAGCCTTTTCCGTATGCGTATTTTTTTTCTGTTATTCTATTTCTTCGTCGCGTTGCGTAATCGTTATTGTCAAGTTTCGTAAGTTCATTAGGACTATTGTTGTTTGTTCAGTTTAGTCAAGAGAGCTTGGTTTTATTTTATTTTCCATTTAATTCAGTCGTTTAGGTGGCTCTGAAGTTGCCGTAGAGATCTTGTAAGTATAATTTTCCCTGTGTTTGTTTGCTCTTTTTGTTATTCATTTGTTGTACTTTTATTGGTTTTTGGCAAGTTTTTAGTTCGCGTTAATTAATTCTGTCTTTTTAATTTTCTTTTGCTGTAATTTTGTTTTAGTGAATTGTAAGTAAAGACGAATTCTTTTTGCATAGGGTTCATCGATAAGAGGCGACAAAGTTAAGTCCATATGCTGAAGCTTTGGATCGGCTACGAAAGGACCATCGAAATAAGACTCTACTAGACTTTCCAAACGTCTTCAGTTTAAATTAAAAGGTGAAGCCAATTCCTCCTGAAATGCGATGTTCATAGGTGATTTCCATTAGAACGTATAATAACCAATTAAGCTATAAGATTATTATCACAACCTTAGCTCAAAAATACTTATTTTCTTATATGATGACTGCTAATAAAAAGAAATCTGTTGAAGAGAAGGAAAGACCCCGGGGAAGGAGAATAAATTGAGCAGCAAGAGAATGGGCTGCTAGGCTGCAAGTAATCAGTTTAATAGTAGGACGGAGCGCTAGCCAATAATGTTGCTGCGGTTTGTCTAAGAAACGCGAAAATTGATTGATTATTACTGCTAAGTCATAAAATTTCATATACAAACAACAGGGGATTTGGTATTTCTTAATCAAACAGTAGGTAACCAAATTTATTGGTTCTTTATAACGCAAAAGAAATAGCCCTACTGTGTTAGCGCCCATCAGTTGTTGAACTTACACTCAAGAAACTCAGACAGGGAACCATGCAGATACTCGTCCATCGTTTTTAATGAGCCGAAATCGTGAAAGAGACAGGGAGGGTGATTTCATTTCTTTAGAAAAGGAATTGAAGTAAGAATATGATATGCCATTTTTAGTTCGTTGTTATTGCCGAGAGTTCTAATCTTCTTGTTGAAAAGTATCAATGTGCTCAGTCTGTCATGAAAGCGCGGACAAAGAGAGCAAGTTCTTTGACTGATAAGACTTGGAAATAAAAATTTAAGATTTGTTCTCAAAGTCACGCTGTTGACCTTGCTGCTATCACGGAGAGTTTTAATCTTATCTTGGTTAAAGTGATAATGACTTTTTTACCCTTTAATTGATGGTATTACAGTCCAAAGAATAAATCCCTAAGCAATTTCATTTTTCATTATATGTACTATATCTACAACCGGCTAAGGCTGCCTGACCTCAATCTGTCTTTGAAACGTTAAACGTCACGCATTTCTCAAAACTAAAGTGTTTTGCATGCAGCGAGGGTGAGTTAAGTTTCTACGTTTAAAACCCATAAAGAAAATCAGTAGTTTCAAAAGGGAGTTCAATTAAGAAGCTGGCACTCCGCTACAAACCACCTTTTGGAAACGAACCGGCTTTGCTCTTTTTAAAAGTTTTTCTTTCTTTGTTTAATTTTTCTTGATAAAAAGATTTTGTAGCTTTGTGCCTTGTAAAAATCTAAAGGAAAAAGTATTTTTTAAAGCTAATGAATCGGATGAGATGGCTTTCAGATCAATTAGCTTCAATTTAAGCATTGCGTATGTTGAACACTCCACCACGAAATTAATCTCGGACCAGCTGAACCATGGCTGATCTTGTCTTTTATGAAGACAACTCAATTCGTCTTCCCTTATATAAATATCTGTTGGCTTCCCTTGTTTATTTTTTATGCCTTAATACATGGGTATCTTTAAAGAAACAATACAACTTTAAATCTAAGAGTATTTAACATGGAAATTCGTATACAAACTGACAGAAAAACTTTGACCATTGGGTACTCACTTCTCTAAGATGTTATTAGTTCTCTAGGGTAACAAAGCGTGCGGTCCTTATGTTTTAACCTCAAGAGACCATGTTAGAACCATTTACTGATAATTAGCTCGAGCCCCATATGTTTGTAGCCTGCGAGCAACAAGCTCTCCATTATTTGAGGGAGTTAGAGAGGTCACGCGAGAGCGGCACGCGAAAGGAGACGCGAGTGCGAGGGGCGGGGTAAAGAAAGGGTGAGCTTGCAACAATCTCTCAAAAATTTTCATTTCCACCCCGTAGACCTTCGCCGCTCGGTCGCAGGCTAATTATGTTGGTTACCGAACTGAGCTCTCAAATTAAACCACCTCGAAGTACTTTTGCAGATTTTACAATTTAAACTTGGAAATGAATTTGACTATTGGCCAAATTAAGGGGTGAAAAAGTAAAATTTATGTTACAGCTGTACTTGATAGCTTTCAGGACAGGAAAGGCATAACCCTTAAAGAGGTCAACAATTACCAAGTCATTGGACTGTATAGCATGAAATATGGGCCCAACAAAACAAAGGAGGGCACGAGGGAGACACACCCTCTCCCCTCGCGCGTGTATCTTTCTCGCACCTTTTTCTATTTTGAGTCCATGTGACTTTCATGTGCCTATTACGGAGGCCACCAAGATGTCATTATTTGTTCTTCTTTCAGGCCTTTGCCATGGCACAGATTTTTCTGCTCCTTTTTGGCTCAGTTTTTCTGGCGTTGTCCTTGTCTCAGCAAATGAGTCCAAGGTGTCTTCAACTGGCTGCACAAAAAACCAATGGCTGCAGTGTTCCTGGAGGCTTATGGGCCCCCTACAAAAATACTTTTACTCCCGCTTGTTACAAACATGATTTCTGCTACTTCTGTGTAAGAATTACCTTTTTTTATAAATACTAACTAGAATTACATTTCTTGGAATAATCCTCGCGAAACTTGGTCAAGTTCAGCCTAACGCAACTCAAGTTAAGCCGTGTCGGGCAAGGTTAGCAACTGGACGTGTGAACCGCCACGAATATCGTTAAATTCCAAATTTTGTTCCGTTGAAAGCTGAAAGCTCCGTCCCGGCAATCCATTAACGAAATCGCCCGCGTCGCAGACTCTCTAGCCTGTTCACAGACCCTCTATTTTCTCTTTAAAGTCCGTTGAGCGCTGACGATAAAATATAAACCACAGGGGATTTATTGACCGCCAGCGCAAGGGGTTAGTGCAGGGGGAAGAAGAAACTCGCGCTTTCGCTTCGCTCGCGAGCTCGCCGATGTTTTCGAAAAAAACGAAAAGAAAAATAAAACAACGTCTGTGCACAGGCTACAGACTCTCTAAACCGCCTGTATATACCGGGTAGGCCGGATGAAAAACCGGCTATTAACAGTGGGTAATTAAGATTCATGTTCATTTTTTATCATTATTTTCCGGACAGGGTAATCGCTTTCGATGGACGCGGACGCAATGTGATACCACATTCGAAAGGGACATGCACAAATTGTGTGAGGACCACAGCAATCGCAGAAAGCGATCGCTTTTCTCCAAAGAACGGCGTTGTAGAACTGCTGCTAAAATGTATTTTTTGGCCCCTAAAACTGTAGGCAGCCGTTATTGGGTAAAACTCTCCCCTCCATGGTGCCGTGATGCCGAGAATTGCGGAAATCCCAACATTTCCCTGCGGTAGACCAAAAAATGTTACTTACGATTGAAATGTAGCGAAACGTAAAGAAATGTTGCCAAACCGAAGCTAATAAACAACGTTTTGTGGTGTACCTAGTTTCGATACAAAGTGATTTTTTCCCAGGGGGATACTATAGATACTCGACAAAGTTTTATATGGGCACACGCCGCTTTGAAAGGGTTCAACCCCTTACCCTTTTAAAAACTATTTTTGACGGCAAAAGTACCCCTTTCGCATGTCTTCTATCGACAAATGGTACCCATTTCACATACCTGGTTTAGAAATCCTTTTCCTTATGCATGATTCAATATACAGTCAAACCACGCTTTACGGACTCCTCATTGTTACGGACAGTTTGCTTTGTCGTTGAGGAAAGAAAACCACCAGTAACCTCATTTAGTATAATAACATTGATGATTATCGAGAATAGAGCGCTATGATTGGCTAGGAGCTTCGCTTCATCCCGCTATAATCACCACGCGGTGACTGTAACATTGAAGGCTAGCAGTTTTCACAATGGCAGCCAGATTTGTTGATGTTTCGGAGTC
Source organism: Porites lutea (assembly GCF_958299795.1). Taxonomy (NCBI): domain Eukaryota; kingdom Metazoa; phylum Cnidaria; class Anthozoa; order Scleractinia; family Poritidae; genus Porites; species Porites lutea. The sequence continues at coordinate 29,853,556 of NC_133202.1, forward strand.
GAAAATTGATCAATAATTTTATTTTCTCGAATAATCATCAATGTAATTATACTAAAACAATCCTCGAATAGTCTATTCGCCGATATTCACGTCGGCGACTAATTGTTAAATAGTCTTAGAGGACTTCTATCGGTTTGTTAGTGTTATTGAGATCTAATGAGTGTAATAATAATAATAATAATAACAATAATAATAAGAAGAAGAACAAGAAGAATTTATCCGGGGAGCCCACTCGCCTTTGCGGTTTTCTGATGGGGCCCTGAGTGTGGGTCATGAAAGTGGACAGGACTCTGTGACCGTGCTTAACATTGTACGAAATTATGGCGAAGCATTTTCAACATTTTAAAACATCACAGAACTACTTTTCAGTTTCTAATAATTGGAGATAAATCTCGCAAAAGTAGTAGGAATTAACGGGTTTGGCTACTGACCCGCTCTTGCTCAGATGTCGAGAGCCAAAGGAGATCACTCACGGACAAATGCTATTGGGGGTATAGGTAGGCTTGGAATTGACTGAACCATTATGATGACGATGCAACCATCTCTTACAACAATGAAAACCGTAACAGCCTACGACCAATCTCTTCATTTAAGGAATATTGAGAGAAATCACGCGCGAGTGGCACGCGAAAGGAGACGCGAGAGCAAGGTGCTGGAAAGAAAGTGAGAGCTCTTCGTTTCCCTCGTTCCTCGCGGCTTCACCGCGCACTCGCGTGTTCGCTTACCACTCGAAATGAAGAGGTTGCTCCCAGTCCATTACATATTTCCTGGTAGTCGTGCGCGTTCGTTATTGGGTGAGCCAGTTTACGTTAGAAATTCCGAGCAAAAATTCGAGCTATTTACATACTAAGCAACGTCCACTATGGCTCCACGCTTCCTATTACACCCATTTCAACCATCCCTTAACAAATGAACAACACTGCGGCACTCACACGTGCCTGACACAAAAAATCCTCACATACGCGTGATACAACGACGCTCAAGTGTATACTCCGAGAGCATCTTTTCTTACCTTTAATGAGTCTATACAACAGTTATCAGCTTCCTGCACAACCAAGTTGTGCCAGATAAACCGTGTTAAACATGCATTCAATCAGGTAACTTTTTAAATTATTATTGTGCTGGTGATGAGCGAGATTGATTATTGCTCTGTTATTTGGTCTAGTACTTCTGAAAGCAACATCAAGAAAATACAACTTCTCCAGTTGCTGTTGCTGATGCTATCTGCCATACACTGCTTTACAAGCGGAGATGATTCTAGAAAGATATGGGGAAGTTTATTCTAATCAAGTCACGACTGGAAAGAGCCCATTCCAGTTAGTGCAGTGCAGTACAGTGCTTAACAATAAAAAACTATAAATATGTAAATCAACAAATGATACCCTTCCCCAGTAACCAGAAACTCATCACGTGCTAGGCAACCACTGTCTCGAGAGGATGTAACTGGAATATTAGGCCGACTTCAGGATTTTTTTTCAGATTAAAATAGAAAATATTTGTCTCTTCAAACTAATAAAAAAACATAGAAACGTCTTTAAAAACTGGCTTTGCCCAAAATTTCTCTTGTTGCCCAAAAAATCTGAGTTGCCCAAAATTTGGGGGCTGCAGCCCCCAAAGCCCCTCCGGCCCGTACGCCTATGTTTATGTGATCAAGGTCATCAAAACAAGAAGCTTGGATGTTAACGTTTACGTAATCCTCCTCCCAAAAAGGCTCAAACATTCCTGCTATACTATTCGGTGGCTTTTTTCAAATTTTCACAAATAGGGGATTTTAGGGTGGAAAAGTACTTGAATCTCATATTTTGATTGCTATTTTGCGGTGTTAGTCCCGCCTCAGCACAAACAAACCAAAGCTTTTCTATGTAAATACTTTCCCCCCTCACGTGCCCCTAAATATGCCTAAACTTCGATGAACTCGATGTTCTTTGTTTTGGTCTTCGTCGCTCATGAGGAAAATCCAAGGTTGATTTAAAATGCACAAGATAACAATGAATCTTTCTAAACATGACAGGTTTTATTTTGTATGTTAAATTGCTACAGTGTGGCTAACAAGCCAAACTCATTGTTTTATCTTAAAATATATATTAACGTGTAAAAATACAACGGCATCTAAATCGACCTGTACTGCATGACTAAACAGTGACACGTATCTAGTGAAAGCAAACCAGCTTAGAAAAAAGGAACTCCTTATACTTCTTTGACACAAAGAAAAAAATAAATGGCAAGATTACACAAAGATTTTTAGACTTTCATGTAGTAAAATAATACATTGCACCGTAAAATATTGCACTGAACTATTACACGCTGAAAGCTTATATCTCTATCAGTGATATTTTCTATGACGATTGGAAGCTTATATCTCTAATCAGTGATATTTTCCATGACGATTGCATTTACCACGCAATCGATAACTGTGGTTATAGTTTGAGAGAAGTACACATATTTCCATAAAGTCACTTCGATCGTTCATGTTCCTGGACTTTTTCCAGTAATCGTATCAATCGCAGCGATCTGTGGAAACCAGGCTTTACTTTCTACAGTCGTAAAGCTTATTTTAAAAATCTATAATTATTTTAAAAATCTATAATTATTGTAAAAAATCTATAATTCCCACAAGCTCTAGGCTGTTCCAGGCTCTCAGATAGTGGGGAAGACGGGAAAGAAAAAGGCACGCAAAAAGTTGGCGGGGCGGGAAAAAAAGAAGCAGGCTCCGCTGCCTCTGCTCTCCCCAGTTTCCTCCCGTTTTATTTCTTGTTTAATTGCGCTTTCTCAATTCAGCGGACCCGACTATCTCGGAGCCCGGAACAGGCTACATCAGCTCCCTCTGCTCTACACGAAAGGTAAGGTGTCAGTTATAGTAACACTTTACTTAACAGGAAACTCCACTTAGCTACTTGCCATTTTACAGGAAGCCCACAGTAGACCTCTACAGTTTGCAGGTTTTGTTTTCTCAACGCAGGTAATGTGATAATACTCCAGAGAACTGTTTCTATTTAAAAATTTCATTTTATTGACTTGCATATGTACGCATAGTTTATGAAAAGACAAAGGGTCATCAACTTCCCCTGGGAACTTCATTGGGAAATGTCAAAACAAAAATTGCAGAAGCTTTTAGTTAAAATTAACTCATCATCAAACAGATGAACTTCTGAACACTACTAGAAACATAGTACGGATCGTTTTTACCAAGATGATAAACTGCAACAAAGGAAGTTTTAACATGCGAAAAGAGCTTTAAAAATTTTCTCAGGATATTCTGTGTGCTCCTACATGGCCGCCTTCTCTTTGTTTTGAAACACCAAGATGTCTGCCGTGACGTAATGTGAAAACGATTCATACACTTTCGTACTATTACTTCGAATTGCTTGTATATTTTTTCAATTTCAACTAATTTTTTAATGACTGTTGATATCTTGTAATCTTATTACAGCGTATCATACAGTTAGTCACTGAGACTAACACAAACTTTGAGCCAGGAAAAGAAGTGCAGGCCATAGCAAACATATTCAGACGAGACGACTCTATTTCATAACCTTCATAACCAACGAAACCAGATATAAAGTCTAAGAAGGATTCTGCTGAGGATTTAGTTGGAATAATTTAGGATTCAAAATATTTTGCCCTGTCACATGCGCATTGGCAGCGCGATGTGGCCAGTCTAATATCGACTTTTCAAATTAACTGAGGATGAGTTAAAGCAAAATGTTTTCATCACCACTGAACGAAATTTCAATATGAAACACAAAAGCAAAATAAAGTTTTTAAAAATTGTCATTCTTTGAGAGCAACTGGAAATGTGTCTTGGGTGAGCTATACTCCCTAAGGAAGAAGAAACTTTACTCTCGTGAAGTAGCTAGGGAATCCAAAACAACAATTGTTACATATTTACAACATTTTCAAAGAATTATAATTAAGAACATTACACGCGAAATCTGCACAGTGAATTATGGTGCAAGTCTTTTTTGGGCTGCATTCGTTTCGCTCCATTCTGTCGAAGAGAGAATGTGGCTCAGTGGGGAGCAGGTCACTTATTTGCCGAAGCCGAAGGCTGAGGCAAACAATTGATCTGCGACACACTGAAAAACCACGATATTTTGCGATAACCGAGTTCAATAAGTGTTTTATCATTCGATCACCGAGTTTATTTTTTAATAAATAAACTCGTGGATTGGAAGCGATCTGCCATTTTCACGCACGAGCGATCACAGGAAGGAGAAAAGCGTGGTTTCATTTACGCATGAGCAGAATACTATTTGCAACCATACACAGTTGGACGTCATTGCGCATGAGCAGACCATTATTTGTCTGCAGTTATTTGCAGGTCACGTGGTGGGCTCTCGGCCAATGAAAAGGAAGAAAAATTTGCATCGAATGGTAATAACATTTGAATCGAGTGTAATGAGATCCGGGACAAGTTACAGTGGCCGATAATCACTGCACGGAGCTGCATGCCTCTATACATGATTCAAAGGGAAACAGAACGTTAGTCGGACTCGGAAAACTCGTAAAAATCGTTATCAGTTAAGAAACTTTCTTCCGAATCGGAACTGCTGGAAACTTCGAAGTCAGTCGCTTTTTCTTTGCTTTTTGTCAACTCCATGGAAAATTTATTACACATAGCAGACTCCAGTTTGTAGAGATGTATAACACATACTCGATTTGAGGATAAAAAGCAGACAACTCTGTCCTCTTCGGGTGAAACGGCCATGCTTGTGATTTTTTCCTGACCTTGTGCAATCCTTACGAATCCAATAGCTTTTGACTCAGTAACATCCCAGAGAAAAACCATTCCATCAATTGCATACGTAATAAGGTAACGATTCACGTTTAAAAACCTACAGAATTCAATTTTACCGACATGGCCACGTAGAATTCGCCTGGAGGAATGGATTTTACTATGAGACACCGGGAGATTGTAGACATATATTAGGTTCGCGATACAGCAAACAAGCAGCTCATTGTCCAATGAAACGTTGCACTGACTAAACTTCACCGGGTTGTAAAATCCCTCGACTTCCATTTTTTTCAGTAAGCAGCGAGGATGCTTTTTGAAATCCCAGATCTCAATTTCGTAACCACCACCACACAATATGAGCTTATTTAAGTCCGGTGAAAGGCAAAAACAATCCACAGTCGGCGGTCCTGGTGACTTAAATGACTCTGACATTGATTGTCTTTTCACATCCCATACATAGAAAAGTGGGCCCTTAAAGTCGTCTTGAATACAAACGAAAAGTAGGCTACTATCATTAGAAAATTTCAAACGCGCATCCATGACACCACCCTCAGTTTCAAAAACTGTACAAGGAAGTTGATTAGATTCTGCAACACAATGTAGTATTATCTTGTTTTGTTGCTGTAAGGCGATACGTTTTCCGTCAGGCGAAAAAACGTACTTCTTCGTTACATAAGACGCTTGTGGTCCTTGTGTGGGAGGTGAAAGTAACAAACGGAAATTCGACGTGACGTGGAAAGTGATGTCATTATCATTCTGAAAATTCCAAACCGCGACGACTGAGTCGGAACTAACACATGTAACAGTATGGCTTGAACTGAACATCGCTGCCATAGACTTCACTAAGCCGGATTTTTGAACATGTAACCATCGAAAAAACTTGAAAGGACTAAATAAATGTTTCAAAAATAGGGCTTTTTCTTCAACACCGCTACGAAACAAGTAACCAAATTGCTTTTCTTTTTTGAACAGTACGAAATTACATCCTGACACACTTGTGAAAACTTTGCCTGTTTGAAGGGACCGAGCATGAAGCGCATCTTCGGAAGACGAATACAGCGCAAAAAGATCATCATTGGTAAACGTCAAACTCTTTACACTTGAGGTAATATACTGGCGTCCTAACTCCCCTGTGAAACATCTTTGAAGGGACCAAGCATAATGGGCTTCTTCGACTACAGGTTCTGAATCATTCGTAAAAGTAAAGTTCTTTATACTATCTTCTTGGCTTCTCGTTTGCTGCAAATGAACTCCCCCAAACATCGGGCCTTGAATGATCCAATTCTTTTCTGGTGAAAAACAGAGAGAAACTTCTTTTCTGAAAAGATCCAGAAAACTCTTCGGAAAGTAAGATAAAAAGTCAGGATTTAGTGGATTACAGATTAGGAAAGAGTCATCTCTAAAATCAGGAAACTGAAGATGCTTTAGCGCGGAGCTTCCCGAAAACGCGGAAAACGCCTTAAACCATATGTTCTGCAGCAATTTGGGATCTCTTCCTCCCCGTTTTATACAATCCTCCAATTCATACAACCGAACATAACACGGTGAACGTTTATCAGACACTTCTTCCTTCATTTCCAAGAGAAGCTGCCGCACATACGTCACATAGCCTTCGTTCTCTCTCATCCGCTCCCAGTCGGGCTCCAGTGTCTCTTCCAGATGGCCATTACGAAAAAGTTCGTACTTCAATCTAAGAACAAAGTAAACAGCAGTAACTACAGCGATGTTGCAAACTGACACAGTTTCAAGAACCCCGGAACACCGAAGAGATTTCTCCCACTTATCAAGAGCACCAGTCACGTGACAAAAATATACGAAAGGGTTTAACTTGGCATTCTGTTTGAAAACGTCGTGCAGAAGGGGTTTTCCAGACTGAAGATTCCAAATCTGATATCGAAAAAAACAGGGGTACAGTTCAATGATACGCTGGCGCACGGTCGCAAAGCATAATTCTTGGTTTAATGCAGTTAGTTCCTTTAACCTGCCACACCAGTAACAAGACGGGTCGTCTGGTGCGAACATAACATGATCTTGATAAGACTCTGGGTCAACACCAAGATATTCCATTAAGCATCTCGTATGCCTACCCATGATACCGATTCCAACGAGTCCTCTTGATAACCCACGAAAAGAGCAAGTCCTTTCCTCGTCTTGGCTGTTCTCAATCTCCTTCAAGGCCCAAAGAGCAACCAACTCTGAAAGACAACACCTGCGTTTACACATCCGAGGAAAGTGTAAAACATTCGTTTTTACAACAATGCAATGTCCGTTAGGAGTAACTGAACCCCACTGATATACTGAATCGTTTCCTAAGAACTGAGGTAAATTTTCTACAAATCCTCTTTCAACTGAAAACCACTTGTCGAGCCGTCCGAAAAATATTAACTTGTCGTCTGAAGAAAACTCCAAATGGTTGATTTCTGCAATTACATCTTCGCTTATTTCAAAAGGTCCGCTTACGATTTGAAGCATCGATGCATTAAAAAAGAAGAGCGAGCGACCCTTAGCACCAACCACAGTCTCCTTATCAGAAGCTGTGGCAAAACAGTTACATCCAGAAAGAATGTCTGCAGCAGAAAGGTCAAAAAAATTCCACTCAAACCAAGGCAACGACACTTGAGGAATTGAAACATTTTCTTGGACAACATCTGACGCGTTTCGTATACTTGAACGCAGAAGGTGAGGACTCTCTCCAAGAACATGAGCATCGTTTTCGAGAGCAAAGGAAATTTCCCCCAAAATATTTTTTTTTTTCGTCCCCTCCGAGGCAAGGCAGCAGACGGCACGCTCAATATCGTTAAGTAAATGGTAAATTCCAAATCTCCCACCACAAATTAGCCTTTCCTCTAGGAAGCAATAACTTGTTAAGCAACGGAAAACAAGGCTCAGTGAATCCTCTCCTCCATGCTGGCACAACAATTGAACACCAAAGTGAACAAAACACACCTGTAATTCTCTCTCAACAGACGTCAACTTCAGTCCAGGTTCGCCAACAAAAGGAGACAGAATTTCCTTCGCAATTTCAGTGAGCAACTCACCTGCCCTTTTTTCGTCAATATACAACTCTTGGGCTTTCTTCTTGTTTGTTAACCACGCTGGAATCAGATTGTGAAGAAATGATACTGTCTTCTGTATCCCCACAAATAAGGAAACAACATCGATAACCGTTTGTTTCTCTCTGTCAAGAATAAACGAAAGAAACGATACGGGAAGCGGAGATGGTGCAGCTATAATGGAACCTAATAATTTCCTATAAAGATCTTTTCCGACTTTAACGTAAATACGCTTCAAATTCATTTCAAAGAAGTCTTCAATGTCTCCTGAAAAAAATTCGCTTACTTCATCAACCTTGCCTGAATGTAACGAGACGTTAAGTTCTTTTGCAACGAAGAAAGCATATAAGAACAATCCGTTACACTTCTTAGTGACGTCTCCCACCGAGCAAGGGAGGCCAGAGAAGTCTACAGTATTTTCTAAATATCGCTGAATGTCCTGTTCGTGACGCTGATAGAAGCTACCTCGTTCACTGTTTCCTGCACAAATCCTAACACATGGTTTGTACTTCTCCAATCTGCTCTGTAACGTGTCTTCTGGGCGGCTGGTTATAAAGAACAGAAGCCATTCAGGAAGCCGTAGAAAACGTTCTTTTACAAGAAAAATAAAATCTTTTCTGGACTTGTACTCTGTCTCATCTAGAGCGTCAATAATGACTAACTTTCGCTGCTGAAATGGCCTGCACTTACCGAAGGGCTCTTCTAGTAATTTAGTACATAGTTCCTGAACCCCTAGATTAGAATTGTTTAATATCATTCTAACACCATCTTTCCCTCCCATTATATTACTGTACTGACTATTACAATTACAGAGTTGACAAGCTATACTCCCAAGAAGATTTCTTGGATCATTTCTTGTGTTATCATAATGACGACAAAAGTACGCAGCACCAAGACGCCCAGCTTTCTTCATACGCTGCGCCAGAGCTCCTGCTATCACACTCTTACCGACTCCTGCATCCCCGAGGAGAACGTAAGCTCTGGAGTCGCCAGGATCACTGAACCATTTGTCAAAATCGTCAAACAGCCACTGTCTAGTATCTTTATGATGACGCCCGGAAAAGAAAGCGATGTCTGCTTCACAGTTGGCGATCTCTGCATAAAAAAGAAAAACGAAGAAAATTATCCTCCACATGGTAAAGCTAAAATAACGCTTTTCTTATGTCTGTGACCAGTATCCTGCGCTGCACAGGTGGGTCTCGATCCTCCTAAAACTGAGGTAACAAATCATGCGAAAAACAACAGTTCAGAATTGGGACACAAAAGCGCGTTTTTCCGTTAAACTTCATACACTTTTCATTGTAAATGGGGACAATCTTCTTATTACCATAACTGATTTGATGGACAGCAGAGCTCTGCCTCTCAGCTTCCACTTCTGTTAAACCTTCTTGCACTTTGTTTTGGTCATCCAACTTCAAAGGCTTCAGAGTGCGCGCGTCTTGTAAAGACGCCTCCCCAGGGCTAGCGCCTGCAAATCGTTCCTGAAAACTGGTATTTATATCCGAGTTACCTGTTAATGCAAACAACATTAAAATAATCAACTTTTATGGCTTTAGTAAAGCAGAAAAGAAATTTCTTATTGCTTATCTTTTCTAAGTTTTCTAGAGTTTATACAGTCAAACCTCCCCTTCCGGATACCTCTCCATTACGGACAGTTCCTTTAGTCCCTCTGATGCCAAACTTCACTACAATACCTACTCCTATAATAAAGACACCAAGTTCTCTTGGTCTCAAAGATGCCAAATGTCATACAGTCCAAGTATGAGACGGGTTAGCCAAATACTAAGGCCTAGCAACTAAGCGTTAGCTTAAACGTTCAGTCGATTCTTGGGTGGTCATGGGTCATCTATCTATATAAATAGTTAATAATTAATGGTGATTTTTTTCGGTAAAAAATTAGATATCTGACGGCTTAATTCATACTATCACTGACACAATCGATCGTAATTGTATCTACTAAACAACTTCTATCACAAGGTAGCTAAATGTCATACCATTAAGCAGGCTGATCATCTTGCCAAGAAGATCTCTGCTCTGGTTGGCCCAGCTGTATTTCCTCTCATAGCAAGTGCGCAGGGTTTTAGCCTCATCCAGACGCCCCTCTCTGTCTTTGCCCCATACCTTTTTAATTGCTGCAGCCCACACTTCGGGATCCTCTGAATCAATCACAAATGATGAGCCAAATGGCACCTTACTCAGAGCTTCACCAAAACCTGAGTTGCTACTGACAAGTACAGGGAGACCTGCTGATAGGGCCTCAAGTCCTGTCAGCCCAAATCCCTCCGTTCTTGAAGGCATAAGTACAAGGTCAACTTCATGAAACCAGCGTTTCAAATCATCCCGGCTCTGCACAAAACCTCTCACCCTCAAGCTTTTAGGAGGAACACCGCATTTCGTCAACTTCTCTTTTATTTCCTCATGCTTTCCATCTGAGGCCCCAACAAACACAAGACGAGTGTTACGCAGTGAAGCAACAGCTCTTGCAGCGATATCAAATCCTTTTAATTCAAAATCTTCATTGTCTCCTCGGCCAAACACCAAGACGCTGCAGTGTTTTCTTTCTTCGGGACTTTGTTTTACACTTTTAAATTCATCAAAAACACCTGGGGTAAAGTCAACAACATTTTGATCTTTGTGACAGCTTCGAAGATATGACCTGAACGCCTCGCTCAACTTGGGCCCAATCCCCACAACAAAATCTGCCATTTCGCACAGTTCCACTTCAATCCTGTGCTTTCCTTCGCCCTTAGAAATCGGGTTGCTGTATGACTTGTACATTCCTAGTTCTTCTGGATCAGTGTGTACCACTTGAACCCATTTGCTTTTTTTCAAGTCTTTAATGACTTGGGTCTGATGTCCAAGTTTGACCCCATGACCGACTATTATGTCAATTTGCAAATCTTCTGGTGGAAAGCTGAGCCAGTCCAGTTCATCAAAGCCAGGATACCTTTTCGCCTCAACAATCTTAACATTGCTCAGTAGGGCTTGGTTTTTGTCCTCTTTTCTACATCTTAGTAAAAGGACAGTGACTTCCACCTCAGGGAGTTTTGCCAGCTGGATGGCTAATTCTCTGCTTATGGTGGAGAGCCCTCCTTTGCTTGACCCCCATTCTGAAGCCAAAATGGTGACTCGAACTTTGTTGAAGCCAACAGCTAGTTCATGCTCTTGAGAACGCTTTGACGTAGATGCCATTGCCTACACTCATGTGTAACATTCTTCTCTCCAAAAAATTTTAAGTACAGTGGCCAACACCTAGAAATGTCAATCAAATCTGTCATAATTCTATATTATAATACAAAGGGACTAAAATATAAAAGACAGGTGCCTCACATCAACTTAAGGCATTCGTTACTGGCTAAACCTCCCTTTCCAAGACTACAAGGGATCACCTGACTATTACCTCAAGATCAAGGAAGAACTGGGCTCTGTTATGACCAAAAAAGGTTGTTAAAATGATACAATGGAAATTCTATTCAAGGGACAACTTTAGCACTGAGGCAAGAGTCCCCTGAATACAGATTGGGCTGAAAAACCAACCAAGTTTTTTTTCATTCTGCCATGGAATCTTCTGCAGTTATTATTTCAAGCAGCTGCATAATGTATGAAAAATTATGATTAACTTATTAACTCTGCAATATTGAGCGTTTAATTCATACAAGTACAGTGCATTGATTTAATGAGATGACACAATTGTTGTTACCATTTTGATTAGTGTACACTTAAACTTATCAACCCTTTTTGAGATCAGTTACATATGTACCTTTTAAGAGCTAAGGTGTCCCCTGAATAGAAGTTAAACCTGGATTTTGGGACACATTTACCCAGAAAAGGGATGTCTTGACTATGCGACCAACTTTTGTGTGTCTTGAATGGAGGAATCCCTTGGATAGGGGTATCCCAAATTAGAAAAATCCAACTAGTGGTCTATTACCAATGCTGCGTTCTGATTGGTTGAGCTATTAGTAGGCTATATGTTATAGCCCACTAGTAGCGAAAAGCGCGGGCTTTTTGGCGGCAAAAAAGGATGAAAGTCTAGCCTTTACCTAGCTAAAATTTTTTTATTCTCGATATTTTTGACCAACTAGTTGGATTTTACTAAAACAATTATTCCTCTCGCCCTCATGGCCTCTGAGTCAATAGCCCATGAGGCCGAAAGCCCATTAGGGCTTGAAGAATAATTGTTAAGGAGAAGTTCCACTGTATCCTCGTGGGGAGGGGCTTGGTATGAGACCTGTGAAGCAATGACTGGTGATATGGTGCTTCCAAATGTATAAACTTTGATGCATGTTTTTTCAGCAATACCAACATGATATTAACTGCTCTTCTAATCAGATAATTATAATAATACAATAATAATAACTGTCTTACCACCTGTCCTACTGTTGCAGTCACAGGAACACCAACTTATTCCTCACATGATAACTGATCATCAACTGAGGAAATGGCTGAAAAAGATGATCATTACAACCTCAGCTTTTATATTCAAATGTTACTAGGTAAAAAATAAGTTTTCAAGTTGCTGCTCCTAAAGTTAACAACACAATGGCACATTTGGTGGACAGGAATGCATTCTGGACTATGGTCACCCTTTGTATCGGCAGAGTGGCATTTTTTTAAAAATTATAACGGTGCTGGAAACGAAACAAAGCAGCGCATGTTTCGATGAGTTATGATGGCTCTTAAATATTTTCATGGCCAAACTGATTTTAGTTAAAATAACATTTTACTGCTTCCAATATGATTGTAACACTAGAGGAAAGATGAGTAAGCAAATCTTTTAAAGGCTTGGTAAAATAAAACTGGAGTAAACAATTGTTTGTTTAATCTATATATTTCATAATAGAATACAGTGCACTTCTATGTAACAAATTCCTCAGTGTACTTGTTTATAAGGTATATATTGTAACGGCTCTAACCACTCAGTCAGTTGCCCTGATGAAGTCTTTTAATAAAGATGAAACATCGGCAAGAGTCTTTTTTTTTCCAGTTTTTTTTGTTGTATATAATTTAGTATATACTAAAAAAGTGGATATTGTTTATTGCCAATCTGATTTGTTACTCATACTTGGGACTATTCACCTTCAAGCGAATTATAAAACTCGCACAAGTTATGTGCAAAATGGCTTTTCAGTTTGGTACCGTAAGAAACAAAGAAATTTAAAAAATAATCAGTGAAGCTGTTCCCAACAACACATACATGTAAAAGGCGAAGAAATTCGGTTTGGCAGATTTACAGGTAAAGCTTTTAATAATTGTTCGTTTAACCTAAATATATTGATAAAACTGATTAAACGTTTTTTGTTTACAAATGCAAAGTCTTGCATTACTTTATTTACCTGACATGTTCATAAGTAAGGATAAAACTCAATTAGCGGTAATGGGCTTTTCACAGAACGGTTTTGTATACAGAAAGAATTCACAACTTTTTTGAAGGAATGTCCCCACAAGAGCTAAACAAATACCCTCGAAAGTTTTCTTTTGTTGGCAAGAAAACATGACAGCCAACCGGTTATTTGTGTGCCAAAATTAAAATCATTGACAGCAATAAATGAGTAAAAAATCATCATTTTTGTGCTCAATTATCTCAGTGTTTTAGTATATACACCAAAAATAATAATCATTGTCATGTGCTTGAACAACACTTTTCACCCCAGTAATGGTAAAATATAAGTGGACTGATCCCATTTAAAAGATAAAAATGGTCCAGTCCTTCAAAGGTGGGCAAGTTTTCTAAAACTTCAATTTCCTAATCTGTAGTTTCACCAAACCATTCCAATAGATTTCGGACTAAGATTTGTGGAAATTTTCTTAATGGACAACACCCTGTAGATCTCCCCATTGGAAATTACTGCTAGAATCAGAAGCATATAACCACTAGCATCCATAAGTGACTTTAAAGCAGGCAGCATGGCCAACTGGTCAGTGCCAATATACTGGTTGCCTCCTACCAGTTGGGGGGGTTTTTAAACTTAAAAAAAATCCTGTTATGTTGTACTTAAATAAAATCGTTTGTTTTTAAGTAGTTTAGTGGAGTGCCTGTAAACTAGCTGGATAAGCTAAGTGCACTTTCCCCTATGATAGTGGTCAAATGGAACCAGCCGAACGATCAGCAATTGCAATTGTGAAAACAAAAAGAGCTGGGGTGAAGTGAAGAATTATGAATACCTTAAGGAAAATACAAGGTACAGTGTACTATTTGGAATGGATTCTATGTTGAATTTAACCATGTGCTCGGCCTGATTTTACTTGCGTAAATGGATCCATGATTCAATTTAAGTGTTAAATTGCTTTTAAGGATAAAAAACTTATAGGTTTTTTAATAAAAATTTTCAACAAGTAATTTATCTGTGGATTATCCATTCATATTAAACATAAGCTCAAACCGCAATCATTAGATTACAGACTGGAGATTTTTAGAAAAAGTTCAGATGGGCTACTCTCCCTTCTTGAATAAAACTCAACCGTAGTTGTACATATTCCATTGACATGATTCATTTGTTGTTCATTATTGGGCTGCCCTTCAGGGCAATGCCCAATCAAAAAATGGATGCTGCCTTGTCCGTGCAGCAAAACAACAAAATGGCGGACAGATCAGATTTAATCCCGTCCCCCCTCCCCTGTGTTATTACCAAACTTCTGATTTTTGAGGAAAAGGGGTGGGTCATTTCAGATACAATTTATGCTAGGGGAACAAAACAATATTGCTTGAACACCAAACAGCAAATTACTCTTAAATTTAATGATTATGGCTAGAAAACTGAGTGAATTGAATCCCATTTAGGATCATTGAACAAGTGACATGAAACTTCAGAGTTCTTTATTATTACTGGCATGACTAGTGTTCGGCGTTGCCATATCAAAGATTTGCTGGTGATCAAAATCAAATACAAACATACAAGCTTCAATACAAACTTCAGCCTCAGCTCTCGGGTCTTAGCAGACAATTTCTTCACTCAAGTCCTTCGGAAGAGGACAAAAAGAAACAATTTGAGGACAAATAGTTTTTTATCTTGTTTTTTTTACATTTTTCTTTTCTCACGCCATGGAACCCATGTTTTAGCAGACAGCCAATCAAGCGTGAAGCATGCCTTCATGTAAATATTTTGGGGTCTTTCACTTTATGGAACTTTACAGTTGTCACTGGGGGGAGTACTACCTTACATAAGCCATAATAAATTTATTATAGGTATGTGACGCCCCAAAGGGGATGGTTTTGCATCATTCTGGTCTGAAAACTGGTATAGACTTTGCCCATATTGGTCTGCAATCGACTATGGTTTTCAAGGGAACTACCAGAGTGTATAAACGCATTGTTCGTTTCAATTCAAAATGAGTAAGAAAGAAAGACAAAGATTATATTATATGTATACATATTTTTTGTTGCTGCTCTAATCTAAGTATAAGTGATGACATACATTTCTTAGGGGCCAGGTCTGAAAATGGGTTTGAAAAATGACATTTTTGGTTTGAAATAGGATCAGGATTTAAAGAATCGTGCAGAACAACCCCACCAAGAATTCTCAGGAGTACCCCCCTCCCCCTGCAGGACAGTTGTGAAGACATTCAATGAACTTGGATGATGTTATTTAATTTATCCAAGATTTGGAAAATACGGGGAAGAAGAGTATTGAATTTTTAATACACACAATTTGGCATTTTGAAAAACTGATCGGCCAAGTTTCAGTCTGGACCAACAGCTCTGCTTTCTTTTATCATGTTTTTACAAACAAACATCTGCATTCATGTCCATCCCCCTCCCCTAAGTGCAGGAGACTTTTCGTGCGCCTTGTCTGGTTTGTTCAAGTCTTTATCAATGCTACTCAATCGCCACACGAAACAAAAAACCTCTGGTATCCAAGGTACATCCCCAGGCATTTGTCACGATAGGTTCCTCTATCTTCTCCTTAACAACTTCTTCAGGGATCTTCAGAGGCCGTGGTTATGCTTTCGCTGGCTAATATTTTGTAGGGGCAGTACTATTCGAACAGACTGTGAAGGCATTGTAAATCTCTTACACTTTCTTTAACCAAGAGTAGCATTTTAAAAAAGGGGGACAATTTTAGCCTCCCAAACACACTTTCTTTTGACTTGTCAAGCACTGGGGAAGGAACGCATCACAAAGCCCCAAGAACATCTACGTTGTAGGCTAGGATGTATTTTCAGTATGACGAATTGTCACGCAAGCCGGCAGACCAATGTACTCCCATTATGGGGGTCGTGTTTCAGTCATATTCATTACTTGCCATCCAATAATTCTGCAGTGTGTTACGTTGTTCCATAATTAACTCATGCCCTGAACACTGCCTAAATGAAGTTTGATGTGTTGTTTACACTTTCTATCTGTGCTAAAAAGTATCTAAAATATGAAAGAGTTCCTTTTTTTCTAATGATAGACTTGCTGGCTTTTCAAGCCCGAGTTCGCCTTTTTGAATTTAGTTCTAAGTTGTTGTACTGTTATGTGTATTTTGTAATTTGCAGTTTACAAATAACACATTTCTATCGTATGTTTCTCTGTGAATTTCCTTCACTGCATAACACCTGTACACATCCCGCACAGTTCGTGTAAATTATACTTTATTCATTAAAAGCAAAAAAAGTTATTTGCTGTCCTAAGTCTGCCCTCACAGAAAACAAACAGTACCAAACAGTAAAATTTTCTATCAGATATTGTAAGGTATAAATGTAAAGCTACACCAGCACGTACACATAACTGTTCATCTTAAAGAAACACAAAAGCCGGCCTGATTTTTCTTTTTGGTGTTCTCTCAAAGTCAGACATACTGATCCCAACTGGTAAATTGTTGCTTTTGAAGAGACCTATAACTTCGTAAAGGGGTTTGATAAGGGGTTTGATGATGTATAAATTAATTATGTTGTGGTTCAATTTCATCCTTGGTTTAAATTTTACTTTCTTTAGTTTCAAACTCATTATCATAAATTATACTTGCCACCTTTTTTAAATTTATAGGCGTGACATTCTTTATTTTAAGAGTGCAAAGATTTTTCATAGGGGTCCAATAATATCCAAAGATGTCCCAAGACATTCTGAAGACTTTCAAAGACGTTATGAAGAGTTCCGTCTAACACGAACATGGGAACACAAAGGAACATTGACTTCCCTACTAAAAAAAGAGAATTCGGAGAAAGTCGATCATTCACAAAGACTTTTCCTTTCTCTCTTTGGTTCTAGTTTCTTTAACCCATTCGCTCCTGGAGATTTTGCCCAAAAACGCATTTTGAAGCTAGTCGAGTGGTTTTCTGGTCACTGTCGTGCTATAAAGAGCTAAAACTCACCACAAACTGGTTTACAGGTCGTACACTTGATGGCCTTCTGATCCAGATGCAAAATATCAGCTTGTGAAGTTTGGGCATGCGCAGAAAGCAAAATTTCGAGATAGTTTTTGGGTTTAAAAGTGACACAGCAGTCTTGACTTTTACTTTTCGCTAACTCTCCTCCCCTCTTTTTTCGCTTTTCTTGCCTCCTTTTTTTTTTTCTCTTGCTGGGCATTTAGTAGGCTTCATTTTGGTGGGAATAGTTTTTAGGAAAGCTTTTAGGATCTTAGGATTAGGTCGAAGGAAATGGAACAAGATTTTCATGGAGATTTTCAGGTAAATATTACATGGTTTTTTGCCTCTTTCTCCGGTGTCCTTGACTGAATTGTGCTCATTCTGGTATGGTTTGAAAGATCTCTTCACTCTGCACAAGTTAGCGGACAAAGTTGTCCTTGACCGTGAAAACTGATGACGTCACAAAGGGTAGAAAGGACGTGTATCCGCACGGGCGGTTATGGGCGGTTCAGGGGCGAATGGGTTAAATTAATAATAAATAACATTTCTCAAAATGTGTCAGTTAATGGTATAATGGCTCAAACTTTTCCACCAGGCCTGACAAATAGGAACACAGGCATGAGTAGGCGTGAGATCCAACTTTTCGATCCGCAGGCGTGACAATCACGCATTAGGCATGACACTTGGCAGGTATATTACATTACCATACCCAAAAACAAAGGAAAATAAAATTTAAACCAAGGACAAACTTAACCCCCAACATCTTGAAGATTTCGTCTCAGAGTTTATTAGCTTAAATTTAATAAAATTGCTTCTATTACAAGCATATAAACATATCGGAGGCTTCACTTTTAGCCCTGGCTAAATCAGTATATTAGAAATACCTATAGCTATAATTATAAATAAGGGACTTGTCAGAAATTAGCAGGGGGGGAGGAGGGGTGGGAATTTGAAATTTGGGTTCGGAAATGAGGCCACCCATCCCTGCAATGGGAGTGAAATTTGCTAACCCTTCCCTTGAGCTTGGCCTAAAATATCATGACCCTCCCCCTCTTGTATAAATGATAAAAACTAGTCCTTGAAATACACTAGGGTGAGTCAGTATTATGAAAACTCAAAATATATTTCTAATCTGTTCTTTGTAATGCTATAGCTATATACATGCATTTTAGATGACAGTATTAAGGGTCCGACTCTGATTCTGACAGCCGATCACTTGACTCTCCTATTTTCTATTTGTTTTTTTTTTTACCAAATAAAGAACTTCCTTTTTCTTCTGTGGGTGAACCTCTACATGATCATGGGCTTATATTTACATGACCCTCCCCCTTTTAACTGTCCATTTTTTATGACCCCTCCGTTTTCTGAGTCTCAAAAAGTTGTGACCCTCCCTCTGCTTCCACCCTCCCTCCCCCTCCGCTAATTTCTGACAAGTCCCTAAGCATATATGCATACAATGTGAAATATTGCTTAAAGGAATGATCTTATTACTGCTTCCAGAAGAATTGACATATGCCCCACCCCAGGGCAGAGGTTTTCTGACAAATTCCCCACCGCCGGGACCGACAAGATCACAAATACCCAATAAATGGCACAACTACAACAATCATAATAAAATTCATAAACGAGATGGCTTCCACCCGCAAATGACACTTTCACTTTAGAAAACTACCCTCTTTAAGACTATTTTGCTACGAATATTTTCCAAATAAACGAATTAAAAGGAGAATGGCATTTCAACAACTTGCTGGAGTTGCATTACCTTGCGAGCAGAGGCTACATTTTCGCTGTGTGAGCTGGCGTGCGAAAAGTTTCGCACGACAGCTCACACAACGAAAATGTAGCCTTTGCTCGCAGGGTAGAGTTGCATTTGCAATTACTCATTGTATAACGTTTCAGTCACTGACATTTTACAATTTACTCGCTTACCGTGATTAAGTATCTTTGACGCTGTTTCCTAGGCACGAAAACAGACTGTTCAGCGTCTGCTGAGGTTCAGTTTTCTTAAAAAGACCGTCGCACTTCCTTGCAATTCGCAGTTTGGGTCGAAGATGACGCCTACAATGTAGCCTGCGTAGCATGGCGGTTCTGGTTGGGCGCGCTAAGTAATAAAGGCGGGCGAAGGCAGAGAAACCGCGAGGAGATTGGGGCGGGAGCAACTTCGCGCGAATTTCGCGGCTTAGCCACTCGACCGCCCGGCTCGACAAAACTGCCTTGCCGACGCAGGCTACCTACAATGATCCGGGGCTTGCTTCCGAGTCCGAGGGGCCTCCCCTCTTCCCGGAAGTTTCCTCGTTCCCAGGTCCATGGCTGGGAAGGGCGTTGCAGGCTTGTTTGTTTTGTGCTGAAAAGTGGATTTTCCCACAAAATTTGGTACTTTGCATAACATTGATTTACTGCAACTCCCTCAAACTCCCTCAAAGTTTAACCTAGCCAACAAAAAAGATCAAGTTTCGGTTTAGTTCAGATCGCCACAACGTGAATGCAGGCCGATACTGTACTGAAAACAAACAAGCCCTTCCACAAACTCCGCATTGATCACCAACATCCATCACTGTATTAGTGTACAATGTAGTAGGGCTCAGTTGTAACCCTCAGAATTCAATACTCTGGCGCCCATGAATTGCGGCAAGCGAATCCCGAAAGCAAATTTAGGACAAAATTTAGTCGCTCCAATTTTCAACACAGCCTCCAAGAAAGCAGTCCTCATTGTTTCAAATTTTAATACATTAGACTGCGAGCAGTCCCTCAGGATGGTCACGCAAGGGAGGAAATCGAGCGAAGCGAGCGAAAGCCGAGGGGAAGCTGGGGAGGAGGCGGGAAAGGAGGGAGGGACTTGGGAGTTTAACTTGGGAGGGACCTTGGAGGAACACCGCGGCAAAACGCAATGCGCATGAGCACAAA
This sequence comes from Porites lutea, assembly GCF_958299795.1. NCBI lineage: Eukaryota > Metazoa > Cnidaria > Anthozoa > Scleractinia > Poritidae > Porites > Porites lutea. The sequence goes on from NC_133202.1 coordinate 29,873,536, forward strand.
ATTTAATATCCGGTCAGCTTTTTATTTCCGGTCTAGTATATAAACCAATAGCTTAAGCATAACTTTGCCGTCGCGCCAAGTTTAAAAGCAAAAAGGGCGAAACAGACAAAAAAGGGGGCCAAAAAAATCACTTCATTCGAAAGCTTATATATTTTTCTATTCTCAAACTTTTGCACCACATGGTTATCTGTTTGCACCAACGGTGAAAATGATGTTTGAAGTTTGCAGGTCGCGAGCGCTCGACAAGACGAATTTGTTTTTACTGGCTTTCTTGCATGCTACTGGTTTGGCATAAGTTAATTTGGGAGAAGGCGACAACTAAGAAAAGAATAACAATACTTATGAAAGAAACCAAAATAAAGACGTCATCATTATCATAAAAAACACTAAAACCAGGAAATAAAATTTTAGTCCGTTCAATAATTTGTTTTATTATCAGAGAAAACAAGAACTCAAAACAAAAGATGGGCGGGATTTAATAACAACTTTGACTTTGATGACTGCAGTCACCGGGAAACTAAACATGCCTATAAATGACTTTCATTCAAGAAAATGCCTATTTAATTCTTTTACATGGTTGTTCTTTGGTTGAAGACTTCAATAATTTCATACTGTGTGGCTCGGCTGCATCTCATGCAAACACAAAACTTCTAGCTGCTAAATACATGGCATGAAAAGTTCGACTTCTAAACGCCACTGAACAAGCTTTCGCTCTCTGATTCTGAGAATGAAAAAATAAATAAATAGAGTTGTCAACTTGCTGCCAACCGGCTCAACAGTATAATTAAGCCTATGTTTCATGGCAATCAACTCAGTAGAAGAGTTTCGTTTTAAAACACGGTAAAACCCACCGGTAAACAAAACTACAAAGCGATTGTGTGTTGTCGTTTTCCAAATAGAGTTTGAATCGGCTTTAACACATGTAGACTGAGAAAGTGAAGAACTGAAAATTAGAACTACAATACACAAGCTTGCAATGATAACGTTTTAATTTTATGTCTTAGTTTCAGCCAGGTTAAGTGAAAAATAACAGTCAAAAACTTTATTTTCGTGAATGAAAATCAGTTTACCTGACGCTCTAGCCAAAATTACACACTGAGTTATTATCATCTTACCTTTTCTGAATCTAATCGACTAATTGTTTCAGTGATCTGTGCCTGGTTATCCATAAAAGCAATTTCAATAACTACAAAATAGTCAAAAACACGAGCAGCATAAAGCAGAACAACTGAACCACAAGCTGCACACAGAATGAAGCGCGCGGGAGACTTTGACTGGTAGTGGGGCAGATATGTGCAGATTTGGGGCCGGATTGCTCACTTTTTGTTAAAAGCACCAAATTTTCAGGAATGACAGAACTAATTATGACTATTAATATCTGATATGGTGCCATCGCAAATTTTTTCCTGTTTAACTGGTTTTTGGAGTGAAAATTAAACTGGCCGCCATTTTGACCGGAAGTAAATATCATCTAACCGAAAGTACACAAAATTAAGCACTTTTTTACACCAAAATAACGATGAAATTGTTTATTATATAAATTAATCGTGGCTATTAATATGTGATATGGTGCTATCGCAAATTTTTCCTGTTAAACCGGTTCTTGGAGTATTACTGAAATGGCCGCCATTTTGACCGGAAGTAAACATCACCTAACCGAAAGTACACGAAATTTAGCATGTTAAGGTCAAACTGACGACAAAATTGCTTGTTCTATGCTTTGCCGGATTTTTATGTCATATAAAAAAGTCAACCGTGTTACAAATTAGCGGTTTAAATGAAAGAACCGGAGGTAAAAGCGGGATAATCGGAAAATGCAACTCACTCAAAGCAATTCATTTCGGTAGTGAATTAAAAAAAATGTGAAACAATGATTCACATTTTTAAGCATAGGAAAGGCCAAACATACGAACAAATTAAAGCAGCAAAAAACAAATGATTTCTTTTTACTTGTTTTAACCCTTTAAGTCCCAATAGTGACCAACATCAATTTTCTTCTGACTCACAATATCCCCTGATACAAGGTCAAGAGATTAGGTTTAAGAATTAACAAAATTATCACCTAAGAGAAAATACTTTGATCTTTTATCAAATTCTCTCAACTTATCCTTTTAAGGAAATGTATAGAGACCAGTTTGAAGAATTTGTAAGGGTTAAAAGAGTTGATCCACTATTAATTAGAATGCAGAATGCTTTACTGCTTTCAAAGTAATTTGAAGTATAATAGCTCCACCATTTTGTGTTATTGAGGAGTACAAATAACACTGTGCATGTACATATTGGATTGAAATTGCTTTCACGATAACGTCTACTCATTTCAAAGTTTACCATTTTCAAGAACCTTCCGGGAAATTCGTTTGGAAAAATGGGTAAATGGGTCCCCTACTCAGCCTACTCAGCCTACTCTTTACAAACAGTGTATAGGTTCTTTAACTTACCACAGCATTTTATATGAACAAGGACCGTGAGACCGGGCCTACAGGTTTTTTTTTAATTCCAAGAAGACTAGAAAGTGTGACCGTTTACAGATGACATCGGAAAGCACTTTACGTCAGTTATTTAAAAATCCTGATCGACGATTGGTCCGGCCGGGGTTTGAAACCGCGGCTTCCCACTCAGTAGACCGGTGTTTACATCCACCTGGAGCTAACCGGGCGGCGGTTTAAGTAATGGTCCAGATATGAAGGAAAGGACCAAAACGCAGTGAACACGTCGGAATGCAAAAAGGTGCTAACTTTACTATTGTCTCTACTAAGGCTCTGATTGGTTTAAACATCAAATTTCACGAAATCTTCGCAAAGCAGCATGTATATTAATCCCCTTTTTTTCTATCCAACTTCCTTATAACACAATCTCGTCTGAGTCAAAGTAACACAGAAATCGTATGTGCGGATCATGTAAAATTGTGAACATTTCTTGGTCATTGTTTGCAACTCTTGTGATTGGTCGAAATGTTTTAACTCAAAAACACACCCTTTAAAAGTGGAGTTTAAACACATTGTCTTTCTTAAACAGCCTTTCTGTGGATATGCATTCTCTGCGTAAAATTGAAAACATTTCTATGTGAGTAAAGTGTATTGCGCCACCACAAAACAAATTGCCTCCTTCTTACCTGGATCATTACTTAATTCAGCTGTATTTCACTATCAAGTGAATCTGCGCCTCTCTTAACAGAAGTGAGAGTTCAATGTAACTCCCATGTCATTTAATTATCATGGACTGAGCAGCACTGATGATCATGTTAAAGTCCACATGCAAGAAAATAAGGAAAAACCGTTTTCCGAATGTGCATCACTTACGTTAATCCACAGAGCATGTAAAACGTATTCTCTTGGATATAGTATGTGACAAATATGTCGCGCCGAGAACAGCTTGAAGACTAAGATCTGGGGTAAACGTGTATCAGGAACTATACTAAGATACTGGAAAAAGCTAGTTCTTTTGTAAAGATCGAAACAAGCAGGTGCATTTTAGATTCCTTGCATATTGAGCAACGCATGCCGTCTAGGGCCAGATGTCCAGTCTTTTCCCTGCATCGTTTGAAGTCAATTCGCTAGAAAGCTAGAAAGCAGATTCCCTTCTTTTAAGTCTCTATGTTCTTTGTGTCCAAGACATTTTCGTTGAGTCCACTCTCCATTCTAACTGCCCATGAAGCTTCTCTATCATGAATCCAAGTTACCTTCCCTATCATATATTTGGTACTAATGTACATCGACGCTACCTTGCAACCTACGAGATTGCTAACGTATTTACTAAAAAGGCTGCACTTGCACTTTCTCCGTTCCATGCATTCACAGGATGTGACAAGGTGAATACTTCCGGTCACCTCCAGAAATAATCGGAGTTGCTTTCGCTTACACGTTCTTCTATGCGATAGAAAAAGTAGTTCTTTACTGTCAACTGACGAAGCCAAAGGTAGTTTCTTTGACCCGGCGGCCTGCATTACTTAAACATTTCAAGGGCACGGCGAACCATGCTGGCCTCATATGGAGTCAGCAGGAACTGGTTCCAAGCATCTCGGTTCCTAGTCTGCAAGATTGGGGCTGGATATCTCTAAGAGGCGAGTGGCGACTCTCCTGCACACCACTGTCAGTAATTACAAAGTTGAGGGTGGAACTAATCAAGTACGCTCGCGTAAGAAGGGCTATGCCCAGAAGAGTAACAATCGTGAAAGGTAAATCACAAACTCTTTTTTTCGATCACAAGCACTCGTCTGCATGAAGTATCAAGTCATTAGGTCACCGAGATATCATCTGTTCTTCTCCGATATTCTGTATCATAGCCAAAGTAGGCTCAAGTTTAGTACGTAATAGATTATATATGATGAAAACACTAAATTGAGTGTATACATTAGATTTAAAGAAAATATTAAAGTAAAGAAAATTAGCAGGCACAACAGAAGTTTAGGCTCATTCCTTAAAAGTTCCGACTCTGGTAGTTTTACTTCCGGTCTAGCTCATATCATGTCTATTCTACTTTTTTAGACAATTTACGTTAAAATAATATCTCTTTGAATAAAAAAAAACAGCTGCCTTAGGCATTTGCTGAAATTTTCTTATCCAAGTTGCTAAAATTCGGACGTTTAAAGAAAATGTTAATTTCACTTCCGGTTCAAAATGGCCGCCATTTTAAAACTCTTATTTTTCACACTTAATGGACTTTTTGGCGATGGCACCATATCCTATCTTTTTTAGGGCCTTGAAAACTATCATCATGCCAATTTTCATGCTTTTAACAGAAAGTGAACAATTGAAGCACATATCTGCTCTACTATGGAAAGTGTGACTGAAAAAAGAGACCGGAAATGCTCAACCTGGCGCATGCGTAGACGTTTTGCCGCGGTGTTCCTTGGAGGTACCTTGGAGGGACACTCTTCTTCCCGCCTCTCTCCAGTTTCCCTCTCGGCCAATTCGCTCTCTCCAGTCCTGCCGAGCTTAGACTCGACTGACTGAAGAGGGACTGCTCGCAGTCTATTAATACATGTATTTAGGTAGTTGGTTAATAGTGATTTTATTATGTGACACAATCCAGCGATAACTACGACGGGTCTTGTTATGTTATCTTGTTATCTAGTGTGGTCTTGGTGATAATGATGAATTTTATTAAAGTGTCTGGTCATCTAGCTGGCTTGGTAAGGCCTACTAATATGGGACACTAATAAAATACCATCATACTTGATATAGGAATAATATTTACAAAGAATAAAATTTAAAATACTACCAACCTAAATACTTAATGTAAAAAGAATACTTGCAGAGAATTAGCCTGCGTAGCAGGCGCTTCCGTTTGGTTTCGGAGCAAAAAGAGACCGTGGAAGGGGAGTTCCGGTTTGATCGCGCGAGAAATTAAACGACAACCACCCCCTCCGCGCTCTTTTGCTCGCGCCATTTTTCGCGCGGTCTTTGACTCTTGTTCCTCATTCTTTCTTCCTAAACCGCACAGAAACGCTTGCTACGCAGGCTAGCAGAGAATAAAATTTACAAAAGTATGCTTCCCAAATATATTTATTGAAAAAAATTACGTGTTATTATTTAAAGAATCCTGTTGTCTCCGACTTTGTTTGACCCTAAAGTGACCTGAATCCTTGTAGTTGGTCCTCGTGTAAGTACAGTTTATTTCTGTTCGGATTCAGTACATTACTTAATACATTGGCATTATTGAATGTGAAAGAGACGAAATGAAACTGCAGAATAAGGATTATAATTCGTATTTTGGATACATTTCGACCGTCGCAGACCAGACTGCTTCATGAAAGCGTATATAGGTTTCTATAAAAAAAGCTGCCACTGCCGGGTTGATATGATTGATCGCGTGCGTAAGGTAATGGCGATGAAGGGGAGATTGTACGTGTGCTTCAGTTCAGGTAATTGGTATTGTTATAAAGTTGTAACCATTGCAAAGAAATTTACTTGGAGTTGAGCCTGCTACAAAATCCGTTTGTCAGCGGACAACTTCAAAAAGCCCACCCAACCTGGATGGGCACGACATGGTTGTGCAATATTAGTTTTCAGGCTCCAGACACCAGCTAGAAAGTGTGAAATTATAAATTTTTTGCTCTGTGGTGGGGACGGATGGGTGGACGAACCGGACGTTCGGTCACGTGACTATCAAAAATTTCTCGGATGGACTAACCACCAACTTTTCTCAGCTATAAGGCTTCGCTCAAGCGTGGAGCTCCGCTATCAGGCATTTACTACACTGTATTACCTTAGCGCATAACTTTCGAATTCGAATCTGTGGTGTAGCCACGAGAGATTGGGGGAATTTCATTATTCTTTATTTCGTGTTTTCTGTTGCATGAAATTAGTTTAATTAAAATAAATGCAAAAACCGTGGACGAAGATCCTGCTTGTTGTTGCCAGCCGAAATATTGTTGTGAAAAAACAATACACATTGTTGTGATCAGCTTTGCAGTAGTCTTTGGACTTCTTTTAGTTTAATTAGAACTTTTGTTATCGTGTACCGCGGTGTTGATTTTTGTTAGCCTTTTCCATATGCGTAATGTTTTTCTGTTACTTTATTCTTTTCGACGCGTTGCGTAACCGTTTATTGTCAAGTTTCGTAAGTTCATAAGGTCAAGCTATTGATGTTTGTCCAGTTTAGTCAAGAGGACTTGGTTTAGCGTAAGTATAAGTATAATTTTTTCCTGTGCTTGTTTGCTCGTTTTCTTATTCATTTGTTGTACTTTAAGTGGTTTTTGGCAAGTTTTCAGTTCGTGTTAATTAATTCTGTATTTTTTATTTTCTTTTACTGTAATTTTGTTTTAGTGAATCGTAAGTAAAGACGAATTCGAGACTGTACTTGTCGTGTTAATTACAAGTGGAATTTTGTTTTTGCATGGGGTTTATCGATGTAAGGTGACAAAGTTAAGTCCATATGCCAAAGCTTTGGATCGACTGCAAAAGGACCCTCTCAAACCAAGGAATTAAGACTCCACTAGACTCTCCAAACGTCTTCAGTTTAAATTAAAAGGTGAAGCCAATTCCCCCTGAAATGCGATGTTCTTAGGTGATTTTCATTAGAACGTATAATAACCAATTAAGCCATAAGATTATTTTCACAACCTCAGCTCAAAAAATACTTATTTTCTTATATAATGACTGCTAATAGAAAGAAATATGTTGAAGAGCAGGAAAGGCCCTGGAGAGAGAGAATAGATTGAACAGCAAGAGAATGGGCTGCTAGGCTGCAAGTAATCAGTTAGTAGGACAGAGGGCTAGCCAATAATGTTGCTGCGGTTTGTGTAAGAAACGCGAAAAAGTGATTGATTATTACTGCTAAGTCATACAATTTTATATACAAACAACAGGGGATTTGGTATTTCTTAATTAAACAGTAGGTAACCAAATTCATTGGTTCTTTATAACGCAAAAGAAATAGCCCTACCGTGTAAGCGCCCATCAGTTGTTGAACTTACACTCAAGAAACTCAGACAGGGAACTATGCAGATACTCGTCCATCGTTTTTAATGAGCCGAAATCGTGAAAGAGACAGGGAGGGTGATTTCATTTCTTTAGAAAAGGAATTGAAGTAAGAATATAATATGCCATTTTTACTTCGTTGTTATTGGCGAGAATTCTAATCTTCTTGGTGAAAAGTATCAATCGGTGCTCAGTCTGTCATGAAAGCGTGGACAAGGAGAGCAAGTTCTTTGACTGATAAAACTTGGAAATAAAAATTTAAGATTTGTTCTCAAAGTCATGCTGTTTACCTTGCTGCTATCACAGAGAGTTTTTATCTTATCTTGGTTAAAGTGATAATGACTTTTTTACCCTGTAATTGCAGTTGAAAGAATAAATCCCTAAGCAATTTCATTTTTCATTATATGTACTATATCTACAACCGGCTAAGGCTGCCTGACCTCAATCTATCTTTGAAACGTTAAACGTCAAGTATAGTCTCAAAACTAAAGTGTTTTGCATGCAGTGAGGGTGAGTTAAGTTTCTACGTTTAAAACCCATAAAGAAAATCAGTAGTTTCAAAAGGGAGTTCAATTAACAAGCTGGCACTCCGCTACAAACCACCTTTTGGAAACGAACCGGCTTTGCTCTTTTTAAAAGTTTTTCTTCCTTTGTTTAATTTTTCTTGATAAAAAGATTTTGTAGCTTTGTGCCTTGTAAAAATCTAAAGGAAAAAGTATTTTTTTTAAGCTAATGAATCGGATGAGATGGCTTTCAGATCAATTAGCTTCAATTTAAGCATTGTGTACGTTATGTTGGACACTCCACCACAAAATTAATCTCGGACCAGCTGAACCATGGCTGATCTTGTCTTTTATGAAAACAACTCAATTCGTCTTCCCTTATATAAATATCTGTTAGCTTCCCTTGTTTATTTTTTATGCCTTAATACATGGGTATCTTTAAAGAAACAATACAACTTTAAATCTAAGCGTATTCAACATGGAAATTAGTATACAAACTGGCAGAAAAACTTTGACCGTTGGGTACTCACTTCTCTAAGATGTTATTAGTTCTCTAGGGTAACAAAGCGTACCGTCCTTATGTTTTAACCTCAAGAGACTATGTTAGAACCATTTACTGCTAATTAGCTCGAGCCCATGTAGCCTGCGAACAAGCTCTCCATTATGCGGGGGAGTCGCGAGAGGTCACGCGCGACCCGCACATAAAAGGAGACGCGAGTACGAGTATCCTGGTAGGCCGAAGCCGCAAGAAAGACTTGACAGAAACCGGAAACCGCGCTAGAAAAGTCTCTGGCACTCAGCAGGGTAGAGTACGAGGGGCGGGAAAGAAAGAGAGAGCTTGCAATGATCTCTCATACATTTTCATTTCCACCCCGCAAACCTTCGCCGCTCAGTCGCGCGTATTCTGCCCATAAATAAAGAGCTTGCTAGCAGGCTAATATGTTGGTTTCCAAACTGACCTCTCAATTTGACTATGGCCACCTTAAGGGCTGAAAAAGTAAAATTTATGTTACAATTGTACTTGATAGCTTTCAGGACCGGAAAGGCATAAACCTTAAAATGATCAACAATTTCAACAATTGGACTGTATGGCATGAAATATAGACATGCCCGCTCCCCTCGCGTGTCTTTCTCCCGCGCCCCTTTCATTTTTGAGCCCAAATGACATTCATGTGCCTTCTCCGAAGGCTACCAAGATGTCATTATTCTGTTCTTCTTTCAGGCCTTTGCCATGGCACAGATTTTTCTGCTCCTTTTTGGCTCAGTTTTACTGGCGTTATCCTTGTCTCAGGAAATGAGTCCAAGGTGTCTTCAACTGGCTGTACAAAAAACCAATGGCTGCAGTGTTCCTGCAGGCTTATGGGCCCCCTACAAAAATACTTTTACTCCCGCTTGTTACAAACATGATTTCTGCTACTTCTGTGTAAGTATTGCCTGTTTGGTAAATACTAACTAGAATTACATATCTCAAACTCGCGAAACTCGGTGAAGTTGAGCCTAGCGCCCCTCAAGTTAGTTAAGCCGTGTCGGGCAAGGTTAGGAACTGGACGGATGACCCGCCACGAATATCGCCAACTTTCCCGTCGTTGAATGCTGAGAGCTCCTTCCTGGCGGTCCGTTAACGAAATAGCCCGCTTCGCGGAAACCGCCTGTGTATACCAATGATCTAGAAGATGCGTGGGCCGGCTGCTACTCAGGCTATAGACCTATTCGGCTAACTCAGTGTTGTACCCAATTCAAATCTCCCGAGGTTAAGATTATTTGTGTACTGTATTTGCATTACAATGTGGTACTCACATTTAATGATATGGAAGATCCTGAAACAAAGCGTTTTATTCCCAAAAGGTTTGAATTGGATGCAACATTGAGTTAGCCGAATTGGTCTATTAACGAAAGTACTTTAGCCAAATCACGTCCAAAAATAGATCTTCTGACTTTTTAAATAATAGGCAAATAAGGATAGTTTATGAGTTGGGTAATTAAACGTCATGTTCCTTTTGTATTATTTGTTTCCGGACAGGGTCATCACTTTGGATGGACGAGGACGCAATGTGATAGCGCATTCGAAAGGGACATGCAAAAATTGTGTGAGAACCACAGCAATCGCAGAAAGCGATTGATTTTCTCCAAAGAACGGCGTTGTAGAACTGCCGCTAAAATGTACTTTTTGGCCCCTAAAACTGTAGGCAGCCGTTACTGGGTAAAGCTCTCCACTCCATGGTGCCGCGATGCCGAGAATTGTGGAAATCCCAACATTTCCCTGCGGTAGACCAAAAAAATGTTACCTAATATTGAAATGTAACGAAATGTTGCCAAACGGAAGTTAATAATCAACGTTTTGTGGTGTGCTTAAATTCGATACAAAGTGATTCTTTCCCTACCTCTTTTAGATACTGCAACTAGTGAAATCCTCACCCTTGTAAAGGCGTCCCTTTAGGGCAGAGCTTCCCTGATTACGCCATTATAGGGGGTATTGTACAGTACCACAAATGTTCCCCGACCGCAAATGATCCCGAGAGGAAAATCGGAATGGATTCTACTCATTCCACAAGTAATTACATTACTCCTCCCTCGGATCCTTTCATGTATTTGTTAAATCTTCCTGATTTCTTTGTTGGTATGAACTCCTTCGAACTCTTAGCTTAATCGAAGCTTCATTCACGGTGGAACACAAATAACAAAAACAGTCTGAACTGACAAAACTCCCCAACAGTACTGTACTAAAATATGAAGGAAAAAGCATAAAAACATAATTTCTATATGATTCAATATACAGTAAAAGCTCGCTATACGGACACCCGCTTAATACGACACCTCATTATTACGGCCAGTTTGCTTTTTCCCTAGGGGGGAAAGTAAGCCCTCATTAAAACCCACTTAATACGGATACCCCGTTAATATGGACACTTTCTATGGCTCCCTCAGAGTCAGTATTAAAACGGGGTTTGACTGTATTCTTATCCTGACCATCCCCTCCCCATTGTAATTCTAAAATGGTGTATTTTTTGAACACATTTTTTTCCTTTTACAACGTGTTTAAAGAGACTAACGAGAGTTCTAACGCAAGCCGACACAACAAGAATCTAATTTGTTTTTGAATTCCCACGATCAGGAAAGAGTGGGGACCTTGTCTCCAGACTTGACGTTAGTTCTTTCTCCTTGAAAAATATACTGAGGTGCATGCATAAAACGCAAACATTATATCAATAATCTCGAAAAAAAAAAGGTCATATAAAAGGATGATTAATCTCAAGAACCTTAAATTTTTAATAAAATCTATCTAGCCGTTAAAAATTTTTCGCTAAATTATTAAAGTATACCAAAATATTTAAAAAACCGCTAACAAGAGCGCTTCGATACATACTAATCAAATCTTTCTTTCTAGCAATCGGCTAAAGCAAACTCCATAATCTTTCAGACACGTTTTTAAAATATTGAAACTGCTATGAGGTGAAATTGCATGTCAAAAACACTTCGTTTTCTACAGACAACGGCCAAATATCAAGAGTGACCATTTTTTTATCGTATTTCTAACCATAAAAACTTCATTCCAAAATATCTCTCTGCAGATTTCGCTTAAACTTCACGAATATCAAGGCGGCTATTGGAGACCCACCATCATTGGAGAAAAAGCTCCCGTGAAAGATTTTGTAAGAACAGTTCTCAGTGCCGAGAAATACTGCTGAAAGTAAAACAGGTAATGAGGGAATTTCACTGTACGCTTTCGGCCAATCAGAAAAGAGATTGTGGGTTGAATGTATAATAATCAGCCATGTCGGGGGGTATGTGGTGCTGCACTTTTCTTTGAAATATGTTTGCTTGGTTTTTATAGTTATGGGACGGTGTTTTACCAGTCTTCATTTACTACGTTTTGGAGAATAATTGTTGAGAAACATTTGGATCTGTGTCAACGCAAATCCCACTAGAGATGCTTGCTGTTTGCCATTTCACCTTTGCTACAATTAGGGCAAGAAAGCTTTTGACATGACTGTTTATGTACAAACTTCTTCAAAGTTTTCTTAGCTGACAGAAAATACTGTTTATCGATAATGTGCCGATCATAATTCTGAACAGTGGCGGTACTTCAAGCACTTGAGATTCAAAAAGCCATTAATAAAAACATATGGATAAGTCCCAGAAGAATCGTGGTATTACTGTGGGTCTGGTTAAAAAGAGACTACCGTTCAATTCGGAAAATCATTGCGCTCTGTAGGAGCCGCAGATAAACTTCCCAATACGTACAGAAACTTTACCTTACCTACAGAAAGAACAACACCTGAAAAGAGTAAAAGTTTTCGTTTCCGCAGCCAGGTTAAATTTGTCACTTAATTCTATTACTACAAAAAACTTTGCGAAGACCGCTGTTAGAAAAAACGTTTTCATAAAACACTCGCAAAACTAAAACCAAATACAAGTAGAGAACCACCAAAACATGTTTTAACAAATCGTTCACATAAAATAATAAAGATAACATCAAATCTTTGTAACTGGCATTGTCTTTCCCTCCTTTCATTTCTGACGAGTTAGTCACGTGGCAGTGATGACCCAAGTTTTGGCCCTCCATGTGATGCTATCCCTACTGTCTTTGCGCGTTCAAGGAAAACGCAAACAAACTCGTCCTCGTGTCCAGTTCACATCAATGGCTGCAGCATTCCTTGCGATTTTCCATTCATCTACAAAACAAAGTTCATTTCCTCTTGCAACAAGCACGATGTCTGTTATAGCTGTGTAAGTTTTAAGCTTGCAAAAAACGTACAATGTATCGAAAGACGATGTCTGCTATAGCTTAGAGAGTTAAATAAGGGTTTAATAAAACTTCTTTTTGCATTCACTTTGTTTCCTGCCAAAGAGTAGGTCTATAACCGCACAGACTCTTTTTGTTAGCTCTGACGCAGGACTAGCCCTCTATAGGTCGGCGTTAAATACCAGTTGCAGTTACCGTTGGCTACCTCATCTTAAAGAACTCTGTTCACATAAACAACTAGTTGTATTTAAGTCCCAACTTCGCAGCCCCACGTACAGTATTTTAGAAACTGGTTTCTTTATTTGCTCGTCATGGTAACTCTGCAATTACTCCCGAGGGTTCATTATTATTCCCTCTCAGTCGCATTATAATCAGTTGATAATACCGGTTTCTAGTCTCTGAACAGCTCCAGAAGTATGGCTGGACCAGAGATACGTGCGATAAGGCATTCCACAAAAGCATGGACAAAGCGTGCGAGAACAGCTCTAAAAGAAAGCGGTTCTTCTTAAAATTCTACAACTGGATCAAAAACCTGGTAGTGACCGGGAGTGACAAGTTGAAGCGTTGTAAGGCAGCTGCTGACTTCAATTCGATCGTATGTGTTGTTGATTTTTTATCGATGTCTTCCCCAATTCTGTTTTGGAATTTGCATTTCTGTTTTTGTAGTTTCTTAGTATTGGCATTCTTGTTAGTTGTATTACTAATTTGTTTTCCGGAACTCGTAGTGGAGCTTGCTCTGTGAGTTATCCAGGCCTCTTGGCGAAGCTTATAAATAAATAAATAAATTAATTAATTAATCAATAGATCCATTTCAAGGCGTAAAAGCCCCCATCGTCCAAAGGAATGGATTCGCAGTGAAGGGAAATGGGACAACACGATAACATACACATCTGCCAGGGTTATTTTTGCCAGGGCAGAAATGAAGCGGTGAGGTTTCCAAGGTTTGATCTTCCTGTATTTTCCGTCGGAAATGTATGCCCCTTAGATAAAGTAGACTGATTTAGCAACAGAACGGGAACGTCAGTTGACGACGGCCCGCGCAAATCAAACAACTGTCTTGACCAATGGCAGAGCGGCAAATTGAGCACCGGAAGTCGTGTTTAGTCCTTTCCGCGCGCTTTCCCGTCGTCAAATGACGTTTCCGTCCTGTTGCTAAATCAGCCTAGTTCTTTGTTGTCGACAAAAATCAAGCCCACAAAAATCAAGAAAGAAGACTATGGCATAAAGGGTCCCCAAATCACTCGAACTTATTCAAAACCAGTCAGACTGGTTATGCCAACCTAACTTGAATGCTACAAAAGTAAAAGAACGTGTGAAATCAAATGCTTGATGTATTATTCCCTACCCATTGACGAAAATACAACATATGTAGCATTCATGACATGAAGACAAAAAGCTTTGACGTTAACGACTTTTATGTAGTCCTCATGCAAAAAAGGTTGAATTATTCATGAAGCACGGCGTCTCATGCTTCCTATATTAACTCCTATACTACTCACTAATATTTTTGAAATTAATACAGGAGGGTACGGACGAAAAGTACTTGAAACCCATTTTGGCTGCTATTTTGCTGTGTTGGCTCCCCCTTGCCACAAACAAACCAATTTTAGCCGGAGAAAATGCCCGCATGGTTGCTCTAGAAACCTACTTGAATTCTGGGAACTTAAAACAACGGTCAAAACAACACCGGTTTCTAAGTTTTGTTTGCACGTTTTTCTATGTAAATACTTTCCCTGTCATATGCCCATAAACTTCAATAAACTCGATGTTCTTCAGTTTCGTCTCCGTTGCTCGTGAGGGAAATCCGACGTTGATACAGAAAATGATAGGATTTATTTTGTTATTAAATTGCTACATTGTGGCTAACAAGGCAAACTCACTGTTTTATCGGCTCAATTACTAAAATATATGTGTATAAAAATACAATGGCATAGAAAATCGAGCTGTGCTGCAATCATGACTTAACACTGACACGTTTATGATGAAAAAAGAAGGTTAGAAAAAGGGAATAACGCCATTTTCCACCGTAAAAAAATCTTGCTCAACTATTACTCTGAAAGCTGAAAGCTAAAATCATTAACTCGTGCTATTTTCCTATGAAGATCTATCCGAAAAAGCAAGAGATTCAATGTAATCGATACCTGTGGTTATCGTTTGAGTGAAGCATACATATTTTTATATAATCAATACCCCTCTGATCTTTTAGTGGAGATTGCTGGACGTTTTCCAGAGACCTTCTCGATCGCAGAGATCTCTGGAACCCGGGGGGGGGGGGGGGGACTCCGCATATGAAAGGGGTACGGATGCTCGTCGGAAATTTTGAATTAAGCCCCTAAAGGAGACCGATCTGGGCGTGGCCCAACCTTTTTTGGACCCCTAAAGGAGACCATGTTAAAACACAGACAATATTTTTTTATATTTGTATTTTTCCACGTAAATAAATATGATGGCGTTTTGCCCAGAACAGCCTAAGTGAGACCAAAATCCGAAATTTACACCCCTAAGCGAGACGACGAGCATCCCACCCCTTTTATATGCGGAGTCCCCCCCGCCCCGGGCTCTGGAATCCAGGGCCCAGTTGTTGGAACTCCGGTTACCGCTAACCTGGGGTTAAATTTTGATCTGAGTTCCTTTTTCTTGTTATCAAAAGCACTATCTCGGATTATTTTCTCTATTCCTTTTAGAGTATCCAATCATCAAATTGAAGGCAACGAGAATTAAACTGAATTTGCTTTTTAATCTCTCATATCTGAGTTCAAATTTCGCACTAACTCTGGGTTATCTTAACCCAGCTTCGAACAACCCGGCCCAGGCTTTACTTGCTACTCCTACATAGCATATTCCAAAAAATTGTTTAAACATTCGTAACAGAAAAACGAAGTGATCTTGACGTAAAGTAAGGTGTAGAATGATAGTTATTCTTTAGTCAACGCGGGGAAACTCCACCTGCCTAGCAGCTACTTACCAGGAAGCCCAAAAACGAAAAAATACAAATATACTTTATATAGTAAAAATAAAAAACGAAAAAAATAAAGCTGTGTTAAAAATGTATATACTTGATATTTACAATATTAAAAGACAAAAAGATACAAAAGACAAATAACTTAATAGAACTAAACTCCCAAATCTTAAAAGTTAATCATTTATACATTTGTCAAATGAACGGTTGGATAACCCCTTGTTAAAATTAATCAATCTAGCCTAAGTATTGCTAGCATACTACAAACGTACAATACACTGTCGCACCCTAATTTGTTAATGTTTTCAAATGTAACTATCAATAACTGCAAAAATTATTAAATCTATTTCACAGTAACATTTTCCCATGTATAATACAGTTAGCCAATCATTGGGACTTACAGAAACTTTGAGCCAGGAAAACATGAAAAGCAGGCCAGAAACAAACATATTCAAGTGAGACAAATCTCTTTTTTATAACTACTTTAAAGAAGTCTCTTAAACCTTATTTTTTAAGACAATTTCTGAACAGTCAATCATTGTTCCTTTTTCTTAATAAAGCAATAGTACTATTCATTCAAAATATTCTCTATTTCTGATTGGCTCAAATCCCCGGCTAGTTCAGTCTTCATAACAAGCTAGCGTTAACTAAATTTGGAAAGCGTTTGCGATATCTGGTAAAATGACATTAATAGTACAGGCTATCACCAGAAAAAAAGGACGGCAACAGAGAAGTCCCGCGGACGCGGTTAAGTTAGATCAGTTGTTTTGCTAGAAAATCGCGCAACATTTTCACACGTTTGGCGAAGAAGTGCTTCTGCCTAAAATCATGGCAAGAACGTTAAAAATACAACTCAACGGATGACAACTGCTATTTGAGGCGTATCTGATAGACAACACATCCCTTTATCTGATAAGTTTGCCGAGGAACAGACAAATGAAGATGGGAACTTAACATCAACTGACACAAACATGTTTGATAGTAAGACTTATTTCGAGCGAATAATAAAACAGATGTTCCATTTGGCTATCGTATGATCTGAAAAATTATGCAGAGCTCCGAAATCTCCGTAATTCTTCAAATCAGAGTTAGCCTCATCCACTAATTGCTGATTATCATTTAGTACATTTTCAATGTAAATTAAGATTAGGATTACGATAACCAACGAAACCAGAGCTCAAGTCCAAGGAAGATTCTGCTGACGACTTTTTAAAAAATCACCGGAGTGTATAACACCCCGCCCACTGTTACATTGTCAAAGGGGGCGTGCCGTAACCAGTCCGATTGATGTTGACTTTTTAAATTAACTGAGCTTGAGTTTAAGCAACTTTTTTTGTTAACGCGTGCGATATAATAACAAAAATGTAAAAAATGAAGTACTAAGCAAACATTCGCCTTGTATGGGACAAATCGCGCCGTGCGGCTGATAACTGGGACACGGGTGCAAAGCGTAAAGAATATTCAGATGAAAATGCTTTATCAGTCGGATTCGTCAGATTCACAGAAATAGTCCTCAGGTATGTCGTAGAAATCTTCTTCCAAATCAGAATTGATCGAAGTTTCGGACTTGTAGTCTTCTAGAGACGAGGTTGGAATGTTTGCAGTTAAAGGTATCTTCTTTGTTGGTTGTAATGTTGGCTTAGTTGTACCTACCTTGCCTTTTGTCATCGAAGACAAAGCAGACTCCAGTTTGCAGAGCTTTATTACGCATACTTGGTCTGAGTTGAAAAAACATACAAGTCTGTCCTCTTCAGGGGACAAAGCCATACTGGCGATTTTTTCCTCTCCTTGCTTGATTCTCGTGAATGTAATAGGTTTTGATTCCGTTAAATCCCACAGGAATACCATTCCATCAACAGCATATGAAATAAGATACCGATTGACCTTCAAAAACCTGTAGAACTCAATTTTCCCGACATGGCCTTGAAGAATTCGCCTGGAGGAATGCACGTTAGCCACAGAGAGACTGTAAAGATGTATTAGATTACCGATACAACAAACTAGCAGCTTATTGTCCAATGAAACAGTGCACTGACTGAATCTAACGGACTTGTAAAATCTCTCGACTTCCAATGTTTTCAGTAAGCGGCATGGATGCTTATTGACCTCCCAGATCTCAATTTCGTAATAACCGCCACACAAGACAAGCTTATCTGCATCCGATGAAAGGCAAATACAATCCACAGTCAGCAATCCTGGTGATTTGAATGAGTCACACATGACTTGTTTTCTAACGTCCCACACATAGAAATGCGGGCGCGGTAAGTTTTCCTGAATACAAATCAATAGTAGGCCGCCATCAGCTGAAAATTTCACACAGGCGTCTGTTACACCACTTTCGGCTTCAAAGACTGTACAATGGAATCCACCAGATTCTGAAGCGCAGTGTAGGTCTATTCTGGTTTCTTGCTGAAAAGCAATTAGTTTTCCGTCTAGAGAGAATACGCATTTTTTCGTAACAAAGGCCCTTTCTGCGGCACCAGCACTTTTTAAGTACAGCTCGGGAATGGATTCAAAAGTGGCGTATATTTTATCTTCAGTCAGCTTCCACAAGGTAAACGTTGAATCGGAAGTAACAGCTAGGACAGTATCACTTGAAATGAAGCTCACTGCGATAAACCTATCCAAGCCTGGTTTCGTTACATGCAACCTTGGAAAAGACTTGAAAGGACTAAACATATCCGTCAAAAACACAGCTTTATCTTCAAATCTGCTACGAAACAAATAACCAAATTGCCCTTTGGTTGTTAAGCTGACCAAGTCACGACCGGACACACTGGTGTAATCGATGCCGTTTTGAAGAGATAACGCATGCAGCGAGCCTGAATCTGGCTGCGTGTAAATGAGAAAGAGATCATCATTCGTAAAAGTGAACCTTTCGCATTCCTTGATTATATACACGTTGCCTCCTCCGAATTTCTTTACTCTAATTCTCTCTTTATCACAGTAGGAGTAGTGGGTGACCATCCATTTTTGTCCTGGGGACAAATCGAAATCACCATCTTTGCGCATGAGACGGTCAGACTTACTTGAATAATCTATGACGCTGATGAGAGATTCAGGGCAAGGGGGAGGGAGGTCCTCCACGCATCCTCGTTCCACAGAAAACCACTTATCCCGTCGCCCAAAAAAAACAAACTTGTCGTCCAAATAAAACTCTAGATTTACGATTCGTGCTACAGTATCTTGACTTATTTCAAAAGGCCCACCCACTATCTGAAGCTGGGATACATCAACAAACAAGAGTGAGCGACCACATGCCATAGCGACAGTCTTCTTGTCAGAAGCTGTGGCCAAGCAGCTATATTCAGAAATGATTTCTTGAACAGAATAATCACAGGCCTGCCACTCAACACACAAACAAGCTGCTGGCAATAAAGCAATCACAACACTTTCTTGGACAACACCTGAGGCGTTTCGTATGGTTGAACGCAGAAGGTGAGGACTTTCTACGAGAACATGAACATCACCTTCGATGGCTAAGGAAATCTCTTGAAGGATGAATTTTTCGTGTTCCTTTTCGACACCCAAAGAACTGGCCGCAAGCTGAAGATCTTTAAGTAGCTGGTAAATTCCCATTCTCCCACTACGAATCCTTTCTTCCAAAAAGCAATAACTTGTTAAGCAACTGAAAACGAGCTTCAATAAATCCTTTTCTCTATGCTGACACAAAAATCGACCACCGAAGCGAACAACGAAAGCCCTTAATTCACTCACAACCGGTCTTGCCTCCACGTTGTTGACAACAGCAGAAAGAATTTCCTTAAAAACACTTATTAGGTACTCACTTGCACATTTTTTGTCGATGTACAACTTTTTAGTTTTTCTTTTGTTTGTTAACCACGCAGGTATCAAATTGTGAAGAAAGGTTACTGTTTTTTGCATCACCACAAATTGTGAAACGGCATCGATTACTTCCTGCTCATCAAGATCTGACATCTCGCTGCAAAGAACAAACGAAATAAACGATACGGGAACTGGAGATGGTGCAGTTATGATACAGCCTAACAACTTGCTGTACAGATCTGCTCCAACTTTACCGTGAACACGCTGTAAATTTTTTTGAAAGAAGTCATCCATATCCCCCGGAAGAAGAACGCTAAGTTTACCGATCTTACCTAAACGTAGCAGACCGTTAAGTTCTTTCGCAATATAGAAAGCGTGCAAAAACAGTCCATTACACAGCTTTGTGACGTCTTCTGCCGAGTAGGGGAGACGGGAGAAATCTACCCTACTTTCCAGAAATCGCTGAATGTCCTGTTCATGTTCCCAATAGAGGCTGCGTTGCTCACTGTTTCCAGCACAAATCCTAACAAACAGATTGTACTTTTCCAATCTGCTCTGTAACATGTCTTCAGGGCGACTGGTGATAAAGAACACGAGCTGTTTTGGAAACCGGGGGAAACGCTCTTTAATTAGACAAATAAAATCTTCCCTGGACTTGTACTCTGTCTCATCTAGAGCATCAATAACAACTAACTTGCGCTGAAATGGACTACACTTACTTAGCGGCTCTTCTAGCAATTTAGTACATAGTTCCTGCACCCCTAAACTAGAATTGGCTAAAAACATTTTTACACCATCCTCCCCTCCCATTCTACTACTGGACTCACTATTACAATCACATAGCTGACAGGCTATAGTCCCAAGAAGATTCCTTGGATCATTTCTTGTGCCATCATTATGACGGCAAAAGTAAGCAGCACCAAGACGCCCAGTTTTCTTCATACGCTGCGCCAGAGCTCCTGCCATTACACTCTTACCGACTCCTGCATTGCCGAGGAGAACGTAAGCTCTGGAGTCGCCAGGGTCACTGAACCATTCGTCAAAATCTTCAAACAGCCACTGCCTTGTATCTTTATGATAACGCCCGGCAAAAAATGCGATGTCTGCATCACAGTTGGCGATCTCTGCATTAAAAAAGGAAAACGAAGAAAATTATCACGCCCATGGTAAATCTAAACTAACGGCTTTTCTGGAGTGTGTGACTAGTGTCCTGCGCTTCACAGGTCCTCCTAAAACTGAGGTAACAAATCATCCTAAAAAAAAAGTTTGGAATTGGGAAACAAAGCGCATTGTTCCGTTAAACTTTTACATTGTAATAGGGCAATCTTCTCATTACCATAACTGATTTGATGGACAGCAGAGTTCTGCCTCTCAGCTTCTACTTCTGTTAAACCTTCTTGCACCCTGTGTTGGTCATCCAACTTCAGAGGCTTCACAGTGCGCGCGTCTTGTAAAGACACCTCCCTAGGGCTGGCGCCTGCAAATCGTTCCTGCAAACTGGTATCTATATGCGAGTTACCTGTTAATGCAAACGTACGAGTAATCAACTTTTATAGCTTTAGTTAAAGCAGTAAAGAAACTTCTTATTGCTTATAATTATTTTCTAAGGTTCGTAGCGCTTATACAGTCAAACCTCCCCTTACGGATACCTCTCCATTACGGACAGTTCTTTTAGTCACACTAATGCCAAACTTCATACAATACCTACCCCTAGAATAAAGACACCAACCTATTAAAAACATTTCTCTTGGTTTCAAAGATGCCAAATTTCATACAATCCTAGTATGCAACACATGAGTCAAATATGGCCTGGCAACTATGCTTTACATTAAACCTTCAATTGATTCTCGGGTGGTCATGGCCCTCATGGGGTTTTGGATCCCAGTAGAATTGCATCCATCTTTATAACAGTGAATAATTAACGCTGATTTTTTCCGTAAAAAATAAAAGATATCTGACGGCTTAATTCATACTCTCACTGACACAATCCTAATTGCATCTACTAAACAACTTCTACCACAAGGTAGCTAAATGTCACATCTTTACGCAAGCTGATCATCTTGCCTAGAAGATCTCTGCTCTGGTTGGCCCAGCTGTATTTCCTCTCATAGGAAAAGCGCAGCATTTCTGCCTCCTCCAGACGCCCTTGTCTGTCTTTGTCCCACACCTTTTTAATGGCTGCGGTCCACACTTCAGGATCCTCTGAATCAATCACAAATGATGAGCCAAATGGCACCTTGCTCAGTGCTTCACCAAAACCTGAGTTGCTACTGACAAGCACAGGGAGACCAGCTGATAGGGCCTCAAGTCCTGTCAACCCAAATCCCTCTGTTCTTGAAGGCATAAGTACAAGGTCAACTTCAAGAAACAAGCGTTTTAAATCCTCCCGACTCTGCACAAAACCTCTCACCTTCAAGTTTCTAGCAGGAACACCGTATCCTGTCAACTTCTCTTTTATTTCCTCATGCTGTCCATCTAGGGCCCCAACAAACACAAAACGAGCGTCACGCAATGAAGCAACAGCTCTCGCAGCAATGTCAAATCCTTTTAATTCGAAGTCTTCATCGTCTCCGCGGCCAAACACTAAGATGCTGCAGTGTTTTCTTTCTTCCGGACTTTGTTTTACACTTTTAAATTCATCAAAAACACCCGGGGTAAAATCAACAACATTTTGATCTTTGTGACAGCTTCGAAGATATGTTCTGAACGCCTCGCTCAACTTGGGTCCAATCCCCACAACAAGATCTGCCATTTCACACAGTTCAACTTTAACCCTGTGCTTTTCTTGGCCCTTTGAAATCGGCTTGCTGTATGACTTTAACATTCCTAGTTCCTCTGGATCAGTGTGTACCACTTGAACCCATTGGCTTTTTTTCAAGTCTTTAATGACTTGGGCCTGATGACCAAGTTTGACCCCATGACCGACTATCACATCAATTTGCAAATGTTCTGGTGGAAAGCTGAGCCAGTCCAGTTCATCAAAGGCAGGATGCCTTTTCGCCTCAACAATCTTAACATTGCTCATTAGGACTTGGTGTTTATCCTCTTCGCTACATCTTAATAAAAGGACAGTGATTTCCACCTCAGGTAACTTTGCCAGCTGTGTGGCTAACTCTCTGCTTATGGTGGAGAGTCCTCCTTTGCTTGAACCCCATTCTGACGCCAAAATGGTGACTCGAACTTTGTTGAAACCAACAGCCAGTTCATGCTCTTGAGAATGTTTTGACGTAGATGCCATTGCCTACACACGTGTAACATTTTTCTCTCAAAAAAAAAAGTTAACTAGAGTAGCCAACACCTAGAAATATCACGCACATCTGTCATAATTCTGTATTTTTATTCTACAAAGGGATTAAAAGATAAAAGACAGGTGCCTCACATTAAGTTAAGGCATTCGTTACTTGCTAAACCACCCTTTCCCAGACTTCAAGGGATCATCTGACTATTATCTCAAGACCAAGAGAGTACTGGGCTCTGTCATGACCAAAAACGGTTGATAAAATGATACAATGGAAATTCTATTCAGGGGACAACTTCAGGACTGAAGCAAGAGTCCCCTGAATTCGGGTTGGGCTGAAAAACCAACCAAGGTTTTTTTTTTTATTCTGCCATGGAATCTGCTGCAGTCATTATTTCAAGCAGCTGCATAATGTATAAAGAGAATCATGATTATAACTTGTTAACTCGGCAATATTGTGTGTTTATTTCCTACAAGTGCAGTGCATTGATTTAATTGAGATGACACAATTGTTGTTATCATTTTGATTAGTGTACACTTAAACTCATCAACCCTTTTAGTGGTCGGTTAGATATGTACCTTTTAAGAGCTAAGGTGTCCCCTGGATAGAAGTTAAACCTGGATTTTGGGAACCAGAAAATGTGTCCCTTTCCCCAGAACAAGGAATGTGTCTTGATTATGTGACCAACTTTTGGGCTTGAATGGAGGAGTCCCTTGGACAGGGGTGTCCCAAAGGAGAAGTTCCACTGTATCCTTGTGGGGAGGGGCTCAGTAAGGGGTATCAGAACTGTGACGTGGTGACTGGTGATTCCGTGCTTCCAAATGTATCAACTCTGATGCATGTCTTTTCAGCAATAGTGACACGATATTAACTGCTCTTCAAATCAGATAATAATAATAATACAATAATGATAATTGTCTTACCACCTGTCCTACTGCTGCTGTCACAGGTACACCAACTTACTCCTCACATGATAACTGACCATCAACTGAGGAAATGGCTGAAAAAGATGTTCATTAAACACTCAGCAAGTTTTATATGTCAATGTTACTAGGCAAAAAATAAGTTGCTGCTCGTAAAGTTAACAACACAATGGCGCATTTAAAGGACAGGAATGCATTCTGGATTATGGTCACCCTTTGTATTGGTAGAGTGGTGTTGTTAAAAAAAAATTGTAACTGTGCTGGAAATGAAACAAAGCAGTCATGTTTCAATGACTTATTACGGCTCTTAAATATCTTCATTGCTAAACTGATTTTAGTTAAAATTACATTAACCTGCTTACAATATGATTATGACACTAGAGGAAACACAGGTAAGCAGACTTTTTAAAGGCTTGGTAAATTAAAACTGGAGTAAACAAACACTTGTTTACTCTATATATTTCATAACAGAATACAATGCACCTCTATGTAACAAAGTACTCAGTATACATGTATATAAGGTATGTATTGTAACCGCTCAAACCACTTAGTCAGTTGCCCTGATGAAGTCTTTTAATAAAGATGAAATATCAGCGAGAGTCTTTTTTTTCCCGTTTTTTTGAGGTGTATATAATGTAGTATATACTAAAAAAGTGGATATTGTTTATTGCCAATCTGATTTGCTACTAAAACTTGGGATATCAAGTGCTATTCACCTCCAAGTGAATTATAAGCCAAACTCGTGCAAGTTATGAGCAAAATGGCTTTTCCGTTTGGTACCGTAACAAACAAAGAAATGTAAAAAACAATCAAAGAAGCTGTTCCCAACAACACATACATGTAAAAGGCGACAAAATTCAGTTTGGCAGATTTACAGGTAAATCTTTTAATTGTTTGTTTAACCTAAATACATTGATGAAACTAGCAGGGGCGTAGCTAGGGGGGTCCTGGGGTGCCCATGACCCCCCCCCCCCCCCCCCCCCCCTTGGTAGGCCTTCTTTTAAGCAAACAACCTACAATATTCAGGCACCTGGCGAAAACGCCATGACAATTGAAAATTGAAAAGCCCACTTTTTTAAAATTTGTTTTTTGCAAAGTATTTTCGTCAACGGCTCTTGCCTTAAGTTAATATGGGCCTTCATGCCGCGATAATACGACTGAGCCCGCTGATACACGAGGGAGAGCAGCGGTATAAACCATATATAGTCTGGTGAGTAGCCTCTGTGACCCCCTCTTTGAAAAATCCTGGCTACGCCCCTGACTAGTCAAAAAGTTCTTTGTTTACAAATGCAAAGTACATGTAAGTCTTGCTTTACTTTATTTACCTGACATGTTCATAAATTAATAAGCATGAAACTCAATTAAATGGGCTTTTCACAGAACGGTTTTGTATACAGAAAGAATTCGCAACTTGGAATGTCCCCACTGAAGAGCTAAACAAATGCCCTCGCAATTTTTCTTTTGTTGGCAAGAAAACATTATGGCCAACCGGTTATTTGTGTGCCAAAATTGAAACCACTGACAGATATAAATTAGTTGAAAATCATCATTTTTGCGCTCAATTATCTCAGTGTCTTAGTATATAAACTAAAAAAAAAATTCATTGTCATGTGTTTGAACAACATTTTTCATCCCAGTAATAAAAAAAATATAAGTGGACTGGTCCCATTTAAAATATAAAAATAGTCCACATTCAAAGATGAGCAAGTTTTCTAAAACTTCAATTTCCTAATCTGTAGCTTCACCAAACCATTCCAGTAGGTTTTGGACTGAGATTTGAGTACATTTTCTCAATGGACTGCACCCAGTAGATCTCCCCATTGGAACTTACTGTTAGTATCAGAAGCATATAATGCCTAGCATCCATAAGTGATTTTAAAGAAGGCAGCATGGCCAAGTGGTTAGCGCCAATACTGGTTGCCTCCTGCCAGTTGGGGGTTTTAATCCTCTTAAATGTTCTGTTTAAATGAAATTATTTGTCTCTAAGTAGTTGAGTGGAATGCCCGTAAACTAGCTGGATAAGCTAAGTGCACTTTCCACTACGATAGTGGCCAAATGGAACCAGCCGAACGATCAGCAATTGCAATTGTGAAAACAAAAAGAGCTGGGGTGAAGTGAAGAATTATGAATACCTTAAGGAAAATACAAGGTACAGTGTACTATTTGGAATGGACTCTATGTTGAATTTAACCATGTGCTCAGCCTGATTTTACTTGCGTAAATGGATCCACGATTCAATTAGTGTTAAATTGCTTTTAAGGATAAAAAACTTATAGGTTTTTTAATAAAAATTTTCAAGAAATAATTTATCTGTCGATTGTTCATTCATATTAAAAATAATCTCAAACCGCGATCATTAGATTACAAATTGGAGATTTTTACAAAAAGTTCAGATGGGCTACTCTCCTTTCTTGAATATAACTCAACTGTAGTTGTTGTACATGTTCCATTGACATGATTGATTTTCTATTCATTATTGTGCTGCCCTTCCGGGCAATGCCCAATCAAAAAATGGAGGCTGCCTTGTCTGTGCAGCAAAACAACAAAATGGCGGACAGATCAGGTTTAATCCCGTCCCCCCCCCCTTCCCCCCCTCCCCTACGTTGTTACCAAACTTCTGATTTTTGAGGAAAAGGGGTGGGTCATTTCAGATACAATTTATGCTAGGGGAACAAAACAATATTGTTTGAACACCAAACAGAAAATTACTCTTAAATTTAACGACTAGGGCTAGAAAACTGAGTGAATTGAATCCCATTTAGGATCATTGTACAAGTGACATGAAACTTCAGAGTACTTTATTATTACTGGCATGACTAGTGTTCGGCGTTGCCGTATCAAAGATTTGCTGGTGATCAAAATCAAATAAAAACATACACGCTTCAATACAAACTTCAGCCTCAGCTCTCGGGTCTTAGAAGACAATTTCTTCATTCAAGGCCTTCGGAAGAGGACAAAAAGAAACGATTTGAGGACTAATAGTTTTTTATCTTGTTTTTCTTTTACATTTTTCTTTTCTGACGCGATGGAACCCATGTTTTAGCGGACAGCCAATCAAGCGTGAAGCATGCATTCATGTAAATAATCTGGGGCCTTTCACTTTAAGGATCTTTACAGTTGTCACTGGGGGGAGTACTCCCTTACATAAGCCATAATAAATTTATTATAGGTATGTGCTGCCCCAAAGTGGATGGTTTTGCATCATTCTGGTCTGAAAACTGGTATAGACTTCGCCCATTTTGGTCTGGAATCGGCTATGGTTTTCAAGGGAACTACCAGAGTGTATAAACACATTGTTCGTTTCAATTCCAAATGAGTAAGAGAGAAAGAGAAAGATTATATATGTATACGTATTTTTTGTTCTGCTCTAATTTAAGTATAAGTGATGACATAAATTTCTTAGGGGCCAGGTCTGGCTTCCACCCGCATGCAGATGACACTTTAAACCCTTTCACTTTAGAAAACTATCCTCTGTGAGACTATTTTGCCACGAATAATTCCAAATAAACGAATTTAAAGCAGTATGGCATTTCAACAACTTGCTGGAGTTGCATTACCCTGCGAGCAAAGGCTACATTTTCGCTGCGTGAGCTGGCGTGCGAAAAGGTTTCGCACGACACAGCTCACAAAGCCAAAAATGTAGCCATTACTCGCAGGGTAGAGTTGCATTTGCAATGACTCGTTTTATAACCTTTCAACGACTGAGATTTCGCAATTCACTCGCTTATCGTGATTAAGTATCTTTAACGCTGCTTCCCAGGCAAGAAAACAGACTTTTCAGCGTCTGCTGAGGTTTATTTTCAACATTTTGCTTAAAAACACCGTCGCACACTTCCTTGCAATTCGCAGTTTGCGTCGAAGATGGCTTCCCGAGAATTCCCTACAAATCCCGACGGGCTTCCTGGGGGTTTCCCCACTTCCGGGAAGTTTCCTCGTTCCCAGATCCATGGCTGGGAAGGGCGTTAGCTGACCCCATTTGTCATTTTACGGCCAGTGCAGGCTTGTTTGTTTTGTGCTCAAAAGTGGGTTTTCCCAGAAATTTTGGTACTTTGCATAAAATTTATTCATTGCAACTCCCTTAGATTTTCAAGTTGAACCTAGCGAACAAAAAAGATCAAATTTCGTTTGGTTCAAATCGCGACAACCTGAATTAAGTAAAATAGTAAATACTAATAAACTGACGTAGGCTTAAAACAGAATGCATGATTCTATAAAGATATATAAGCCACCTGCTATTACTGAATGACTTATCAATTATTATAC
Organism: Porites lutea; assembly: GCF_958299795.1. Classification (NCBI taxonomy): domain Eukaryota; kingdom Metazoa; phylum Cnidaria; class Anthozoa; order Scleractinia; family Poritidae; genus Porites; species Porites lutea. The sequence continues at coordinate 29,901,374 of NC_133202.1, forward strand.
AATTTAAAAATGATAAATAAAAATCCAATTTAAAAATATATTAAGGCATGTGACATTGACCCCTTTCACTATCATGGATGCATAATAAATAAGTATAAAAGCTAAATTAAAAATACAATCATAG